>NC_072020.1:34233941-34533941 GCF_027791375.1 Indicator indicator
TATTACTTGCATTGGAGTAGCACTTGAAGGTCCTGCAGTGCTGGTCATTGTACAGCATATTCTGAGACCCTGCCCAAAATAGTGTACTGTCTAAAGATCTGAGATGCAAAAGGATGGGCATGGGGGGAAAAGGCTGTGCTGATGGTATGTTTGCCTGCACTGGAGCAATGACCAAACTTGTACTTAGAACTTCATCAGGGATATCAGAGCAGAGAGTGTGCTTAACTGCTTCTTGTATTCACAGGACAGAGAGCAGAGTTCAGAAGGACCCCTCTTCTTCCAGATGTGACAGGATAGAAGCCAGCTGTCCATACCACTCTTTCACTGACAAGAATTAGAACAGCAAAAGCACTTTGGTTTTAGAGACTTTTGCCTACTCAGCTGTGCCTATCAAGGCTTGCACCTTGTCTGAGATAGCTATTGGCAGCAGCAGCCTGTGCCCTAGGCATGGCTCTTCAAGTGACCTTTGAGGTGACCTTGTGTGCAGTTTGTCCATCAGAAGGACCTTGCAGCTCAGGTTTCTGAGTTCTGTAGCCTCTATTTTTAGCTAGTTTTGTTATTTTAATCACACTGTAGGAATACTGAGCAGCATGTAGTGAAAACCTATGGACACTTCTAAAATAACAGAAAAGGATCATTTTGGATTGAGCAACCTCAAACATAAACCATCTCATGAAGTTTCTTCTTCTGATGTCTCTTGAAAGTGGAATGCCCTTTTTCAGATCAAAAGCAAACCTGAAGACTTAGAGGATCTTTTGTCTTTCAGCTCAAATGCCTTTTTTTTTTTAAGCCTAGACAATCTTGTAGAGATGAACTAAGATTTGATTGAAATTAATGCTGGAAAAAATATAATCGAGAATTAAAACAGAATAATATATTTAATGTCATCATGGGTCTAAGATAGATGTGTGCAGCTAGCAAGGCACAAGTAATAAAATAGAAACCCTCAAATATGGGAAACATAGTCTCTTAAGTACTTCTGAAAATCCTGATAGTAATATCTCAATCTGGAGTTCCTGTGACAGCTACTGTTCTAATCCAGGTATGGTGTACTCACTTGTAATAAAGTTCCTCTGATTCTTCCTGTGTCTTCCTGCCCTCAGCCCACTCCATCTCCATGCTGTCAACCGTTGGGAAAAACAACAACCTAGCACTGCCAGTGCTGATACCTGAAGTGGTAGCACGGTTTCTTTGCCTTGTGTTCTTTCCTTTGCAAGGGAGAAAATGGGAGTCTTTCCACAATGGAAGACTTTTGTTTCCCTCTCTCTGTTGTCTGTTGATCTCCACCTGTTGTCTATATGGTAAAGATATCTGTTACTTCCAACCCAGCAACAGTAGGCAGCCAGAGTCATGTGTGACCGGGTCAAACACACACGGGCTGGAGGGTCATGGCCAGGTTACTAAGTCAAGGCTGGCAAGTCTCCATGATAATGTTTTCTTTCTCTCTCACTCTTTTTTTTTTTCTTCTGTCTTCCAAACAACAATTAAAAAAAAAAAAAAAAAAAAAAAAAAAAACAACCAAACCACAAACCAACCCAAAACTTGTAACAATGCAAACTATTTAAGCATTACAAATTCAAAGAAGTTTTTTTATTAAAAAAAATTGGATGGAGGGGGTTGAGTCAGTGATATTTTGGATTTAATTTTATAGTATAGTTTTATGTGGCACATGAAAGAGAGAAATTTGTATTGGAGCAATTGAGAGCCACTTTCCAGTTCCTGGCTCTTTCCTGCAAGATGATTAAAAGCAGACTTTTTTTTTACTTTTTTTTTTCCAGACGAGACATAAAAATTAAATCATCTACAGTATATAGTTATTTTTTCAAATGTTTGGAGGCTTATAAATAACTTCTACAATCAAATGCACACAAACAGCAGAGAATCTGGTTCTAATTACTTGTACTTTAGTTGAACTTTGGCATTTCCTTTGACTTTCTGCCTAATGTATGTGAGCTGTGTGCCTTGCACTCCTGCAGTGAATTCACACCCACACAAAAAAAAAAGAAGGGCAAAAAAATCCGGAGTCTTGTTGGTGCCAACAAAAATGAGGGTTAACAGAATGTTTTGACCAAATGCAACACTTTGCTATTCACCCTAATTAGCCGAAATTGCTGCTTCCCACCAGGGACCCTGAGCTCAGCATTCAATATTCCCCTGAGGCTATCCAGGAAATGCCATTTGCTTTACAACTTCTTATTATTTTAAGCCTCAACTGTCCAAGGCTTGCATTAACATTGGAGCACAATGATCTAAGTTTCTAGCAGAACGCAAGGCGTTTCATAGTGCCTGCCTGCTTCTCCTTGGTCACAAAGGGAAATACCTCCCCTGTCTGTCAGCGTGATTTAGCTGGCAGTAAATTAGCTCTCACAAAGCACACTGTGCTTTGAAAGATCTTATCTGCTGCGTTATCTAACCTTTAGAAATATTTCAGACATCTTAGGAATTGTGAAGTGACCGATTGTTTGAGAGACTCTGTGTGCTTAAACTGCATTCAGGTGTTGGATGAAGGCATTGAGGCTCTGTTTTCTCAGATGAGTAGGGGCCATAAGGTATCACATCCCACAGGACAAAACTGCAGGTCATGGAAAGAAGTTGTCTTTTTCTTTTTATTTTTTGGTTTTGCTCTTTTTTGGTTGGTTGATTGTGGGTTTTGTTGTTGTGGGTTTGGTTTGGTTTTTGTTTGTTGTTTGCTTTTTGGGTTTTTTTTTGCTTTTCTTTGAATCCTTCCTGAGATGGCCAAATCGCTTTAAAAATGCCTCTTCTGGAAATGCCAGCTAATGCCAGCTGTCTGTCCTGCCCGTCCTTTGTCTTACCCACCCTGCCTGTGCAGACAGGCATACAAGACAGCAGGTTCTGCTAGCATGCTTGCACTAGCCACCAAGGTGATACAGAAATAATGCTTTATACCTGTGGAGCATGAACTGCTACAGATGCCTGCACCAGATTCCTGCACTTCCATACATTTTCAAATCGAGTTCAAAAGGCTAAATCCAAGGAAGAATAGTAAGTCAGAAGCCAGAGTAAGAGTCCAATGTATAACTTGAGTGCAGGTTTTCTCTAGAAAGCTGTACATCTTGCCTGTGATCAAAAGGGAATCTTCCCAACCTGGGTTTTCTTACAAAACAAAGCAACACTCAAACTCTATGGATGTCTGTTCAGCCGTTGCAGGTATTGTACTGAAGAGATGAAGCTCTGTTAGTGGCAGTACATAAGGGTGTTTTAGAGAGGGTCTTTCTGCTTTACAGTGGCTCTTTCCTTCTTATATACTGTTCCAAATTGTCCAGAAAAAAATTCACTAGCGGCAGATTCAGCTTTTCAGTTGCTGACTGTGTTGTATATTGATGAACTGAGCTGGCTGCTTAATCTCTTCTGGGTCTTGCAAGTTCCTGGTGCTTGGCCAATGCCTGACATATGGTTTGTGGTTTAAATACTGCTATTGGATGTTGGCGCTTGTTTAGGATGACTCCATAAAAGGAGCAGGAGTATATTGGTATTATTCCTCAAAGACTGCTTTCCCCAAACTGACGTCAGAAAAGGATTGCAGGGCTGTAGTTGTTTTATTGAATGATACAAGCTTGTTTTCTAGTGGAGAGCCTAAAAACTGCCTTTTAGATGGACTGGGAGAGTTGAATGAGCTAATAACACATTGTCTGCTGGTATTAGAGTTTTAAAGCTAAAATTTTATTATTCAATAGACTGATTGGAACCCAGCATAATTCATGTAGGAGCATGAAATAAGGGAATGTGTGAGGCCTCTCAAGGGCATTTGATGTATCTAACTTTAATTTAAAATTACTAATAGATTATTGATTCAAGCAAGATGGCTGTGAAGAGATCAATAACAAAGCACTCTCTCTCTCTTAAATACCAAAACTCATTCTCATCTGTGTTTTCATTCAGAAAAAAACTTCTTTAACATTTTCTTGGTGCAGTAGGAATGAGTAGATTTGTGGTTTGTCAAAATTCAGTATATTTAATGCATGAAAAGATAAGTGTAGTCCTGGACAGTGTCTTAACATCACAATTTTTTTTTCCCCAAGACCTCCTTATTGTTAGACATATAAGTAAATCGTTCCTATTGGAAAGATATTTCTTAAAATCAGAATCTTAAAATCAGAATTTCTTAAAATCATATTGCTTAAAATCAGAGCCTTTAACACTTCACTCTAATATTTTCCTTCTCAAGAAATGCCTGTCCTTGATAGTAGCTGAACCCAAGTGAAAATGGCAAAGAGGCCCTTCTCTTACAAGTAGTCAGGAGCTGCATCCTGCTCCATGATGCCCTCTGTGAATTCTGCAGAACATTAGTTGACAATGAATCCTGCACTTTACAGGAATGTATCATCGCTGTAATCTGAAAAATATCCTCTACAGTAAATCTTGTTGAAGATTTTCCCTTTGAGTAATATTTTTCAGGGCCTGCTGTTAGTGCTCTTTGAGATTTAGCTCTGCTGATAGTGCCTGGTGTTTCTGGATAGATCTGAGTTCACAGACCTTGCCATTTCTGTGTATCAGTTGTAAAGTTAGAGGGATTTATCTGAGAAGCAGCAGACAGCTAGGTGAAGCATGAAAATGCATTGCACATCTACAATAAATGTGAGGAATGATGACATCATATCACAGAGAACTAGGGCAGATGTTTTGGAAAGATGTAGTTCTCATGTCATATCTTGCATTATAGAGCTTTCATGTCCTTTCCCTGAAAGGGATAACTGGCTTCTCAACAGGTTCAGAACAAATACTCATCTAGAAATATTAAGGCAATAAAGGGATCTGGAGTTGTCAGAGGGGGTTCCTGAGGTTACTCATCCTGAGGTAGTTGAGGAAGTATTACTGGGTTGTGGAAGTTTTACGCATAAAAGTAAAGACAACTTGTTCAGGTAATTTTCACTTCAGGTCTCGTACTTAGCAGTTTGTCTCTTTAGATATGTTGTGATGCACGATCCTGTCCTGCTGTGCAGAGTGGCACATTGAAGTGGTACTTCTGCAGAAAAAATGCAGGAGATACAAGAGGTAAATTCAATAGGCTAAAAGCAGAACATGAGCCCAAAGCTGCCCTGTGTTGGGGTTTGGTTAGAGAGTCAAGCCCTATATACTTTGTGGTGTTGAGTAGCTGGATCATTGAAAACTATCAGGTACTCTGAAATACACTTTTGAGGCTACCTCATGTAGTCCCGTCCTTACTTGTCTTTAGTTCTTTTTAGGTTTACTACTAGGAAAGACAAATGTTTATTAGACAAAGAAAGATACAGACAGTTTGAAAGTTAAAATATGGTAAATAAAATTTTAAATAATAAAAGAAAGGTTAAAATTTGTTCATTAATGATTCAATTAAATTTCTGTTTTCTTTTGTAGCAGTTGAAACTCAGAGCACCAGTTCTGAGGAACTTGTTCCGAGCCCTCCTTCACCACTTCCACCCCCTCGTGTTTACAAGCCCTGTTTTGTCTGTCAAGACAAGTCATCTGGATATCACTATGGTGTCAGTGCTTGTGAGGGATGCAAGGTGAGTGTCAGCATCTCCCTTTCCTCCAACAGGAATGCTTTTCATTTAGAAGGAGGCAGACAATGCAGTTCAGTGTGACTTGACTTGAGTGTAAGGCTGCATTTGTTGTATTAATTCATACCTTTGTTATATGAATTAATTCTCATTCATGAGTAAAGCTAAGTAAATGACCATTATGCCTGGAATTATTTCCCTTTGTAAATTCTGCCAAGGTGTGTCTTTCAGGGACTTCCATAAGTACTGATTGCCATGAGAATGTTATCATAGATGCAGGCATAATCAATGAATAGAGTAGAAACACTGTGGCACTCTTCACTGTCCTGAGGCCTCAAGGCAGCCTCTGGCTGCTCTCAGACTTTCTGTGTGCTGCTGCATCTGTATATCCAGGGGGTGGATTTTGGGAACCTGGAAACTTTTGCTGTAGTTCTCTATCTAAATAATCCCAAATCAGATTGGGAATTTGAGGAGTAGCAGGTTAGTATTCATAAAATTTAGTGTGGCAGACTGTAGTGCTCATCCATCTGCTAGCTCCTTTCCAGTGATTGTGATTGTCAGAGCATGAACTGAATTGACTATCCACAGGATGTGGTAATGCAGTACACTCTTCTAAAGTAAAGAACATCCAAAAGTGAGATACTCATCAGAGAAGCTGTGTCTCAGCTAAACCATGTGTGTAGGCCAGTTGCTAGAAGTGTCCATCCAGTGAACACTGTGTGCTAAAGACACGACGGGACAGGTGCTCTCATAGTTAACTTTATTACTTGTGGTATCCTAGTGCATGTACTTTCTTAACAATTATAGAAAAGACTTATCCTTTTCTTCCTTCAAATTAAAAGAGTTGTTTAGTTCTTAGTACAATGAAGGTACTAACACATGCCTAAACCGTGACAGGTGCTATAGCCATATAAATAAAGATATTAGAATAAAGATACTAGAACAAATTAATAAAAAGTGTTTTGCTGTGTTTTGTGAAATATTACAGTGTTTTTCAGGTATTGTTCAGTTAGCCATTTTTACTTTATCCTTTAAACTTTCTAGGCTGCTGTGCCCTTCTGTAGTGACATCAAATATCATACTCCTGGGTTTGTGTCATTAGGCAAAAAAACTATAGGATTGGAGTCCGATTCCCCCTCTGTTTTATAAATACAGATACGGATGTAATGAAAGCAATTATTTCATCTCACCTCAGTTTTAGAATCTCTTTCTGATATTGAAGTTTTCCTTGGATATCATGTCAGTATTTTTACCACAAAGCTATCAAAATTTAAGTGTCTGTTAGGAAAGACTGTGGTAAGAATATACTGTAGCTGATCGAATAGGAAATGTCATCATACTGGGCTGCTAGCACACGAATGGTGTTGTCATTTACGTACTCACATGTCCCCTATAAGCACAGATGTAATTATAGTCTGTGTCAGAAAGGTCACATGTGCGTAAGACTGGCATTATCTTGCCTGATTTTTGAAAAATACACACAAATATACTCTAGGGCTTTTATTGGCATGCTACAAAGCATTTTCATAAGTAATTAAAGCAAAGGCCACACTTGTCAAAATACATGAAGAAATCCATCTTGGAATGTGTGAGCCTTTATTCAACAGCAAAACAAAAATATAATGTTCACTTAGCTGCTAATCTGCAATATGAAGTAATTCAGCTCTTGGCAATAGCTGTTGTTTAAAAGAAAAAAAATACAACTGAAAAATATTCATTACACAGAATGAGAAATAACATTCAAGAGCAGAAACTTGGATGCTTGAGACTGCTAATATTTGGGTTAGTTGACACCAGCTCTTCAACAGGTTGGAACAGGATTTTATGAATCTTTTCCACTGACTTCCTTAGTTAGTTCCAGAAACTGGCAAAGAACATGATGAGAGCGCTGAGTCACTGCAGGGTCCCTTTGATGGCGAGTCATGTGCTACATGTGCTGTTGCTTTCAGATCAACAGAAGTGATGTACTGGATACCAGCAGACAGCAGTGTGTGACCACAACACCAGCAGTAGCTTCAGATACCTCTACATTGCCAGTTTCCATTCTTTCTCTGAAGAATGTTGCCTTTTTCTCTTGAGCCCTGTTTGACTGGGTTATTTTTCTTTTCCTTCGTCTTTGCTCTGCAGGTACTTTCACACAGGCATTTCTTGGTCCTGTACCATAACAAAACCACCTTGTACTTAGTATTTCTAACAAGCCAGTTTTCTGCCTGTGCTCACATCTGCCTTCACCCTTGGTTCTCATTATCAGTTTTTTATGCTTCTCTTTCTCTCCAGTGTTCTTCATGCAAAACCTTACCCAGTCCCTTGGCAAGTTTTCAATAAGCAATCGGCACTGAGCACTGCTGCTGGGGAGCCTTGTTGCCTGTAGCTCTTTCAGCTGATAAACCCAGGTTTGTTAGAGAGCCTGTGCTTTACTGAAGGCTTCTGCTTGGTACAGAGCTAGACTTGCATGCTGATTCTGTGGTGAATCAAGCAGTAGTAACAGGGAAGAATTCATGTTACAACGTTTTGTCTAATAAGGAAACACAATTTTATTTCTCCTTATCTGAAAACACATCTCTGTGCAATTACAAAGAACTTATTTCCACTGAGATTGGGAGTTTCACTGAAACTGACCAGTGACTGTTCAAAAGCTGTTGGGATGGGGAGAGGCAGCCTTGCTTATGGACAGTACAGCGCTCATTCTGTAAGAAGCTAGACTAAAATAGCAGCCAAATCAAGTCTTAATTAATTCCCCCCCCCCCCCCCGTCTCTTTTCTTCTGACCTTATTGCCATCTTTTCTTTCTTTACTCCTATTTCCACCATATCTTTCTTCACCTTGTTTGCAGTCCCTGTTCTGTGATGTTAAACCTCCAGCATTGAACCTCCCTGTGCTGTGAGGTCCTTTTCTCAAGTATTTTCCTTTTTTCTTCCTGATTCATTTATCTTTCCCCTTTGATTTCCTGGCAGTTTTGTTTCTCCAGGGAAACGCAGATTGGAAATTCTGCTCAGATCAGATTTATCTAACTGTTCTTTTTCTTTCTCTTTTTTTTTTTTTTTTTTAATTTCCCTTGTTCTTCTAGTTCTCTCTCCATTTCCTTCTCCTATGCCTTTTTCCTTTGAGGTCCAGTGAAGCTCCTGTTGCAGTGATGATTAGCAATTTCCATCTAGGGCAAAGGAACAGTATTCTGTCCTCCGGGTTTTGGATTGATGACTGCCTCTCATTCAACAGTCTTTGTTTTTCTGGCTTTCAAGACACTTTAGATTCTCCTCCCACTTTGTTCCCTGTTTTTTCAGTGTCTTCTTAAATGGCTTCTTATCCACTTCCTGATACTGTTCCCTGAGGTTAAGTTCTTTGGTTTTCTGTCTCAAAAGCATCAGTTACTGACCTGTTTTATGGTAGAACAACGGGAGAGGTAATGTCAATATTCTGCTCATAAAGGGTGTTTTCAGTAGATGCCCCTCCAGCCTTTAGCCCCTGGAGAGCTGTGGATGGTGATTGTGACTGGTGGCTAGTTTGGGAGCAGCTACACTGGCCATTTTATCTTCCTACTATTGTCACCAGTCCCATGGATGATTTCCAATTTTACCCCTATCTCTGCCTGCCATCTTTCACTGGTGTGACCATTTGCTCATCTTACTGCTACCTTGGGCACACAATGAAGACAGAACTTTCTCTTCTCTCTTTTTATCTCATCATCAACTGTAATCTCATGGCCTGCTTTTTTTCATACCATCATACCATGATGACATCATTGCTGATCTGCAGCATTGTAATTCATTGTCCTTTTCCCTTCAGAATCTCTGTTCAGCTGCCTTTATTGTCAAACCATTACTGTATTGTAAACCATTGTATTGTACAAACTGTATTGTAAACCATTACTGACTTCTCACACAGTCAGTGGGTGGTCCCTTCTCCCATCCTTCCTTCCTCTTTTTCCACTTATTATCATCCTGGGAACTTATTATGTCAGGTAGTTGGAAACAACCTTCTAATCTCCTTTGCCAAACACTTTCTTGGCATTGTAAGCACCCCTTTTTTAAAGTGAGCCAGTCTTCAGGACTCTGGTGGTAAGACTTTTCTGTGACTTCTAAGGTGTTCAGGGGTTAGAGTTTCATAATATGCACTTATGAAACACGATGGAAGTTTAGAAGCTGTGTAAATAATTGTAATCTATCTTGGGTTTTAATTGTAACATATTCATGCTGAAAATTTTACTTGTGATTATAGATTTAGAGTACCTGACTTCTTTCCTTCCAGATGTGAAATCTGGGAGCTTTCAGAAGGTTGATATAATACCAAGTTTTTTCTTAATTTCATTAGTGCAATTTTTTATCAGTCAGGATTTTTGTGTGTGTGTTTTAAAGTGGTTTAAAAGAAAAATAGTTGTGGCATCGTGTTTATATCTGGATGTGATGCTGCAGAAGGCTGACGTGCCTCATAGCATGTCAGTCACTTTGTGTATGTACTATAAAATCTCAAAATCAAACTGATCTTTACAGTGTTTTGTAAGAAAAATTCCAGAGCCAATTGATCTTTTTATGTGTAAAATGCAATGCATTGACAGTATTCAGCTTATTCACAACTTTTCCATTTTGTAAACTGTGTCGCGTTTCAGAGGTGGGCTTGGAATCTGCTTGTGTGTCCCATGACCTCAGTTAGGACTTCTGAAATAGTCTTCTTTTTTTCCCCCCTCCCTGGTCTTTGGTTGTTGCTAGATAGCATACAAACAAATTCCATACAAAATGAGCAACTTGGATTTATCTAGCTGGTACAAGTGGTTATAGGGCTGGCTGTCAGCAAAAGCTCAGCTCTTTGGTCCTGACTTGCCTCATTGTTGTGTCCGGGTTTGCAGAAAGGAGGGCTGAGAGTAGTGAGCTGGATTCCCCATACAATGCCATCATTGTGTGGGCGAGAAGAAGAAACTGGTGTTCTGGCAGCTTCAGCTGTCTCTGAGAGCCTTGTCTCTTGTTCTAGGTGTTTAAAAGATGGCATTCCTGTGCTGGCAGTCCTGCTCAGATTCCTGGCTTGAATTCGGTGCACAACAAAGATGCCTAGAGCATTTTCAGGAGGGAAGACAGCACAGATTATAGGGGGATAGATTTACAACCCAGAACTTTTGTGTGAGTGATCAAGGTACCTCACTGCCTGTTATTAAAGTTAATGTTATGTAGGTAAGTATAGAGGTAAAAAGAATGAGATTCCTTCCATCACAGGTTTCCATATAAAATCACAGCTGATTTGGGATGATTCAATTCAGGAGGTAGCCACATATAATGTATTTTCAAAGGTCTTCAGCTATGAAAAGATGTCTGTCTGTTTGACACCTTCCTGACTCAAATACAGGTATTATTTTTTACTACAAGGACTTTAAGCAGTATAGAAAATATGCATTGATTAAACCCTGACATTTAGGTCTATAATTCTTTAGGACTGACTCCATGAAAGAGATAAGATACATATAGGAGAAGAAAGGGGAAAAAAAGAGAAAGAAAATGAAACTGTTCTTACTCGGTCTGGATTTGCGGATCCATATGGATGTTTAGCTTGGTAGGAAAGCTGTAATTTTGTTCCAGCTTTATGTTACTTGCTTACAGATGCAGTGGAAGGCAGTCCTACTACTCAACTTGTGGCACCGAATAAGTTACCTACCTTTGAACACTCAATTCTGGCAGGTCTCTGCAGTCAGTGGAGAGAGGAGCTCCTCAGATGGCTGATTCAGAGCATCTAAACTAGATCTGCTCTGGGTCACCCTGCAGGCCAGAGATGTACCCACAAGCCACTGGGTTAGGTGCCCCAAGCACGGCTGTGTTAATATTCTCCATGATGTCCCCCACAGTTATGTCCCTCGGGACACTGTGAGGGTTGGGGTTCACCCACTGTATTGCTCATCAGTGGTTGCTGGCAGAGAATGTAACAAGGTTTGATTTTATTTGTTTGAAGTTCAGTGGCAAGGATATTGTGCTTTGGTCTGCAAGAAATGTTGATGAGTGGCCTGAAATATTTTAGGGACCATTACAGCAGAGTTCCTGTTATGGAATGGGTGTCCTTGGGGACAGAGGCCTTTTTCTTTTAATTATGCCTCTTACATCATGTGAGGGCAGATTTGCATTTTCTTAGGCAGTTCAGGGAGTGCAGAGGGATCTTAAACAGCGGTTGTTTTTGATAACACCACCCTTGCACATGTTAGCTTCTAGCTATGATATAATTATATTTAAGCCTGTGTTTGTGCTCCTTTACTGGGAATTAAAGATCCAGACATTGAATTTTCTCAGTTACCTAACACTAGAAAATAAAAGCAAATATCATAAAAACGGCTAACTGATTTTCCATATATTTTCTTGTCTTTGTTTTCCTTGCATGTTTTAATCACCTACAACAGTGACAAGTAAGAAATGTAAAGTTGAAAATGTGTGGACAGTATGATTTGTGTCAGGGAAAGTATGATTTGTGTCAGGGAAAGAAGCAATGCAATTGTAAAAGCTAGTATTGTTAAAAAAAAAATACAGATCATCTTGAGTTATCAGGCTGTATTCATCTCCTTTGAAGCTGTGTTAGTAAGTGCCAGTGCCAGCAGCAGAGATGCACGCTGTCTTTCATGCACAACTGTCAAAAATTCCTCAAACCATGGAAAATTGCTCCTAATTTCAGTGGAATCAACAATAATTTTTTAGAAGGTGAAGAATATCTTTTGAGGTACAATTCTGCACGCTATTAATATCATCTGATCTTAAACTGTAAGCAATTTGCAGCATAGCAATGCTCAAAGCCATTGGTTGGCAGAAAACAGCGTGCTATGCAGAAAGACACTAAATGAGTTGCAGCTGATTTAAATGTAGTACTGAAACTCTGGATTCTGCATGGTTTGCATGCTCTTAGAGGAGACCTGATTGCTGTCTTTGAAATATTAGTTTTTAAAATAACAAAGCCAGTAAAACCACGTGTCCTGAGAAAAGCTGATGTCTGTTTCAGTAAGTTTTTAAATTTTCTCTTCATTTGGGATGTAAAACTTCTGCCAGATACTGAATTTATTTCCAGTTTTTGTAGAATGGGGAAGCGTACATTTATTGGGAGCCCACCGGGAGCAAGTGAACAGAATGAAATAGGATGGGATCAGAAACAAGAATTTTGTCTTCCTATGTATTTTAAAATCTTTTTTGGGTTGTCTGAATGACATGAATGAAGGGTTAAAAAAACCCAAACTGCCAGCCATGACAGCAAAAATGAAAACTGTGTTACAGATTTCAATGCCATATTTGATTTCCAGTGCTTCAGGCCCACGTGGATTATACCTCTGCTGCTTCCCTGCACTGGGCTTCTGAAACAAAGATGGACAAAGAGCAGCAGTACCTGTAGGGCCATGTACAACGTACACCTACAGCTGTCATCCTGCCTGTTGCTCTCAGTCGCAGACCAGAGGTCCATCTTAGGCTGTGACAAGAGTTGTGTTTACTACTGAATGTTAACCTGGCAGCGATGCCGGTGTCACAGGAGTGCAGACTTTGTGAGCATGCTAACCGTGCTGCCTCAGGTATGGGTGAGCACAAGAGCTAATGTCCTGTGGAAACAGCAACTGGAAAATAGTCTCTTGTTTTGCATACACCGTCACATAACATCTTATAATCATTTGCCTTACATCTTCTTGTGCAAAATCCCCAAGACCATCAGTGAAGGTCTCAGAAGGTCTTTTTCTTTCTCAGAAAAACCCAGCAGCATCACTCTTAAACAACAGTCACTGGTGACCAGCCACGTTTTGGGCACTGCTTCCCTCTGCTGTGTCCCTGAAGGGTGCCTGTCTATCACAGCTAGCGCTCTTCCTGCATGTGGCTGTCTCCCATGGGGTGTTTGGATACAGCTGTCCTGTTTCAGAGGCTGAAGCGTTAACTCTAGGAGATGTGGCCTTTTCTGTCATATGCCAGCCAGCCATAGTGCATGTGGCTGTTCCAAGAGCATTTTCTGACATACATGCCTGCTGCCCTTGCATATATTTTCAGAGTCTTTGTCCTATAAACAGTCATAACAGATATTTTTCATTTTACTTATTATTAAACTAAATTTTTTTTATTTTTATTTCTTCTGTCAGTACCTATTCCTTTTTATACCTGAGAATACACACCATAAAAAGAAGAAACTTCAAATTTACATGTGTATGTACCTGTTCTTACTGGAGCTGAATCATGGTTTCTTGTCCCAGGGTAGGTACTGAAGAGTCATGGTAGATGTCTTTGTTCCATTACTATTCAACCTTCAACTGCCCATAGCTCTTGTGGCTTATTAACAAATGTCTAAGGGAGCTGAGCTGTGCCTGGTTTGCAGCAGCTTCAGCAGAATTACGTAAATGTGTAGGTATGTGTAAAAGTGCTGTCTGTGTAAATCACATCATCATGTACCAACCAGAGATGCCAGAAGCAGGTGGGCTGAAATTCAGGCTGCTATGCTTGCCTCCTGAGAAGTCCCTTGGTCTACATTCAATGGATGTGGGGTGTGGGATTTTTTTTCCGTTGTAAGTTCTACAGGTTTGTAGGTTCTAATGCAGTTTATCTTTTACATTTTTCTTCACTAGAGAGGGGGAAAACCATTCTAGTTTGTTCTCACCTTGTCAATTTATTTCATAGTTTCCCATCAGTTGAAGGACTGTGTGGCCTTTAATCATAGGTGTGGAGTACAGGCTGTGCTGCACAGACACAGAAAGTTGTTACAATGTAGGGAAAAATGGAGCTTTCCACCATGTTTTATATAATATTCTGTAAATATGATCTTTACTGTTTGCAGAGGTTATTCCATAGATAAGGAAATGTGGACATCTAAGCAAACATCTCAGAAATTATTTTTTTAAACTCTGCTCTAATGCAGCAATTATAGACATGCAAAATTACAATGAACTAGCTTTCATTTGCTAACTCTGGGCTTTTGAAAAAGAAAAATTGATAGACAAAGGTTTACAAGTAATTGATCTGTTGAGCTGTTAAGGATAGCTTGCTGGACCCCACAAGAAAGTATCCTGTTTTCCCTGGAAGAAAGGAAAAGGGGAAATTAGTTTGCTGAATGTCGTTCTGGCTGAGTGTTTGCTTTGG
Organism: Indicator indicator; assembly: GCF_027791375.1. NCBI lineage: Eukaryota > Metazoa > Chordata > Aves > Piciformes > Indicatoridae > Indicator > Indicator indicator. The sequence continues at coordinate 34,248,498 of NC_072020.1, forward strand.
TGCTGATGACATACTTGGTGTTCTGCTTGCTTTAGGCATCTTTTTAAAGTGGAGTTTGCATTTTTCTTAACTAGTACCTAAAGATTTTTCTGAATGACACATCTTAGAAAAGTAAATCTGGAACTGAGTTGTTTCATGAGTGTACCAAATGGAATTACCCATGATCTGATTCTGTTCACTTACATGTCAAGTAGATACTCACATGCTCTCAGTTTGCTACTTTGAACTAGTTTTGAAAGCTAGATCTATCTGTATTTTCTGGTTATTTTAAACCATCACCTAATTCTTAAGAGTCGGCTTTCCTGTTTGCAGAAATGCTTCTATTGGCCTTGGAAAGAGACCCTCCATTGCTCTCTGTGCTTGTTGACTCACCTGCTGATGGAAACAGAGGTTCTCTCTAATCCCCAATGAAGTGTTTCTTTGAGGAAATTTCCTAATGGGGCATTTTCTTCATCTTCCTCTGAAAATGGAGTGCAGTTGTATTTGCAGCATGGATCCCAGCATGAATCCCGGAGCTGGTCAGCTTTGCAGAGCTGCTCTTGATGAAATTTCAGTCTTGTGCTATAACAAGAAAGACAATTGGATTTCATTTTCCAAGGCTCAGTATTTCTATCACATTCAAATTTACAGATTTTCTTCAATTTGTTTCATACATACTTCTTTTTCTTCCCCATGTAGAACAACGCAAACAAAGCAAATGACTTAAGAAATTCTTCCATTTTTGAGTGGCCATTCTAAAAGTCAAAACCTACCAAAGTTAGTTGTACCCATGTGCCTATCTTCCCCTCTTTGTATCTGGATGTTGCTGTAGTATTTAATTATGGATGTGTTGTTACTTGAGTTCCATGTAACAGACATATATGTAGTGGCCGCCTTCTTGTTTGTATTCTTTTGGTTTTCCGACAGAGGAGACACCTCCAGGTGTGACATCTGCTCAGCTCAGTGCTCCACTTACAAAAGCTTGTTGTAGTGTTAAGGAAGCAATGCATCCAGGGTTATAATTGGTAGTTTTGGTATATTAGCATAGTAGCTGTTTCATTGGTGTATTGCTGCCTCTGGTGTGCCAAAAAGTCAGGTTCCCCACTCATAAATTGTTCTTCCCTTGAATAATATGCAGGAATTCCCAAAACTTCCACAGCTCAGTTCAGGAGAGGGCTGAGAAGTAGAAAGGTATTTTTGTATCTAAAGTCTCTCAGGATAGGCATAGGCTTAGAATTTCACTTTTAATATGTTTTAGTGGGGAAAGTTACTATGTAGTAAAAACTGTAATGTCATGGCTGTGTTTAAAGGAGAACGTGTATTGTTTGGGGATCCCCTGTCTAGATTAACGGATGCATAAATTACCAGGTGAGATGGCAGCTGCAAGTAGTGCCAAAAATACAGATTTGGTTGGCTCTAAATGCAGTTGACAGTTTTCACTCTAGCTAGAGCAAACTTCAGTGAATACTCAGGAGCCTTCCAGTGCTGGAGGAGAGAGCCATCAGCCCCCAGTCACAGCTTGTGAGCAAGGTCTGCTGTTGACTGGTGGCAGGGAGACTGGTCAAATGCTTGTGGAGCAAGTTTGTTCTTGTTTCACAGTCTCTTTAAAAGTGACAATTTAATGGGACCCATTACTGTCAGCTGTGACCAGTTCCCTCTCTCACCTCTCAGCCATTTACCAGGGAAAACAGAGATTTCCACCACTGCTGCAGCTGCTCTATGGACTACAATTCCCTCCTCCTTTGAGTGACCTGGCTGGTTACTCTCCAGATCAGTCTTCCCAACAGAGAAGTCTTCCTCATGGAGTGTTTGTTTTACTTTGGATCTCTGTGCACATATAAAACCCCCAAAACTTACTGGATCCTCACTTCAGAGTATGCTGTGATTCTCAAGTGCTTTCTGTTGGTCCAAAAGAGTGGCAGCGCTCCAGATGTAGGAAGATTGAAGTGGAGCATTTCAGAGGAAGCTCTGCAGCTCACAGTTTTTTAAACAAACAAGCACTACCACTTTGTAAACTTTTTTTCTTTTTTTCTTGGACTAGAGGATCAAGGCACTGCCCAGATGCTGCTGCAAACGGCCTTAACCAGTCCGTATTTATCCATAGTTACACACAGCAATTGCTATGTGTACAAAAACAAAAGTCAAAATAGGAGAAATGTGAGAGTCAAATGGATGAGCTAACTAAAAAGAGCTTTTATCTTATTCCAAGTCCATGTGATTTTTGTAAACTGAAAGAATGATCATCTTGTGATTATATGAGCACTGTGCTTGAATCTTGCCATTGATTAAAGCCTGTAAGGGGAGGGAGAGAACAGGAAAACATCTTGCTAAGATTTTCCTGTGTTAGACTAATCAGCCCCTGTTCACTCAGTCATCTCTCAAAGGTCATGCTTTTTCGTTGTCAGAGTTTCCCAGTCCCAGACTCTCCCTTGTTTCCTTACAGCGTGGCTGAATGAACAGTGGTGCCCAGCACTGGGCAAAATAAAGGTGGTGCTGCATTTGTCCTGCAAGGCACTATGCTTTTGCAGCCTCTCAGTATGGCCTGTGTTGGTGTTTGTAGCTAGCAGCGTATCTCCAGTTAGTGTTACTTTGAGAGTCCTTCTTGCTTAGAGGAACTAGTCAGTTGATTCCTCTTTCTCTGTGCGGTTGCTGATGCCTTGCACTGACACAGACTGCAATCCATCCACCTTTCTCAGCCTGGTGTTCCATGCTGTTGAGCCCATTTCACCTGTGTGTGCTTTGACTGTGTATGGCAAGTGGGCAGAGGGCTATGGCACCGTCTCACTCTTGAGAATGAGTTTGCCAAACTGGCCCAGCTCTAGATCATCCCTCTGCCCTTGCCTTCAGTAATGAATTTCAGCTGCAGTGTGGAAAGGTAATTTTCTTTGGCTGCTGCCAGTAGTGGGGAGCCAGACGTACATATTTCTGGCTGTTTACTTGAACACTGTTTGCTAGTCTCCAAGCATCTGAGTTTCACTAAACTCTATGTTTTACAAGGCTTTAGTGGGCAGTTCTGCATTAGAGTTTCTTTGTCACTGAGGGCAGGGGAATGATAATGTAGCATAAAGTACTAAGTTCAAGACATTACTTGCCAGATTTCAAGAGATCTGATACAGTGTACTCCTTTAGAGGCCAACTGTCAAAACTATGAGCGAAATAAACTAAAACTGCAGGGAGATAATGAATGTGTGTTGATGACAGACACAGCAGGAGCATAATGCTCAAGACATCTGGTTTATTTGGACATGGTTTTGTCCACGTTATTTATTCTGAATATTTTGGGGTTGCTTTCCATGTTGTCATATCATCCCTTCTCAGAAACATCTTTGTTGCAAGTCAGGTACATTTTAATACTCCTCCCAGGCCAGACAGGAAGAATAGAAATACACTGAGTCTCAAAGACAACTGGGAACTGTGCTCCAGCATGGCCAGAGCCACTTCTTTGCTGGCGGTCCTAGCAGGCACCTACCCAGACAGTCAAGCTCAGGCTGGGCTGCTGCATTGGAACAGCTGCCTACACATGCAAACTGTGAGAATCTGTCTCCTAGAAAAAGGGGAATTGTGCTTCAGCCAGCTTGAAGTATTTGTGGCATAGTTTGCATTGTTATTTCAGCTCAGCTGTAAACGTTCGGCTACTGACAGTGGGTTAGAAACTGGCACCTCTCTAAATTACAGACGGTGCAGAAATTCAGGGGGTTTTGATTGGCTGACAATTAATGAAAGTCCCCATGCCTCTTCTGATAAACAGCTGTGGTGCCACATGTGCAGGAGCTCTGCAAGCCTTTGTGGTGAAGGCTGGGAGGGGCAGAGGAGGATGCCTGTCTGTACAGGGAATTTCCGTGGAGCATGCACATGCCTTCTTTTGCTGTGTTTGAGCTTGCCCTTCCCTCTTCACCTGTTTCCATCTCTACCAGCAGCTAAATGCAGAGGCTAGTTTGGGAGACTACAGGTAATTGCAGGATAGTGATTGCATAGCTAAGATAAGTGTTTTGCTTGTCTTGGTTGCTGCAGAAATCCACACGTGAGTGCAGGAGTATAGTTCGGCAGGGATTTTTTTGTTTGTTTTTGTTAGGAGGTCTGCCTTAGCTGTTGTTCTGTGCCTTTCCTTTGTAGATCTGTACAAAACAATCCTGTTTATGTCTTGTAAATTGTGTCATTCCTCTTGGAAGGTGGTCACCCTATTCCAACCATCCAAAACCCTAATGGAAAAATCCAGATAATCAAGTTAAGAGTGTAAACCAAAATCAGCCATACATTTGGGGCATAACAATTTGGAAGGCCTCTGCTGCTGCTGTGCTTCCATGCAACAGAGCAGCTACATAAATGGTTTGGAAAAGTGTCACTCTTTATGAAGAAATACTGAGCTTAATTAATTTTTGCTTTTGGGAGGTCAACCTGGGGCACTCATTATTGTCTTAATTGGTGGTATAAATCCTGAGGCACTGGAAGGGAAGAGAGGGAAAAAAAAGATGAGCAGTTAACAACATATAGCCTTTTGTATAAGTGCTAGACAGTTGTATGGCCATTCTAGTGACATTTAATGGTTTTATTGGGTTATAGGTCTAGTCCTTCACAAACTAGGTTAAAGGGAATCAATTTGCATAAACAAAAATAAAAGGAAATAGCAAAAAGTAGTAATTCATTCCTGGGTTCTCCATTAAATTGCGTGAAATAAGTCAGTGTGCTTTAACCCAGAGAAGCATTTCTTTGATCTCCTGTTATTCGTGTTAAATGATATTAATTACTCTTCCCATCTGGAGTTTTTTAGCATGCCAAAAATCATCCTACCATTACTGAAAGGAAGTTAACTGTAACTTTTTAATTGTACACATTTCATCTCCCCTTTTTTTCTTTTTTTTTCCTCTTAATTTGAAGCAAACAGATGGAAGTACATACCAGCATCTTCCTCTCTGTTTAAATTACTGAAGTGGAGAAGCAGAGAATCTCAGCCATTCTTTCCCCTCACATATGGTTTCAAGGTGATGACTGTTCTGTCTGGAGACTTTGACATGTTTACTGAAAAAGGTCAGGAGTTCAGTGGAAATCAAAAATTAGGAGAAATCTGTGCATAACCTTAGGGACGCTGTAGTACCCTCGCTGGAGAAATCTACTGGCTGTGTGAATGCATCTCTCCCGATTCGTTGGAAGTTTCCAGTTTGCCAGGTGTCCAGCAGAGGTGTTTCAAACTCCCCAGAAAGAAAATCAAATAGCAGAAATAGCAGTGTTTTCATGGTTTGGAGCATGTCTTTAACATTAGAGCAAAGTGCATGGAGTCAGAAAATACGTTGGCATGGGTATGATGAAAAACGGGGGTTGTATCCAGTCTTGCCAGTGGGCATTGGCTAATTGGCATTAGTAGCCTCAGGAATTATTTCCTTCAAGCTCTATTGTCAAAACTGGATTTTTTTTCCCCCCTCTGGAGGACCTCAAGACTTTTTTTACCTTAGAAACTATTAGGTGTCTTTTCTGAAGAACTTTTGCAATTACAGACTAGTGTCCCCATTTTGGTAGCCTGGGAAGGGGCAGCACCTTCCTCATCTGCCTGTCTTTATCCTCTAGCCCTTTTTCTCTTTTTAAGAAACAAGAAAATTCTGAAACTTCTCAAAATCGTCCATTTGTGTAAAAATAATAAGGCCTTTTTTTTTCACTTGGTGGGTTGCTCTTAGGTCCACAGGTCTGTATTCCCATATGCGAGATCTGCTTATTTTTTGGAGTGTTTTGATTTCTGTAGATTTAAAAAACAAAAAGAAAGGCAAGCAAACAAAACCAAAACCAACCCACCCTGGTTTCAATAGCAAATCTGGGATTCTTCAGCCATGGAAAGTAACAGCATCTTTTCATCTGCAGACTACATAGCTGGACAAGATGAAACATGGATGGCAAGCAGAGAGTTTCTGCTGGAAATCACAGCAATGACAGACAAACCCAGAGCACTTCACATAGCAGGCTGGTATCCAGCCCCTCTGCTGCCAGGAGCCTGGCATCTAGGTGTTGTCTACAAGCTATTGATATTTAACACCATCTATTCATTTGCTTTTTTGCAAAGATCTGTCTGTCCTGCTCTGACATACATCAGCAGCACAATTTCCCTGCTTCCTGGCAGTGAGCCTTCCTCTACTTATTGTTGTAGCTGCTTCCATTTTGTGCTGGTGGTGGTGTCCAGCCACAACTAATTTGTTTATTCTGCAAGCCATGACTTCCAGGGAGTGATGGACAGTGCAGACATCCTGAGAAAGGGCTGTGCAACTGGGAATATGCTCATTTTAGCTTCCTTTTAGATAGCTGCTTTGGCAGCTTTCATTACTTGTGGGGTCCCGCATTCTGGCTGCAGCCATTTTACAGCCTCCTTTGTACTACAAAGACTCACTTAACAGCATATGCTGGGGCTTCTAGTTCTTTTACAAGCCTTTCTGTGCAGCTCCATTTGTGGGATTGCATGCTAGCAAGGCTTTTCAGAGCAACTAAAAACTGTGTGTATCTAACCTAACCTGACTACTCATCCTGCCAGGACTTTGTGAGGAAGGCGTTTTTTGTTCCTTGACTGCTGCCACCTGTGATAAAACATATTGCAAACTAAGTTCAGCTTGTGATGTACCTGGATAATACCCTGGACATGGAACAAAGCAGTTTTGTGCAAATCTCATCAATGAGAGAGACCTTAAGTATCGCTGTTGATGCTCCATAGAGAGCAGGAACAGGGTCCTTACCTTGCTTAAGTACATTTTACAGGGTTAGCAAGTGTAATTTGAATGATTAAAATAAAGAAATTGAAAAGAGGCCATTCATTGCAAACAGATTTGGTTTATTTAGAAAAACACATACTTGTGCAGCCTAGATTTCAGAATAAAGCTAATGGCAGAGGTTTCAGGTATATTGTAGGCTGGATTTTCTGTTCCATTGTTACTGGTTTTTATCTTTCCCTTCAGAGCTTGGTCAGTCAGAGTTTATAAATAAATGATCAACTGTACCATAGGAAAGTCCTTCCTCCTCCTTTGTTTCTTTTACGATAAAGTAGCAATACACTTAACCCAGAAGCTGATTTTGCAAATGTATTGAAGAACGGCCTCTAAATCTTCAGGAGTCATAGTTGGGTGCCTGTATTTAGGGATAATCAAAGATGAACCAAATGAGCTGAGCAGGCTGTTCAAACAGATTGAGCTTGCAATAGCCCTGTCCCTGGCTTGCAGTGCAAGTTTTCAGCCCGTAAGCCTAGTACATCTGCAGATAAGATTTGGCATGCCTATGCTGGCAAAATGCTTTTGCGATGTGGCTGAGATGAAATGACCAATTCCTTTATGTGTGTGCACAACTTGAATCATCTGATGTGCCACAATCAACTGAGCTGACAGTGAAATAGAGGGAGCTCTGTAGACTCCCTATCAGCTGTGTAAGGCTAGCAGTTGCACTAACAATTTCATAAGACTTCACATTCTTGAACATTTAATACTGCCTTGGGGGCTCATCCTTAATGAGCTCCTTGTATTCAGATAGCCAGTGGCGTAATGGCATTCAAAGTATTGGTGAAATAGTTGATATTCTCTGTGGGCACTTCTGTTCTGAGCTCTCTGATTTTGCCACACTCACAAAGCAGTACTACAGAAGTTAAGTGGTGAGTGGGACAAGGTGGAGTTTTGTGGCATTATGTTGAAGTTAGATTGAATAAACAGGCTATTTAGTTCTGAGCAACAGACTTAGTAAACTGGGCTTATTTGCTGCTTGATACGTAGGGTTTCATGTATCACTCTCTGCTTTTGCTGGAGCAGATAAGATATCAACACAATTAAAAGTGAAAAATAATCTGCTCCGCCCGTGGTGGATGCTCAGAGAACACACGCTGATACAATGGATTTCTGAATAATTTATACTCAGCATTTTTTCCTTGCATTCAATAAATGAGGAGGCCTAATGTGGCATGGTCAGAGTGATACTCTCTCTGTCATCCATTAAGATAACCAGAGGGGTGGGGCTGGAGGAGCGCAGCATGGCATGCGGAAAAGATGAGGATAAAAGTGGAAATGTTTGTTCAGAATTTGCTGTGCAAAGGTTGCTGCTCAGAAGGACAGAATTAATTCCATTTTGTTTGCCTTCATTAAAATAAAATCAAACCAAACCACAAGATCCAAGTTACTTTTAAAAGTTGTGGAGAAAAGGAATACTGTGCTGTTCCTGGTAGGCCTTCAGCAGCTCCCTCTGCTTTAAATTCAAATACTGTGTGTGTTCTGTCAAAAGCAGTTCAATAGTAGGACAGATTGTCTTCAGGACAGCTGGCCTCCTGAGCTGGTGGATGGGGTCACGGAGCAGTATAGCCCACCTCCCTATACAAGAGGAAGCAGTTGGAGACCTGCTGAGACACTTGGATCCTCACAAGTCCATGGGACCATTCGGAATCCATCCTAGGGTGCTGAGAGGGCTGGCAGATGAGCTGGCCAAGCCACTCTCCATCGTTTTCCAACAGTCCTGGCTCACTGGAGAGGTCCCAGATGACTGGAAGCTGGCTGATGTGATGCCCATCCACAAGAAGGGCTGGAAGGAGGAACATGGAAACTCCAGGCCTGTCAGCCTGACCTCAGTGCCAGACAAGGTTATGGAACAGGTCATCTGGAGTGCAATCACAGCGCTTTCAGGGCAGCCAAGGGATCAGGCCCAGCCAACATGGATTTAGGAAGGGCAAGTCCTGCTGACCAACCTGATCTCCTTCTATGCTCAGGTGACCACCTGGTGGATGTGGAGCAGGCTGTGGATGTAGTCTGCCTGGACTTCAGCAAGGCCTTTGACACCGTTCCCCATAGCAAACTCCTGGCCAAGCTGTCAGCCTGTGGCTTGGACAGGAGCACTCTGTGCTGGGTTAGGAACTGGCTGATGGCAGTGCCCGGAGAGTGGTGGTGAATGGTGCCACATCCAGCTGGCAGCCAGGCACTAGTGGTGTCCCCCAGGGATCAGTGTTGGGCCCCATCCTGTTCAAGATCTTTATCGATGATCTGGATGAAGGGATTGAGTCCATCATCAGTAAATTTGCAGATGACACCAAGCTAGGAGCAGGAGTCGATCTGATAGAGGGTAGGAGGGCTCTGCAAAGGGACCTTGCCAGGCTGGACAGAAGGGCAGACTCCAAGGGCATGAGATTTAACAAATCTGAGTGCCAGATTATACATATTAGCCACACCAACCCCATGCAGTGCTACAGGCTGGGGACAGTGGCTGGAGAGCAGCCAGGCAGAAAGGGACCTGGGGGGGAGTGGTGGACAGCAGCTGAACATGAGCCAGCAGTGTGCTCAGGTGGCCAAGAAGGCCAATGGCATCCTGGCCTGGATCAGCAACAGTGTGGGCAGCAGGAGCAGGGAAGTCATTCTGCCCTGTGCTCAGCACTGGTTAGACCACACCTTGAGTACTGTGTCCAGTTCTGGGCCCCTCAGTTTAAGAAAAATGTTGAGATGCTGGAATGTGTCCAGAGAAGGGCAAGAAGGCTGGGGAGGAGTCTGGAGCACAGCCCTGTGAGGAGAGGGTGAGGGAGCAGGGGGTGTTTAGCCTGGAGAAGAGGAGGCTCAGGGGTGACCTCATTGCTCTCTACAACTACTTGAAGGGAGGTTGTAGCCAGGTGGGGGTTGGTCTCTTCTCCCAGGCAACCAGTGACAGAAGGAGAGGACACAGCGTCAAGCTGTGCCATGGGAGGTTTGGGCTGGATGTTGGGAAGAAATTCTTCACAGAGAGAGAGATTGGCCATTGGAATGGGCTGCCCAGGGAGGTGGTGGAGTCACCATCCCTGGAGGTGTTTAAAAAGAGACTGGAGGAGGGACTTGGTGCCATGGTTTAGTTGATTAGATGGTGTTGGGTGATTGGTTGGACTTGATGATCTTGGAAGTCTCTTCCAACCTGGTTGATTCTGTGATTCTGTGATTTATGTCTCAGAATTTATTTGTACCTTCATAAGACATTTTAAATTACAAAGCAGGAATACCACTCATGCTTGGGTTTTTTGCACAGAAGTGTCTCATTTCCTATTGTGGGGTGTTATTTTGGGTGGTATGCTAAAACATTTGCATAAAAAATTGCTCATGTAAATATTCAGCCAAACAGATACCTTTCAAGGTGAATTTATTATGGTAAAGAGTAACTTGTTTCCCAAAAGCAAGTAATCATTAGAAGTTGATTAGTTTATAAGCAGTGTTAGTTTGCTGTCTCCGAAGCTTTTGACAACTTCTTAAAGTTAGGTCACATTCGGATTTTCTTAGTTTTTGCAGAACTTGGGGTTGTGAGATCAAATGGAAGTCATTTGACAAAAAGCACTTGGAGGAAAACTTAGGCTTGCTTCTAACTTTGCTGGTTTGGTTGAGCAAGCCAGTGTGTTATCCATATAGCCTGGGCTATCTGGAACCCAGCCATGAAATGGTTTAAATGTGCTTTCTGATTAATTGGGCAAGAAGTACCCACCCTGCCCATACTGGTGTCCTGCAGGGTTTTTTTCTTGCTGCAAAACTGCAGGTAACCAATGCAGGTGAGGTTCAAACCTGTGCAGAGGGATAGACAGGACGCTGTCTGATTTTTCCAGTCCACTGTCAGATTCAGCAAATGTTTCTGGGCATGTCCCTGTTTGCAGTGCCACCCAAAAACTGTGACTCCATTCATCTTGTGGAGGTGACTGAGCTCCAGTGCCCAGCAAATGCTCCTTACCTGCCAGTGCTTACACTTCTGTCACTCCCTGTATGGCAGCTTTGGTTTTGGTGTTTGTATGAAAAGAAAAATTTCTATCATATGGTGGTTTTACTTAGTGTCTGACTGGAGGGCTTTTGTTTACTTTTTTGATGTTAGTATTAAATATCTTTTAAATCGGAGAAGCTAACCTCAGAATGAGTCTTGTCTGTGCAAGAGCGGCAGAAAAAGCCTGCCAGGGGCTACGTGATTAAGGAGGCATTTCTCAGCTCTGAGTGGATTGCAGGTATTTTCATAACATCAGCGTCTGTAGCATGTTGGGTGTTCAAGGAATTTACGACCAGCTCTTACTGGCTGTGCCTGCCCTACCACTCCCTAATCATATGAGCAGAACCTCTCCCAGTTAGCTCTGTGGCTTTTAAACTACTTGCGTATCTCAAGAAGTGCTTCTAAGAGAGCCAGCTTTATAGCTTCCCATGATTACATCTTCACACAAATGCTTTGTGGGCACAAAGCTATCATCTACAGCATCAAGTTTGCCACTTCTCTGTAGGGTGTAAACATGTGGCTGCTGGAAGAGCTTTAACCTCTCAAACCTTCCAGCAAATATTAAATTGCTAACTGTCCTGCTGTAATGCTATCATCTTCACTGAAGTTTGACCCTGGTGCTTGTGCTGAAACGATTTTCAAAATCTGAGGGAGAAGGTTAAACAGTGATGTCAAATTTCCAAATGTCTGTTGCAAAAGTACTTCTGATGAATATCTGTGGGTTGAGCTCTAAAATGCTTGAAGTAATCCTCTTTTTTTTCTCTTCATTATTATATGATATTATCTAAAGCTTTTTTTAAATGCAAATAAAGTAATTAACTTCAGGTTTGCCTTTTTTTCTGTGCCGACTAACCTCACCACTTATGGTTGTTTTTCTGTCTTTTACTTGCCAAAGAGGATTCCAGTCAAAGGTGTTCCTTAAGTACAAACCAGACCTCTAGTTCTCTTTAATTTCTGTTCAAGATCATTGTAACTCTTGATTATTTTCACAGCTGTATCTGAATAAGAAAATCTGTAATTGGCAACTTTTACGAGTTCACAACTCAATAACCTGATGCTGGAACTCTTCCATCTGCAGAAGCCTGCTCTAGGAGTTTCAGCAGCAAAGAGACCTGGGTTTCAAATCATTTCTCTTTTTATATGCAGCCTTTCAAATGATAGAGTCTCTGCTGTAACAAAACTGGGTGGGATCTTTAGGCTTAGAGAGGCTGTCAGTTACTGGATGAATATTTGACTTCCAAGTGGATCCAAGGAAGGCCGTTGTTTACCCAATTCATTACTGTATCCATAAGCCCAAATAATTTTGATTTGATAATTTTTTTTGTAGAATCTAGGAGTTAATTTCCTGAATCCTGTTACTAGTTCTAGTTTTGTTTGTTTTGGCTTTAGGCTACATTATTTAGTTAATTTTCATTTAAGAGATAAGTCTTATGTTGCAAGAAACAGTACTAAATAAGAGTATTTAAAGGTGCTGTACTCCAGCCATAACTTTGAATTTATTTTGTTATTTTAAAGCAATGGGAATGCCTGTGTCTAAGGGTTATGAGAAGCTCCAAAGTTTATTTGATTTATTTTTTTCTTGATTTCAGGGCTTTTTCCGCAGAAGTATCCAGAAGAACATGGTTTACACATGTCACAGAGATAAAAACTGTGTTATCAATAAAGTCACCAGAAATCGCTGTCAGTACTGCAGACTACAGAAGTGCTTTGAAGTGGGAATGTCCAAAGAATGTAAGTTGTCTTGAGAAACAGTTTATTGTTTGGCATAGCATGTGAATATGTGGCAGTTCCAAGGCAGAAAAATATCATGCAGTTATGTGATTGAGGGCAATACCTGCATTCTTATGCAGAGAAAGGAGTATGACTATTGGACACAATCTTCAGACCCATGTCACCTCCTGAGTTCAGTTAACTTTGCAGCCTAAATGCTGTCAGTTAATAACATTTAGTGCAATGGGCTGCCTGTGAAGCATGGCTACCCTGCGTGGGTGTGAGAACACTCAACTAGGTAATCTTGCCAGGTTTTCTAAAAGAACAACCCCCCAGAGACTTCCTTTAAAGGTGGATTATCTCCTTTCTGCTCTGGAAGTGGCTTCCTGGGGCACGGGTGTAAGTGGAACAGCTGGCTTCTAAAGCGTGGTTTCAGGCCTGCCTCTGCCCTGCTGACTGCCTTGTGGCTTTGCTGGGCTTGGTGTCAACTTAGACTGTCGTTCCATGAGAGCTTCCTACTGCAGCCACCTTCAGTGCAGGTGATTGTGCCAGCAGTCCTTCTTTTATCAACAGCACCAGTTCATGCCATTTTACAAAACTGAAGGTACAGTGGCCTTGAGACTTCTGTCCTTGCTGGCTGGAGGCTCACGGGAAGGTGAAACAAGTTGGGAAACCATTCCTTCTTTAAATCTGCAAAGTCAGTGAACCTGACTATGTAAAAGTGCTGCCAAATGCACAAAAAAAACCCCAAATGATTTTTCTCTTCCTTTTCTAGAAATCTCTGGTTTGTGCTTTAAATGTACATTTTAAAATATTTAGGTGGAAATCTATGATTTCTCTGCCCTGGCTGGGTTTTCTAGTTTTCTCATATCCCTGAAGTGCACTTACCTGTACTTACATATAGGTTTATTGGAGTGGAGACCATGACGGGTGCAAAGGAGAAGGTAGGGCAAATACAAAGATGCACAAGGATTTGAGATTGAATGAGAAAGGTTTTATTGAGTCACAGAATCACAGAACATTAGAGGTTGGAAGGGACCTCCAGAGATCATCGAGTCCAAACCCTCTGCCAAAGCAGGATCACCCAGGGTAGTCTGCACAGGAATGTGTCCAGAAAAGGAAACTCCACAACCTCTCTGGGCAGCCTGCTCCAGGGCTCTGTCACCCTCACTGGAAAGAAGTTTCTCCTCATGTTGAGGTGAAATCTTCTCTGTTCCAGCTTGTGCCTCTTGTTCCTTGGCTTATTACTGTGCACCACCCAAAAGAGCCTGGCCCCCTCCACTTGATACCCACCCCTCAGCTATTGATAGACATTGATCAGATCCCCTCTCAGTCTTCTCTTTTCAAGGCTAAACACAGCCCCAGGGCTCTCTTCGATAGGTGTATTTGCACATATGTATCTGAGCACAAGAAGATTTTCTCCTTGATAAAAACAGTATGCTGTGGTTTGGAAGAGAAAAAAAACATTTTTCATACCTGAGGGCTTGTTGGTCTGGAATTCTTAAGGATTTTATTGCTGACGTGAAGTAATAATCTTATTAAATGCTGTAACGTCACATCAGAGTAGATCCTGGAAACATTAGCAGCATTTCTAACACCTTAACCAAAGTTTCTTAGGGTAAAAGTATAAAGATTTGCTGCCTTTTAGCTAATGACTTGTTTTCTCTCATAGGGTAACTGGGGCTTTTCCAACAAGAATTACGTTTTCCTTGGGTGAACTGAGTGAAATTGCCCTTTGGCAATTGCCTTTATCTCAAACCACTACAGACACTGAAAGTGGGATAGAATGCTGGGGAGAAGTGAGAGATGTCCTCTGTCTCCATTTCTGTAGAGGACATTTGCAAAAGAATGGAGAAATTATTTTAAATGTCATCAGTTTAAGTGCAGTGTGTCTTGTCTTCTGGGTTTAAGAACTAAGTCTGAAACTATTCTGTGTTCATAAACAGGAGCTTTTCATCTCTTGAGAGATTTGAAATACTATTTTCTTATCTGACCTTTTTTTAATATATGCTGCCAAGTTTCAACTCCATTGCATTAGAAGCTTATGTAAAAAAAGGCACATTTGTCAGTGGACTTTTTCTTACAAGATAGAGGTTTTTCTTTTCTCCCAGTACCTTATTCACATTTTGTTTTTCTGTCTTCTTGCCGTTCTGTTGCCTTGTAATGTGAAAGCCACGAACAAAGGACAGGAAAAAGTATCAGAGAAATCTCATAGGGAAACAAACGTAAACTGCTCAGAAAAATCCCAAACAGGAGAAGTAATCCTATTGGGCAGCTGCAAACAGGAGCCCCAAACTCTGTTTCCAGGAGCTATAGGGGAGTAAATGAAGTATTTTAGGATACAGAATGATCTGTGCTTAAATGCTGCAATCTTGTGTTTATTTGTTCTGCCTGCAAAGGGCATGCAAAAGTACTTGCATATGCCATTCCTTCTGTGCTTAACAAGCGTTACACAGAAATACAGAGATGAGATGAGACTTGGCTGCCTAGTCAGGGTGGTAAGTGAGGTTTTTCAGAATGGAGGTACTGTGTTTTGGAAAAGAAAAGGTTCTGAGCGTTTCTTGTATGCTTTTATCTTTCAGAGAGTGAAGTGAAATGGTGAAGGAATGAATCTATATTTGCATTTCTTTAAGGTTGTTTTGTTCGTGCAGGGGGAAAAAGCTATCTTCAACCCCATGCTAAGCTTCAGATCTGATCAAGAAAGGTCAATAAGGAGACTGCCTCTAGCCAGGAGTGGAGCTATTTGCCTTGTGATAATATCTGCAAGACACACTGAAACTGTATCCCACTACATAGGGGCTCTTTTATTGTGCATTCACTGTTGCAAAAAGTTTGTGCTCCAAATAGAAAAGACAAAGGGTGTGAGGGGGAATGACTTAGTGATGACTGTCTTATCATTCTACAACAGGACAAAGCACAGCATGAAATAAAGCCCTGCTGTCTTTCATCTGATCCCCCTCCTTGGGAAACTGCTCAGCTTGTGTCTGTGCAACCTGAGCTGCAGCTCTCATTGTAACAGCCTGAGCCAGACCCTCCACCAGCAGCAACTCTTTGGCTTTGTTGTATGGAACCTCAGTTCGTGCCGAGGAGTGTGTATGTGTAGCTGAGGCTCTGAGCCCCACACCAGACCGGTTCTGTCTCCCTTACCCTTCCTGTTAATGTTTTCAATTACCATGTAGAGACAAATGATGTTCGCACAGGATTTCTTTTTTTTTTTTTTGTGGCTGATAAAATGAGAAGGGTACTGAGGCTGACAGTGGCTCATTATGTGATGGAGAGCCTTAGGAAACTAACCTTTGCCCTTCTATTACATGATCTCTAAACTGATGTTTGAAGCACCATCCTTGGCCTGACCCCAGGTGTCAGCAAGAAGCACACTGTTGCCTGGGTACCAGGGCCTCTGGAGGGCTTTGGGAGCTGGAGTGGTCACATGTACGGTGCTGCCTCCCACGGTGAAGGGGGAGTGCAGAAAGCTGGGCCAAACTCTCCAGCAGTAATGGATTCTTTCAAGCAGGATTCTAGACCATGTGCTTCATGAGGTGAAGCCTGCCATTAAACTGAAATTTGATTTATTGCAGAGTACTAGAGGAAGAAGGTAGAACTTCCTTCTGCCATAACTGCTTAGCTTAGCCCAGCAGCTCTTACAATTCCAGCCTCTTCTATGAAATTTATGAGCTGCGAAGACTGTCACTGTGCTTGATAATCTTCAGGAACCCCTTCAAACGTGCACAAAGCCTGTGTACCAAAGTGTGATGCAGGGAATCTCTCCATGCTAGCATAAACCTCAACTGCAGTGAGCTCTAATAAAGCAAAATTATGTTTATAAAGGCACAGAATTATTGTTCCTGATTGCTTCAGTGCACTGAAGCAATGTTCAGATTTGGAAATCTGCTTACAATTAACCTCTCTGGAGAGATGGAAGGAGAAAGAGAGGAAGGGAATACAGGGGAGTGTACTGAAGTGGAGAGAATCCAGGGGGTTTTGTTCCATCTTTATTTGTTGTTTTGTTTTAAACTTGCACAGAAACGTCTGTTACTCTTTGTTACAGAATTCCAAGTCTATGAATACTGAAATCTTTGTACTTCTCTGACCATATGATCAGATTCTGCTACTGAATAATTGAGTTACTTTTTAAAATCTGGTTTAAACTGTGAACCAGGAAACATCAACTTGAACAACAGTCATGTTTGTGTTTTTTACTTCATATTTCTGTTTCGTTTTGTTTAAGACTCCATAGTGAAATGCAGTCCCATTTCCAATGACTGGCTAAACGGAGGTGCAGTTGCATTTAAGAAGTTCAGGGCTGGAGCACCTCTGCTATGAAGACAGATTGAGAGAGTTTGGGCTATTCAGTCAAGGAAAGAGAAGGCTCTGAGGAGATCTCATTGTGGTCTTCCAGTATCTGAAGGGAGCTGCAAGAAAGCTGGGGAGGGACTTTATAGGGTGTCAGGGAGTGATAGGACTGGGGGGATGGAGCAAAACTAGAAATGGGGAGATTCAGATTGGATGTTAGGAAGAAGTTCTGCCCCATGAGGGTGGTGAGAGACTGGCACAGGTTGCCCAGGGAGGTGGTGGAAGCCTCATCCCAGGAGGTTTTTGCAGCCAGGCTGGATGTGGCTGTGAGCAACCTGATGTAGTGTGAGGTGTCCCTGCCCATAGCAGTGGAGTTGGAACTGGATGATCCTTGAGGTCCTTTCCAACACTAACAATTCTGTGATTCTATGATTCATGCAGATTCCACCAATGTAATTTTAAAGTGACTTAATTAGAATGCATGAAATCTTAGTTTAGATACTATTACTCTGAACTGAACTGGGGGTTTTATTCTTTTTAATAAGCAGAAAACAGTGGATTTAAGAATTGTTTCTGCTTTGTTTTTTGGGGATAGGTTTTTAATAACTAAATACTGCAGAGAGCTGGGGGCTTTTCCAGTATAGTTACCGTTACCTTACCTGGGTTTCTTGAGAGGCACAAGCTGAATATCAGAGTGGAAATCCCAGCACCCTGAATTCTCTTCTGAGAGTAATTCCTTTATCTAAATACAAATTGATTCGACTAGCTTTCATGTCTTGAGAGGTGAAAATTATGAGCCTTTATTAGAGACACTCAGAGACTTTGTGTTGTTAAGTGCTTTGAAGATGAAACATGTAAGCTGTGAAAATACCAATGAAATTAAGAATTGGAGTGCAGAGGTAGTGGGGAAATGGTGCCTGACCCATCATACAGATCACAGCTTTTTATTTTGTTCATTAAGATTGGATTAGATTTGGCATTTTTTCCCCCAGTTGTTGATCCCATAAGAATGTTTTCTTTTTTTCCCTCAGGCTAGGAAATTGGGGATTTCTAGAAGTTAATGCCAAATGTTCACTGATGGGGAGATTTTTTTTAAATGAGAGCAAAGCCAAGGTGAAGAATCCTCCTGTGCTCTAGTGTCAGTCTGTCTTCTGCCAGAGGTAATACATACTTTGTTATGCCTACTGGTAGAAAATTATTTATATATAATTAAAATTCTCTTGTAGAGAATTGTGTTCTACTTGTTGCACGTTGCTTCTCATGGCTAAGCAAACATCCCTTGCTTTTCACACTAGTTCGGTGTCTTCAAAGAATCATACCTGCCTTTGTTTTCTCCTTTTGGGATCTGCTTCCTTTGTGCTCTAGCCTTTCCCCCTGATTTTGCATGGTTTCCTTTGCCAGCTTTAACATTTAGAGGAACAGCATAGATTGAATGTTATTATTCATAATTTACTTTATGTTCTGTGAAGTTATGTAATCCGGTAATTGCATCAACTCACCTAATGAGCTTTCCCTCCAGTGCCATGTACAGCAGATTAATAGCCCATGAATTCATTTGCAGCTCGTTGTGTTTCACAAAAGTATTTCAGACAGCAATTAATAAACTGCTAAAGAAAATAATGTTAATTTTTTTTTTTTTAGTTAGTAAACTCTCCAGCTGAACTATTTATTGGCACCTTTCATGATGTGACTAAGTAAATTCTCTCCTCATTCCTCAAGCAGAGTGATTAGTGAACCCTTCTTAGCTCTGTTGGGTAATTAGTCTGATCTTTATGTGCTAAAGTGTTACAGAGAAGTATGCAGAGCATCCTAAGGTCTCTTTTTCTTCTGTTCATTGCCTTTCAGGCATTATGCAAATATCTGTGACTGTAAACCATAACACACTAGTGGTGCAAATTATTTTTTTTCCCTTTCTGGCATAGAAACCCTTTAATTGTGTAAGCTAAGAACTGGAGAGCCTGGTCAGTAAACAATCCCCGCACTGTCTCTGCGCTGCCTGTCAGCTCCAGCGTCCTGTACCTCCCATGTGGTGGGACTGAGCACAGTGCATGGACCCAGAGAGGTCAGGGGTGCTGCTACCCCATGGGAAGATAAACTAGAGGTTGAATGCCACTGGGGAAGGCAGTGCTGAGAGAAAGGAACAGAAGGAGAAGGGAGAGCAGGGCAAGTCCTGTGCTTGGCAATATTAAGAGGGAATGAGGTGATTGAACCTGATGGGAGAAGAGCAGCAATGAAATGCCAGGCCTGCACCTGTCTCCAGGAGGGAAGTATCTGTGGAAGGGAGAGACATGGTTGAACACAGCAAATATTACTAGGCTGCCCTTGGATTACTCTTTCCATACTTTTAAAAGCATTTAATTCCTTTATCAAGTTTTGTATTATTTCTTACTTTAAAAAACCAAACTGTTACCTCTCCACCTTAATCCAAAAGAAACACTCAGCCTTGCCTTGTCTTTAGAAGTAGTGAAATATGTAATTTTTTAGAATCTTTTCCTGCATTTTGGGCTCTTGAGGGCTGAGTTAGCATAAAGGGAATTCATTCGATAAGCTCATACAGAGACTGATTACATGGCCTCAGCTGGAAGTTACATTAAGACTTACTAAGGTATAGCTATCATGGTGAACTTTTCATCACTCTCTGCTGTCTCTATGACAACACAGAACCTGGCAGAAGTTACTAGGGCTCGTGTGCTCTCTTCAGCCTTTGTCTGCATCCATCAATCCCAGTCCTCAGCAACTGTAAATGTGTGCCTTTCTTAAAATTGTGCTTAATGAGAGGTTTTATTAAAGCTGTGAAGTTCTTAGGCTAATCATTTGTACTGGAGTACCTGACCATGCTCAGAAAGAGATGTGCTTTAACAAATGAAAAAGTGTCCGATATTAGTGGCTTTTTCTGAATGCCTGTTGATCTTGTCCTGTGAGAGACACTCAGCTGAATGGCACAGAGTTGTTGTACAAGTAACTTTTCTTTTGTCATAGTTGAAATGTGGAGATAACTAGAGCCAGTGAAAAGTGTAACACACATGCAGTCTAATTTCTGCTTAACACCTGCAGCACGCTCCAGAGAAGTGTGTGGAGTTCAGTGGCCACAGGCCACCTGGCTCTTCTCTAAGAATAGTTAGTGGCACTGACACAGACAGAACTTCCCATTTCTCATTCCACACCTTTGGGGATTTTAGGGATCATCACGTGCTTTCTTCAGTCAGTTTCCCAGTAAAATGTGTTTGGGGCAGATACCTCTTCCAAAGCAGCTTCCTAATGTGGGTCTTGTTGTTTCCCTGGCCTTTGTCTGTTATTTCTTGTCCCCAGTTTGGTTTGGGGGTGTCTGTGAGGGATTTATCACATTGCTCCAGATCATAGGTGTAAAGACACTGGCACTATACATTCATGTTACCATTGCAGGTAGCCCTTGCCTCTTGCTGAGTTAAGTATCCCAACTGCTTTTCAGTGCAGGCAAAAATCTGGCCCATCCCTTTGGAATTGTGGTGTGCTAGGCAATGCTGTTACAAGACCAGATGGGAAATTCAGAGGTAAACTGCCCCTGCCTGGTCCATGTGCTCTGAAGCAAGGGGCTGAGGCCATGCTTGCTTGGTCATGCAGATATAACTGCTGAGCCCCCAGTCCCATGACCTCAAAAGCTTTGTTTCAGAGCTCCCATTCTTCCTCTGTGCACTCAGTTCACTGCTTCATATTCCTCTCTCCAATCATTTTCTCGTTTGGGGGCATGGGGCATCTTTGATGCATCTCTTTTTTTTCTAGTTGCCGTTGTGCCATGTGTGTTGTTCTTTCTGTACTGGCACCTTGTGGTTTCTGTGCTTTTTTCTCTCTTTGAAAGATTTTTTTTGGGGGGGGGGGGATGTTGACATCAAAGCATGGAGAAATGTTGATGAGATAAGTATCAGTATGGGAAAGAGCAAATTGCCAGTGTCCTGAGCCTTGAAGCTAAACATGGCTTATTTGGTTGTCAGGCCAACCTGAAAATGTTGTCTACAGTAGCCAAGGTTCATGAGAAATGCACTAAATTTTTTCCCAGAGTTCTGGGAAGTCTGAACTGCAGCAACCCAAATGTGCCTGAAGGGCTGGGATTCAGAGGAGCCATGCACTTGGCCCTTGCCGTTAGAAGAAGCATGTGTTCATCTTCCTGATGGGTTATAGCTGCAAACTTAATGACTGCTTTACTTGGAATGCTCTTGTGTAGAACATAGAAATAGGTGCCTCTGGAGAAGGCAAAGAAACAAGCTCCTGCTGGCCTCTCAGTGGAGATCAACTCCTGTGCTGATTGTATGGAAGATAGAAAGCAAGCACTTGGAAACCAGTAAGCTCTCAGAGAGTTTAGGAAGATCTCTACATAAGTGGATGAGGCCATGCATTTTCCTTTGCTGCTGTCAGGCTCTTAGGGCTTGCTTTCATCCTCTGTATGAATTGCTGTAGCAGAGGGAGCTTTCCATTGCTGTGCCTGCGATAAGCCTGCTGACGCGTTGCAGCTTCTCCTGCTGGGGTGCTGGCCCTAGGACTGTGTTCTAAAAATAGCCTGGATTTGTTTTTAGTTTGACTTAGTATCACATGCTCAGTTTAAAATGCATCAGAACAGTTCATCTCCTTTACTTCAGCTCTTGCATGGAAAGCATATAGGATTTTTTAAAGTTAGATACCATGCAAAGAGCAGAAAGAGCACATTTTCTATCCTAACTTAAATAACAGGGCTGTTAATACTAACAGAAAAAAAAAGAAAGGTCTCATGGTGTTGGTATTCATTTCCTTTGACCTAAAGTGAAGAGAAACACTCCAGGCTTGGGAAGCAACACTCCAGGCTTGGGGCAGTGTGGCTGGAAAGCTGCCTGGCAAAAAGGGACCTGGGGGTGCTAATGGGCAAGGAGCCAGCACTGTGCCCAGGTGGTCAAGAAAGCCAAAGGCATCCTGGCTGGGATTAGAAGTGCTGTGTCCAGCAGGAGCAGGGAGGGGATTGTCCCCTGGGACTCAGCTCTGGGGAGGCCACACCTTGAGTGTTGTGGACAGTTGGGGGCACCTCAATACAAGCGAGATGTGGAGGTGCTGGAGCCAGTGCAGAGGAGGGCAAGGAAGCTGTAAAGGGTCTGGAGAGTAAATCTTGTGAAGAGCAACTGAAGGAGCTGGGGCTGGTTAGTGTGAAACAGAGGAAGCTGAGGGGAGGCCTCATTACTGTCTACAACTCCTGAAAGGAGGTTGTGGAGAGGTTGGTGCTGGTCTCTTCTCACAGGTAGTTAGTGATAGAACAAGAGAGAATGGCCTCAAGCTGCCATGGGTAGGTTTAGGTTGGACATTAGAAAAAAGAAATTCACAGAAAGAGTGGCCAGGAATTGGAACAGGCTGCCCAGGGAGGTGGTAGAGTCACCAGCCCTGGATGTGTTTAAAGGTGTTTCGGATGTGGTGCTTGGGTGTGGCAGTTTAGGCTGGGTGCCCCCTGCAGAGTTCATTCTTCTGCACGGTGAACTCTTCACTTGGGGATATGGTTTAGGGGTGAAGCTTGTAGAGTAGGGTTCTGGGTTGGACTTGGTGATCCTGAGGTTCTCTTCCAACCTCATTGTTTCTGTGATTCTGTGAAATGGTTTTGTCCCATCGCACCTTGTTCCAGTACTTGTTCACATGCTTGCATGTTTCTGAAAGCTCTTAAATTTTTTCATCTACACCTTATGAAAAGCCTGTCAGCCAGACAACAGCTCTGAACACTGACTTTAGCAAGTTGTAGTTTAAATCCCTACAGGCATTGCCTGCAGTTGATGGGTGCTTAATCAGTCTATGGAATCATTTCTCAGTGCTGTAGATCTCTAACCAGTTGCTTATTTTCAATATAAATGGATTTGGTAAGTAGATGTGAGGAAATTATCTGACTTTTGGAGATGTTTAACTGAATTTCAGAGTTAAGGCTAAGTGGAATTATTCCTTTCCCCTGGCAAAAAATGCAGCAGAAAGCAAACATGCTTTTAGTTGGATTACAGGCATGGTTAGTCATCTGACAGACAGTTTTAATGGAGTCAGAAAGACATGCTGGGGAAACATGCTGACCTACTTTTCTGCTTTTTTTAAAAAAAACTTCTAAGCAAGTGAATTGTTAATTTACACACTCCCCACAAAGTTAGATTTTGCTAACAGAGCTTATTTTTCTATTTAATTTTTTTACAGTTTTCCTTGGGGTATGGTATAGTTTTGCTAGTGGAATTTCTTCAGGTTACTTTTGTTTCTGTTAGGCAATGGGTTATATTTGAGAAATCCACTTTCTTCCCCCTTGCCAGGACAAAGCAACTGGCTTCAAGTTAATGAATGATTTAAGCCCAGTTCTCTGAGGCAAGACTTTACAAACTGTTTAAAATGACAGACTAACTAAACACATTACATTTGTATCATTTTCAACACATTTTATTTTTAAACATATTTTGTCTTTAGACTTGCAAGCAAAGGGATTACCGTCACATAGTGTCATGCATTTTGCACTTGGGGTTGTTTTTTCCCATCTTAAGCAGGTCGATGCTCCAGTACCCATGTTTTCTTGGAGGCAGGACGCTGTGTATTTAAACCTAGGAAGCTCTTAACCATAAAACAGGAGACCCTGAAAAAAAAAAAGTGTTAAATTAACTAGAACTTACCAGTGAGGGTGAATTAAAGCACCACAATTAGAAATACTAAATGGAATGATACTGGAAGATAAGGGAAGGCTTTTTTAATACTGCTCCAGACATCACTCCACTCTCTCCTTTAGCAGCAGGCACACAAGCACTTCATCCACTGGCTCAGGGGTGCCAGTTGCTGCCTCTCTGGCACAGAGATGTGCTTTACTGCCTTGTCAGCAACAGGTAGTTTTGTTGAAGAGATGAATGTGCAGCTGAAGGAGTGGGGAAGGATCATTCCTTGGCTCACTGGTCAATCCAGAGATGCTGTTTTCACCTGCTCTGTCTGCTCTTATTTCCATCATTAGCAGGTTTCCCCAGCCAGTCAGCCCTGGTGCAATGGATGCTGCTGCAAACCCTTTGCTTCTCCACCTCTCCTGAAAAAAAGTTACCATTTCTTGTTTTTAATTTAACTCCCAACTATCTGATTACAGTTTGCATTATGGAAGTAGTGACACAATATAAGAGAGGTGGAAAGATTGGAAATTGCCAAGAATTGCAGGAGTTTGTAGAGAGCAGTACTAAATTTCAAAGACTCTTCCACGTTACATGTGCTCTTCCAAAGCATAGCACTTCTACTTGCTTTCCTATGTGGTGTACTTTTAGAGGCTGTCCCAGTGGCAACATACAGATTGAAGGTTTTTAAAATGAATTATGTTTATTTTAGCTTATACATGAGAGCTTTTTCAGTGTATCAAGAAGACTGAAATTGGCACTGCACGAATTTTAACCATTCTGTAACCTGGAGACATCAGTAGGGGAAACATCAGCCCAGGCGGACAAACGAGCAGTAAATGAACAGCATTATGACATGAGCTGCTGCACCCTGCGTGTTCAGCATCCCTGACTGCACTGAGGTGTGTGAGCTGCTCCTTACATGGGAGGATTGTCTTCCCCCTTGTTCTCTTGCCATGCATCTTCTAGGTGACCTATGACAGTTTGTTTTGATTCTAGCAGAGAGACAACAGGGAAGAGCCACTCGGAAAATCATCATTCGTGAATTTTCATGCAGGTGATGCAGAAGAATCATTGATACTGGAAAAACGAGCATTAGATTGAGTAAAGCTTGGGTTGCCCTCTGACAATGCTAGTCTTCCTCTGTTATGCAGAGAGCATTTCAATTTAGATGTCCAGTGAAGGTGGATATGGAAGTCCAGAGCTCAGTGTGTGTTTGTTCTTGTAGTCCATGTTGTACAGTACAACATCTGGTTATTCCATTGAGGAGCTGTATCAGTGTGAGCTGAAATTTCCCCCCCACACCAACAATAACCAGGCTAGCTCAGTCTGGAAAGCAAATGATAGCTGTATTTACAAGCAAATCTACAATCTATGATGAAATGCAATGAATATGTACAAATAGTCACTATTCACAACATTTACAAATATGTACAATCAATGGAAAAGCACAACCAAGCTCTCTTTGCTTCCCCCCAAAAGGGACTTTCCCAAGGGGCCTCCCCCCAGACCTCCCTGACAGAAAGCAAAGTTAGTTAAAAGCAGAGAGGCTGTTAACTTAGCTCGGCAAGGTCAGTGTGTTATCTCCGGCCAGAAGAGAAGAAGCAGCAGCCAGACAGCCCAGCAAGGAAGCAAACTCCCCACTCCGACTGCTCAAACTCCCCAACCTTGTTTTGAGTAGTGGTTCTTAAACATTTTATCTATCCAATGGAAGTGTTTAGAACAATCATTATTTTGCTTTCTTACACCCAATAGTGAATTATTTACACTCTTTCACTTTCTCTGCTTGAACGTTGAGAAGAAAAATTAAAAAGACAGTTTCAAACCATCACAGGAGCTCAGGAATCATACTCCTATGGTCCAGATCTCTGTACCAAGTGACACGGAGGACTGTTAGTTCATAAGAGCCCTTTGGCAGCATTTTTCTACAAGAAGAATTTTCAGTTTGCCCTTTTTCTTTTTTCCTTTGCCCCTCTTTTCTGAATGCCTCTTCAGGTGAACACTGCTACTAAATCCAGAAAACAATTCAAAATTGAAAAGGAGTGCAAATAATAATAATAAAAATATATAGCAGATAGAAACAAAAGGATAGGTAGGAATATTTTATTCCTTTAGTCCTTCAGAAGGCTTAAATCCTACTTCTGTGAAAGATTGAGTTAAAGCCTTTTCTTGGCAACTTTTCCTGTTGTTTTCTAAGTCAGTTACAGCTATTTCATGTGTTTACTAGGGACATTTTTCCTACTAGAATTTAAGCATGACAAGGCATGAGCATGTACAGACACATCAAGTGCTTCTCATAGAGTATGCAGTGTTCAGCCCCATGAGTTTTGGGGTCGTCTTTCTTGGCTGGGCAGACAAGGTGGGGAGATAACCAACCCTCTGGTAAATGGACCTTGCAATAATGGAAAAGGAACATTAAAAAATGTTCCCTAGAACCTGGCTTCTGGGGAAAGAGTAATGCAACTAAGATACCCTATTTTAACAGTTTATTATATATATATATAATGTAATGAGATTTAATCTCTGATGCTGAGGGGTGTGTTAGAAAAGAGGAGTCAGGCCTCTTTCTATGCATGCTTTTATGTTTCCCCTTCATGGAACATTTTCCCTGGGCAGATTGTTTTACTTGAGCTCATTGGAGGTGTTCCAGCACAAAGAGAGCTTCACTGAAAAGTAACAGAATGCAGAGTTGTCAGCACAGTGTTGTGTTCAGATTTGCAAAATCTGGAGATGAGTTACAAGGGGGCCCAAGAAGGATCCTTGTCAGTTCCTGTCCTCCACACTGTGCTACCCAGGCCCTGATGGACTTCCCTGTGCCATGTCTGCCACGTGGCCTGGATCGCTGCAGCTAGCTAGGGATGTGGATTTTCATCAGATCTTCCAGGAATTAAATAAAGCTCTGCTTTTGGAAATCCAAGTTTTCAGCTGGTGCTTCCCATGGGGTTCTAGCCAAGAAACAACATCCTGAGGACTTCATAAAACCCTTATGTAAGTGCATCTTGCATCAGGCACTTCCCACAAGCTTGAAGAACACCATTCTAGGTGGAAGGAGGTGTCCAGCCTGTGTATGATGAGTTCAGGGTCCAGTCCCACATTATTGGAGAACATGGAAGATTTGTCATTGCCATCAACAAGATAAGATGGGGTAGAAACCACTAGTAACTGCTGGTTAATCCTCTGAGGGGTAGTGGTTTGTAATGTCGGCTGGGGACCACCACTCATTTAGTTAAGGATCAGCCTGTGTATTGGATTCGGACACCTTATCCAGCCTTTGGTTTCCCTTTCAGATGTCATCTCTTGTCCAAGTTGCATCCTTTGTTTTCATAGAGAAGTCAGGGAAATCTAGGTCAGTTTATCCAAGTAGAAATTATTTTATTGAGTTAACTCTATAATGACCTGCTGCCTGCCCTTGTGTGCAGCAAGTCTTGTGCTGGTAGTTGCAGAGGCTTCAGTAATCACTTTGGTTTCAAACCAGCAACAAAAAGGGCTGGGTTTCTAGTATCTTGCTGACCTTGGAAACAAGGGTCTGCTTTGCTCTTTGCATGATCACTACATCAGACTGGTCTGGTGTACTGTAACAGCACTTACTGTATAAAGGTTATGTGCTGGCGTTACAGAGAATAGTTAAAAGATCTTATGGAGAAATCAGGATCTGATGCTGCTTGACCTTGTCAGGAAGATTTAATCTCTTTAAGCCAGTCCTGTAGTTACTTGCACAGCTTCTTTTTAAAATAATTTGGTGCACTTACTCCTCCTATTTCAGAACTTAAGTCCCAGACAAGAAAGCTTTTTTTTTTTTTTTAATGCAAAAGAATAGTTGGAATGTATTTTAGAGAACTTCTTTGGCATGGCATATAAAGGATAAAATATATCAAAATAGATAGTCTGATAATTAGGTGCAGGGATGTGGAGTGATTCATGTCATAACATGAGCCTTGTAACAGCTGAGGCTGCTGCAGGTGTATTCAGGGAATTCGACCTCGTAATGCCGTGGTGCTTCTGCCCCTACATAAAGCAGGAGTTAGATATCCTGAGAGCTTGCATTCAGAGGTGAAGAGCAGTATTTCTGCATGTGAATTATGGATGGAGCAGTATTCAATAACCACACATGCAATAGACTTTGCCTCCTAGGCACTCTTGTTTTCTTTGAAGAGTCATGTCAAAGCCTGCTGCTAGCTTTTGTGCAGAGATGCTAGGTGCACACTGGGGCTTCAACTGCTGCAGGTGAAGCCCTGCTGGGACTCAGCACCAAGTTACGCCATGCATGGGCAGAAAGGGATGTGCTGCCCAAAGCAAAACCTGGAAGGCAGGGGCATTTCAAGTGCCTCAGGTTGCTGGTCTAGCATTTCAGTGTGGGAAGTGAGATGCTAAAGCTGAAAGGGAATAAACTTGTTTACCTGTGTCAGCAGCCAGCTGCAGCAGGGATTTTATGGGAATCTGGTGACGTTGCCAGCCTGGAGGCTGCTGGCTGGCTCAGCTTGGTCTTTCCAAAATCCTGTGGATGGAAAAAAAAAGAAATCCCCTGACCTCACTCTTTTCTTTCTTCTTAGGTTAGAGTTTGTGACAAGAGGAAGATGTAATCTTAAAAAAAATACCCAAAAGTATCCCGCTCCAGCAACAGATTTGCAGGTTACTTATTCCAGTTACATACTCGGTGCCTCCCTTGCCCACCACTTCAGTGGTTAGCACAGGCACCCTGAGACCTGTAAATAGCCTGTTTACCTTAATGGTTTCCTTTTTTAGTAGTAGCAGTATGAAGGAGCCTTTGTCCTTAGGAAAGAATTTGTGTAAATTCATGGTGGTGTAATTTACACTTTAGCTTCAGAGGAACAGGTAAATAGTAGCTCAGCTATTTCTTTGCTTGGCCTAGTGGGAGGCCAGGCTGCAAGCTGCCAAGGCTGTAAGCAGGCTAATGCTGTGATTCAAGACTATGACTGCCTTGCTGAAAACACTGGCAGGAACCATTCCTCTGCCTTCATGAGCTCAGTTTGCAGTTGTGGAAGGCAACGTGTTCTTTGTGCCTGACAGAGTGCACTGCACACACAAGCCTCTTCACATGTTGGCAGTTGGCAGCTCTTTTGCTAGCTGCACCTTTACACTATTGCACAGGGAACCAGGAGGTACAAATGTGAAATTTAGCCTTGGGGGCAAGACAAAGAAATGAAACTCAGGTATGAATGTGATGTTATCCATCTGCAGGTACAGATATTAGACATAATCTCCCACTGTGCTGCTGTAGTTTTGCAATAATAGGACTCTGCTTCAGTTGGTGAAGTAGCTACACTGCAAGACAGAACCAGCAGCAGTGGTAAATTTGGGCTGTTATTTTTAATTCTGGTAGGATTGAACCCTGTCTGCAGAAAGCCAAACTGGGTGAAACCAGCTACAGTAAAAAAGGAGAAACGCAAGTAGCCTGCTGTCTTCATATTGCTCCTGAACTTCTGTTCTTCCTTCTGGGAGGCCATTGCCCTGGGTACTGAGCCACTGAGTGTGAGCAAAGGGAAGTTTACCACCAGCTTACATCCTTAGGTTTTTTGTAGCCTTTTCATTTGCTGTCTGATAAAACCAGGTTTATCATAACCTGAATAAAACCTGATAAAACCTGAATTTGTCCCATAGCTGAGAGACATTCACTGCATTCTGCGAATGTACTTATTACAGAAAGCTGTTTTGTTAAAAGAGTCATTGTAAGGAAAGAGGCTGCATTTTGTCATGGTAGATAGCTTTCCAGCCAAGTAAAAAGCAAGTCATGTTCTTTTCCTCAGTGTGTGTTAGGTTTAGAAATAAAATAGCTGCAGCAGGTTGAAGTGTAAGAAGAGCTATAGTAAAGCCAGGCAGCAGGCAGGAGAAGAGTGCAGTGCCTGGTCTTAGTTTACAGCTATGCACTTCCCTGTCCATCAGCAGTCCTGGATAATGCCCATTCTCGAGGCATCATACTCCCATGACTGTCTTCTAACAGAAATTAATGTAATATCTGTAGATGAGTAGACTGATTTACCTTTTGGTGACCCTGGAGAAAAAGGTCAGGTTCAGGATATTTTTACCTATAATCATTTATCTATAAAAGAGTTAGTTTATCAGACTTCAAGACTGTAGCTCAAAAGGGCAGTTACTTTGAGGAGGTGTCTAGAAAGGGCACTTAAACAGCTGAAATCAGATAAGACAGATTTGATGGCCCCTTAGTGATTTCTGACCAAAAGTTCAGAGTTTGAAGTGTAGGGATATTTTTCTTTACCCAGCCTATGGCAAAACAAATGCACTGCAGCTTAATAGAAATTTAATTTCAATTTGAATATTAAAAACTGCTGTATAGGCACTTGGTCACTTCAGATCTAAGGAAGCGAAAGAATGATCACGTTCTGTTTGTGGTCTTGTATGTTTTTAGCTAATGTGTTAAGACACTGCAGTTCCAGAAGAAACATCCTCCTGTTCCCCAGAGTATTTCAGTTTTAACCAGCTGTATGGAGAGTTTTATCTAGACTGCCACAGAAGTTACTAGTAATTCCACTGCGATTTGAGCAGTCAGAACAGTAGGTAGTAGACCACAATAATTAATTCCCCTGAGGATTTTAGTTTCGTAGGGATTCTTCCTTAAGTTAGCACTTCATAGCAGGTTACCCACAGAAGCTTTGTCCATTTGAGAAACCTCCCCAGATCAAGTGATTGATTCCCAAAAGTCCTTCCCACTCCCAATATCATATTCACTGTGTGATGCTATTAATCCAAAAGCAGCACCAGAAGAACAGGGAACTTCCTGTGGAGATACTCCATCTCACAGATGAGAATTTCTGGCTATATTGAGTAACTTGAGGTTAGGCCTATGTGAAATAGAGGTGGAAACATCAGTGAGTAAATTTTGTATTAGTGAGTATGGCTAAGGATATTGCCATTGATATTGCCAAATGTGTTGATGGGCCTTTATGGGAAATATTAGTGATCCATTCTGCCTGTAACTGTTAATCCTAACAGCCTTCAGTAGCTCTTTAAGACTCAGCTGCTAAGAGGATGTAGATTATCTGTTTCACACTGGCAATTAGTTGATAATATTCAAGCACTCTGAAAATGGAAATCCCTGGGCAAGGGCTATTTAAGCAGTTTATCACTAAATGTGTAATTGTGTCCTGCAGCCTACCTTGATTTCAATGTATAGGGAGACAGTAATGGATACTGCTTTTGGTTCAGCACCTGGTATAGGTATTGTGCCTTGTATGTCTTGGCTGTGACCCAGCTGCTCCCCTTTGCTATGCCTTCTGCTTGCCCACACCTGCACACCACAAAACTCATTTTTCTCTAGTTTAGTTCCACTTCTTTGCTGTCTTTCTGTTTTTTGTAACTTTTAAACTTCTCATTTGTTCTTAGAAACTGTTTTAGGAGGAGTTGATTTTGTTTGTATTTCTGGAGTCATGATTTTTGTCTTTGAGCAGTTATTACTGTATTTGACATGTTCTGCAGAATTTAACAGAAAGTCAGGCATGATTAACAAAGTGGCTGGGAGCCTGGTGCTACCAACAGAATTTTGGGGTTTTTGATCTTGAGGAACTTTATATGGCACCAGATCTGCTGGCAACAGATGTAGTACATCTGTCTCAGAGCGGGGAAAGGATGCTGGCATGTGAGTTGGCAGGGCTTGTTGAAAGGGCTTTAAACTAGGCTTGAAGGGGGAGAGGATTAAAACGAGGTGCCCTGGAGATGAGCCTTCAGTCTGCCATTTCACTTGAGGTGGGAGATGGTGACAGTATCAAAATTGTCTGTGACGAGTGGCAGGAAGACACGCCAGGGTTGGAAGGATGGGGTCACAGTAAGGGCCTCCAACCTGTTGCCCCGAAGCATGCTGTGAACACTGCAGCAAGGGCAAGGTCTGAGAGAGCTGAGCCAAGGGCCTCTGAGGTAATAGGAGACAGGAGGGTAGTTCCCATGAAGTGCCTTGGGGGAGCAGTGGGGTGCCCCTCTCAGAAGGTGTCATGGCCAGCAGCCCAGCTGAAGTGTCTCTGCACCAGTGCACAGAGCATGGGCAGCAAACAGGAGGAGCTGGAAGCTGCCCTGCTAGAGGAAAGCTACAACATGGAGGCAATTCCAGACACTTGATGGGGTGAATCCTGCGACTGGAGTGTGGCCATCAGTGGCTACAAGCTGTTCAGAAGGGACAGGAGAGGAAGAAGGGTGCTGCCCTCTATGTAAAGAGGAGGATAGAGTGTGAAGAGTTGTGGCTAAAGAATAGCCACAAGCAGGTCAAAAGCCTATGGGTAGGGATTAGGGATCTGGACAACAAGGGGAGGCCTTGTGGCAGGAGTCTACTCCAGGCAGCCTGACCAAGCAGAGCCTATTGATGAAGCCTTCCTACTGCAGCTGGTGGAGACATGCCCAGCACAGGCTCCCATCCTGTTGGGGGATTTTAACTACCCCCACAGCTGTTGGAACAGCAGCACAACTGGCTGCAGGCAATCCAGGAGGCTCCTGGAGTGCCTGGATGACAACTTCTTAAGACAAGCAATGAACAGCCCTGCCCAAGGGGCTGTGTGGTTGGACCTGTTGGTCACCAATGCAGGTGAAGCCATCAGGGATGTCAGTGGAAGGTGTAAGAAATTGGGCAAGGAGGGCACAGACCTGATGAGAGGCATCCAAAAGTCCTGAGGGAATTAGCTGATGCAGTTGCCAAGCCACAGTCCTGGCAGTCAGGTGCAGTCCCTGGGCACTGGAAGAAAGGAAACATCACAGCCAGGGTTAACAAGGGTAGAAAGGAGGACCCTGGGAACTGCCAACCTGTCAGCCTCACCTCTGTGCCTGGGAAGACCATGGAACAGATCCTCCTAGATGCCAAGCTGAGGTACGTGGAGGACAGGGAGGGGATTCAGGACAGCCAGCAGGGCTTCACTAAAGGCAACTCCTGCCTGACCAACCCAGTGGCTTTCATATGACAAAGTGACTATGGCAGTGGATAAGGGACCACCTATGGATGTGATCTATCTGGACTGCTGCAAGGCCTCTGACACAGTCCCCACAGCATCCTGCTCACCAAGATGGAGAGATGTGGATTTGCTGGATGGACTGTTTAGTGGATAAGGAATAGGCTGGGTGGTCACATCCAGAGGGTGCTGCTCAATGGCTTGAAGTTCAGCTGGAGAGCAGTGACAGTGGTGTCCCTCAGGGGTCCCTACTGGGACCTGTGCTGTTTAATATTTGTATCAATGCTATAGGCAGAGGGATCCAGGCACCACCAGCAGTGTGCAGATGACACCCAGCTGAGTGGTGCTGTCGATACACCAGAGGGACAGGATGGCATCCAGAGGGGCCTGGACAGGCTGGAGAGGTAGTGCCCAGGTGAGCCTCATGAGGTTCAACAAGAGCAAGGGCAGAGTTCTGCACCTGGGCTGGAGCAATCCTCACTGGCAATACAGACTGGGGGAGGAGGTGATAGAAAGCAGCCCTGAGGAAAAGGACTTGGGGGTGCTGATGGATGAGAAGCTGGACAGGAGCAGGCAGTGTGAGCTTGCAGCACAGAAGGCAAATCACAGCCTGGGCTGCATCCAAAGCAGCTCTGCCAGCAGAGCCAGAGAGGTGATTCTGCCACTTTGCTCTGCTCTGGGGAGACCTCACCTGGAGTGCTGTGTACAGCTCTGGAGCCCTCAATAGAGGAAGGACATGGAGCTGATGGAGAGGGTCCAGAGGAGGGCCATGAGAATGATCAGAGGGTTGGAGCAGCTCTGCTATGAGGACAGGCTGAGGGAGCTGGGGGTGTTCAGCCTGGAGAAGAGGAGACTCTGAGGAGACCTAATAGCAGCCTGGCAGTACCTGAAGGGGGCTCCAGGAAGGCTGGAGAGAGACTGTTTGCAAAGGCCTGCAGGGACAGGACGAGGGACAATGGCTTCAAACTAGAGAAGAGCAGATTGAGATTGGATGTTAGGAACAAGTTCTTTACCAGGAGGGTGGTGGAACACTGGTATACTGCGCACCTGAAGGATGGCCAAGGGATCAGACCCAGTCAACATGGATTTAGGAAGGGCAGGTCTTGCTGACCAACCTGATCTCCTTCTATGCTCAGGTGACCACCTGGTGCATGTGGGGCAGGCTGTGGATGTAGTCTACCTGGACTTCAGCAAGGCCTTTGACACCATCCCCCATAGCAAACTCCTGGCCAAGCGGTCAGCCTGTGGCCTTGGACAGGAGCACTCTGTGCTGGGCTAGGAACTGGCTGATGGCAGTGCCCGGAGAGTGGTGGTGAATGGTGCCACTGCCAGCTGGCAGCCAGGCACTAGTGGTGTCCCCCAGGGATCAGTGTTGGGCCCCGTCCTGGTCAGTATCTTTATCAATGATCTGGATGAGGGGATTGAGTCCATCATCAGTAAATTTGCAGATGACACCAAGCTGGGAGCAGGAGTTGATCTGTTAGAAGGTAGAAGGGCTCTGCAGAGGGACCTTGCCAGGCTGGACAGATGGGCAGAGTCCAACAGGATGGCATTCAACAAATCCAAGTGCCAGGTGCTGCACTTTAGCCACAACAACCCCATGCAGAGCTACAGGCTGGGGTCAGAGTAGCTGGAGAGCAGCCAGGCAGAAAGGGACCTGGGGGTACTGGTTGACAGCTGCCTGAACATGAGCCAGCAGTGTGCCCAGGTGGCCAAGAGAGCCAATGGCATCCTGGCCTGCATCAGGCATAGTTTGGCCAGCAGGAGCAGGGAGGTCATTGTACCCCTGTACACAGCACTGGTTAGGCCACACCTTGAGTACTGTGTCCAGTTCTGGGCCCCTCAGTTTAGGAAAGATGTTGAATTGCTGGAGCATGTCCAGAGAAGGGCAACGAGGCTGGGGAGAGGCCTTGAGCACAGCCCTATGAGGAGAGGGTGAGGGAGCTGGGACTGTTTAGTCTGGAGAAGAGGAGGTTCAGGGGTGACCTCATTGCTGTCTACAACTACCTGAAGGGAGGTTGTAGCCAGGAGGGGTTTGGTCTCTTTTTCCAGGCAACCAGCACCAGAACAAGAGGACACAGTCTCAAGCTGTGCCAGGGGAGGTTTAGGCTGGAGGTGAGGAGAAAGTTCTTCACAGAGAGAGTGGTTGGCCATTGGAATGGGCTGCCCAGGGAGGTGGTGAAGTCACCATCCCTGGAGGTGTTCAAGGGGAGATTGGACGTGGCACTTGGTGCCATGGTTTAGATAGTCATGAGGTGTAGGGTGACAGGTTGGACTCTGATCCTTGAGGTCTTTTCCAACCTTCTTGATTCTATGATTCTATAGGTTGCCCAGGGAGGTGGTTGAGGTGCCATCCCTAGAGATACTCAAGGTGAGACCAAACACGGCTCTAGGCAACCTGATCTACTTGGGGATATCCCTGCTGACTGCAGAGAGGGTTGGACTGGATGACCTTTGGAGGTCCCTTCTTACCCAGACCATTCTATGATTCTATGATTCTATAACATGAACCAGTCCTGAAATACTGTAGTCAATATAAAGGTATGCATTAGCAGTATACTCATACACATGGACCTTGGGGTGTTTTATTCCTGCTGACGCACTTCAGGGAGTTTTCAGCAACATCGAAGCCAAATACACCCTTAGAACCTCTTATTTGTTTGTTTGTTTATTTCCCTTTGGCAATTGTTTCAGGTCTTGGATTTGCAGTTCTGGATAACCAAACTATGATAGCTGCTGGTGTTGCTTCTGGCTGTCTCAAAATGAAAATAAAAAGTATTAAAATCTCATATCTTAAATAATAAAGTAAAATACTAAAAAGAATAATTTAAAGTAAGTAAAATAAATAATACCAAAGGCAGACATTCAGCTATCTTCAAGGGGTATTCTTCTGCAGTGGCTTTCCAGTTTTGGTCCTACATCTGAGTTCACTTAGTATTGTTTCAATTCAAGGGACTAAAAACTCCTTTTTAGCTCATTCTATCATTTCAGAGATGTGACATTAGCAGGTGCCAAATCTTCTGTCAAAAATAAAATTTTCAGGCTGATTGGAATCCTTGAAATCACAGCTGAAGTTTCAGGCCAGTTAAATAAAGCTGTGGAGCCTCCATTTGTATCATTCGTTCATGTAATGAAACCTGTTCCTATAACTCAGTTCTTGGTATATTAACCCTGTAGTTATCCTCATACATAAATGGGAGATGTGTTGCTTTCATTGGTTTTAATAGGGTATAACCATATAAATCCCCTGTGCATGAATGGAAAAATAGAAGCCCTCAGGCTATGGGAATCAAAGGTCTCCCCTATGCTTACAATAGCCTAGTAGGGTTATTTTGGAGGCATTGGTAATTACTCATGGACTCCCTGTAGCTAGTGATTCATTGTTCACTGCTGAAACATTTCTAAATGAATTATGTTTTAAACAAGCAAATCCTTGGCCTTTTCTTATGAGGGAGAGGGGGGAAAGAGAACTGGAGGGGCACAAAATTCCACCATTTTCTGCATTAAGATACAGCTATTTAAAAGGTCCCTAGTATTTGAAGCAATTTAAATCTACTATCACGTGTCTTGCTGTTTTCACTCTATGAATTTGTATTTCTGAATTTCATGTTTTTATGAAAATTTTATTGTCATTAATTTTATATTTAGAAAAGACTGTGGATGCAAGAGCTCAATGCAATGAATAAATCAGTTGGAGTTAACAGTCCTTGGGGATAGAATCAATCACTGTTGTAGAAAAGGGTGACATTTAAAAAAGAAGCTCAGAAGAAAATGTCATGCTTAAAAAATTAGATTTAAACAGTCTAGGTCCTGATGGATTTTTATTGCACTCAGATGGATACACTGATTGATTATCAGCCTTACAAATGTTTAGTACCTTTCTCACTTCTCCAATAATCAGAATAATCTAATTTTCAATGTCATTTAAGTTACCATATTCAAGGTTATAATAGATGGTATTTCTAATAAAACATAGCAATTACATAATGAATAATATAAAGCTGCAAGGCAGAGGTCAGATTCAAAGAAAACTCACCCCCCGCCCAGTGGCTGGGAGAGCCAGTGTGCTTGAAAGCGGCCAGCAGAACGATGTGCTCTGGATTTGTGGTGGTTTCCCCCCACTGTGGGTGAACTGAGTTTCCTGGAGCACTGACCAGGGTGTGTTTGCCATAGCTGAACAGTATTTCTCAATACGAAACTAGAGGCAGGCTTGAGGTCTGTAATGGATGTGCTCACTCTGTGCCTGGGGAAAAAAAACGTCGTGCCAGGTGCTTACGAAATTCCTTCTGTGCTTGTTTCTCCATGCTTGCTGTTAATATTGATACATGTCTAGAGAGAGATACTATCTTAATTAATGAGAGATGTTTTCCTGTGGCAATTGTACCCAGCAGCTGACATGGTTGATTTCTCTGAATCAGCTACAAAATATGCAGGTTTCAATGTGTTCTGATTTTTGACTTGAAGCCCCTTACATAACTGTGTATTTATGATTGGCTTTGGCCCTTAGAAATAAGAGGTTTGTGTTTGAAATGTGCTTTGACTCCAATTGTTCTCCATATGTCAAATCTCAGTTTTGGCATGGGAATTTGTTTTAAAATAGTTTCCTGTTCTTTTCAAAGGCTGAACAGTTTTGCCTAAAAGAAAACATGATTTCATCTGGAAATCACGACCTAGGAAAACCAATCTATTTATAACTACCTGGTGTTCTGCATATTTTAATGCTATGTTTGGCTGTAAAATGTGAACAGGAGTCTTACTATTCTGAACTGATGGTACATCAGCTTGCTAAGTGTGACTGTGTTGCTTTTAAGAGGGATTTTTTTGTTCATTTTCTTACATTGGAGCCAGGAAAATCAACCTCCTTGCGGTCACTCATCTCTCTGCCTGCTTCCACCAGCTCCCAGGCATGGAAGCTATGTGTGATGTGCAGCTGGGTGCTAGCTTTGTCCATGGGGTTGGAGAGCCTAGTTCAGCAGCAGCAGCAGGACTGGGAGTGCTAAATTCTCCCTTGGTTCAAGGTTTTCCAAGTTGACTGTTGTGAAAAACATTGTTATGGACTGCCATTCATTGCCACAAGCACAGGTTATTGAAGGGTGATGGGGAGAAGGATGATGTATGGTTATGTGTGGGCATTTATCCTGATGGCAATAGGTAAGCACTTTGCATATTTGACTGATATTGTCCACAGCTGCTAACTTCTGCCCGAATTAGAAATTTTAAGCAGCTGCTGCTGGAATTGGAGATGTTGGAGTGTAAAGGAGCTCTGCAAGACTTGTGGGTTTCCACCGTAGCCGAGCAGCTTGCTGCTTCTGGAAGCCCCACGTGCAGTGCCAAGTGCTGGACCCACCGCCCTCATGTGGCACCATTTGCCTGTGGCATTGGTCAGCCTGGGTTGCCTGGCACATGGCAATGGATAGATGGCTTCCAGATGTGCAGGAGAGTAGATGGGAGAGTGAGCCCGGGTCCAGAGGGGGCAGTTGGCAGGTCTGCAGTGGTCCTTCAGCAGCTCACCTCTGATTTCTCTTCAATGTTCACAAACTAAAGGAGTCTTTTTGAAAGCATAAGTTGTGCCCAACGCTTGGCAATTACTGACTTGCTCTCTGTGCTCTATGGTGCTTCTGAGATTTGTTAGCTTAACAAGTAACCTCCAAAATATGTAGGGGGAAGAGAAGCGTGGTTTTACAGGAATGCAAGCTGACTGGAAACACGAGTAGTTATCACTACAGGAACAAAACCAGTTCGTTAGTACACACAGCTCTTCAAAGGTCACAGGGATCTCAGAGAGGCAAAACTCCCTGAGATAGCTTTTCAAGTCACGAATTTATAGCTGATTAATCATTATCATACATGAAAGGTGCTGTCTATCTTCTGGGCACCTGGGGAGGCACAAGTTATGCAAGTAACTGGAAAAGTTTTGTTGTGAGCTGCAGACTCTTCTGCCCTGAACACGCTTGCACCACCTTTGACAAACAGGAGGATGAACAGTTGCCATTCCATACTTTTACTTGATTATGCTGCCTGAATCTCTTAGGCTGGATCACACACCCTTCTTAGATCAAGCAGTGACTAAGTTTGGTGGACCCGAGGCTTGTGTTTAAGACTAGACAACTGTCCCAGAATTACAACATGCTTGAAAAGATCCTGCTCAAGCACACAATTGCTGTGTGGTTGCTAAATGAGAGCACTGAGGTCCTCTGAAAAAAGCTGTTTCTGTCTTCCTATTCTCAATTCCATCTATGTCAAGCCCTGCTTTTCTTGAAAAATGGCATCTCTCCTTCCTGCAGCTTTTGTGGCCTACCCATTCCTTCAAGCAGAGGAGGGAAAATATGTCTGATGCTAAGAAAAGCAGTGAGGTGATGAGAATAGACTGGATGGGATGAGAGGTGATGTTCAGTCCTGCTACCCTCAGGTTAGGGGGATGAACATTAGAGGGGAGGGACTGGTCCTTAAACCTTATGCAACAGAAAGTGCCTTTGACAGCCTATGAATCCTGGCCATGGCTGCTGGGAGTTTTCTGGGTGTGGAAATGCCAGTCCTGGCTTGTGTGTTCAGGGTACAGGGAAGCTGTCATGGGAAGATGTGCTCAGGCATGGACATGTCACTCAGCTGTCCAAGCAGTGCTGAGACATGGAGACATGGCTTCCTCCAGTACCAAGATACACATTTTCTCATTCTCTTTCCCCACACTACCACTTCACTTTTTTTTTTTTGTTGTTGTTGTTTGTTTTGGTTTGGGTTTTGAGTTTGTTTTTTAAAAATTCCAGTATCTCTTAGAGGGCAAGAGAGGTTCCATACTGTTCCCTATCAGGAACAACCACTGAATCAGAATTTAGCGAACTAGTAATGAAATTCATAACCTGGGGTTTCCATGCTGGCATTAACTGTGACAAAGATGCATCACTGGTGTGTCCTCATTAAAAGGCAGTGGAACTGCATCAGGGACTGAAGTGATTGTATGCATGTAAAGATCAAGATACAGAAAGGTGTGATTTATGTCACATAAGCATAAGCTGCAATCCAAAATGTAAAGGGTAAATTGTGCGTTTGTATGTTTTTATTTAACTCTTCGAAACATAGTGTTGGCTTAATATTTTTCTCTCTGTTTTTCACCTTGAATCATAGGTGTATCTGAATCTGCACAACAGTTCAATGTCAATGAAATCCTTCATATTTTTGGACCGTGGGTGTTGTGTGTCAGAACTTCATGGTGTTAATCTTACAGGGAATACCGAAACTCTGCCAATACCTGATGCAGACTTAGTGAAGACAAATGTAGGGAATGTAAAAAGTATCCATAAAGCAAGAAGATAAATGCTAATCAGTTTTTATCATTATTAGAAAGGAGTATGCAGTCATAGGAAAAAAGTAGAAATTAATAAAAAAGTGTTCTGAGATTTTGCACCGTGCTACTTCTCCCCCTCCTACCATTTAGGGATTTGCAACTGAAAAGAAAGAGAACAGAGCCAGGCCAGTTTTGTGATGTGGACTGAATGCCAGCAGCTGTCCCTGTGGTGGCCTTTGAAGGGGAAGGGACTTCAGGTAGAGCTGCAGAGAGAGCTGTGCCAGGACAGCATAGGAGTGTGGCATAGTTCCTGTCAGAATTGTCCCCTAGTCTAGGAGCTCTTGGCAGCTGCTCCAAAGCCTGGCCTAAGTGACATATTTGTCTTCCACAAGGAGTTCAAAGCTATTGAGATAAGTAGTTGTTAAGGCTGCCTGTTTGGCAGGTTTGTCAGTCAGCTCATAAGTAAATGAGGCTTTATTACAAAGGCTTATTGCTCTTTGCTGTTGTGTAGGAGTTAACATCTTTTTCTGAGAAGCTCTTTTATCTCCCA
This sequence comes from Indicator indicator, assembly GCF_027791375.1. Taxonomy (NCBI): domain Eukaryota; kingdom Metazoa; phylum Chordata; class Aves; order Piciformes; family Indicatoridae; genus Indicator; species Indicator indicator. The sequence continues at coordinate 34,288,506 of NC_072020.1, forward strand.
AGTACAGCAGCAATTAGGGTTTACTTCTGGAGTGTGGTGGCAGTTGGAGCACTTGAGACATACATGTTGGTCCTGGATGTTTTTTCAGTGGGAAAGACATTGCTTACACTCTGCCCTGAGGTCCAGCAAACAAATTAAGCCATGTGCTTTAGGGGAATATTTGTAAAGAGAGGAATACTGTAAAAGGAGATCCAACTCCTCCTTCCTCCTCCAACCTGGCTAGACTGGTAGCATTGAACCTTTACAAAAAGATACCTTTTTGGTCCACTCTTCTTGTCCTTCTTTGAGTTTGTGTTACTCCAGACACCAGAACTGATGATCAAGTTGTTCAGGTTGAGGCTTTCATTAGGTGGTGTGCTCAGTGTCCCAGCCCTGATCCAGCAGAGCATGTAGCTGACTTCAGTGCAGGTCTGTTCACACAGTTCAAATCAAAGTTAACCTTAAAATACCCACTGGATTAGGGTCAGAGTTCTCTCAGTTGCAAAGTCAAATCTTCTGTGAGAAAACCAGAGCTGTTCAGTTCATGGAGCATGTACTTTATGGCCTTGTGAAGGAGCAACAATATTCACTGTATCTACCTCTTATTTTCTGTAACACGTGTTACAGCAGTGTTACATCTGTAGATGCTCCTGTCTCTGCTGCTTTTTTCACCCTACCATTATCCTGTGGCACTCTTCACTTTCTCTCACAGATGACACCCAGAGGAAAATGAAGCCAGTTCTGTGCCATTCATTCCTGCATAGATGCTATTGATAAGGCTGGATTGCACCTCTTCTTCCTCCTGAAACATTAACCATTTGGCTGCCCTTTGCCATTATTTGTGGTGCTCAGGCATGTAGGAAGCAACCGCAGATAACCCGTAATGGAGGGGCTGGGGAACCCAGAGGAGGAAAGAGCTAGCCTGGAGGTGGCTCTGGGCATCTGCCCATTTTGCTGTGCTTCCCTCCCTATGGCACAGACAGATGTGATTCCTGGGGTGGGAAAGTGTGAGAACAGGTAGACTTTTGGCCATCCAGAATCCCAAAACCTCCTCACATGAATCAGCCACACCCTTAACGTTTGAGGCTTTCTTTTCAATCTGGTAAAATCTTGAGTGTCAGTGAATGTTACATTTGTCCAACATAGTTCAGTCTTTGGGGTGTTTCATACTGGCACAAAGCCTTTGGGGAGAGCGACTGGTTCTCCATGGCTTTGTCATAAAGTGTTATGCACCCGGTGCCACTGCAGACATCAACTAACAAGGCTTGTGAGAAAATTCGCAAATGCTGGCAGTGCTGTGCACATAGGCTTATCTCCTGGGCACTTTTTGTGGAATTAAGCTGTTTTCATTAAAAGAACAAAGAGGAGTGTGGTGATAGAGCAGCTGTCATATTTTATTGCAAAGCACAAATATGTGGGAAATCAATTACAGCATGAGTGCTGCACAGTGCATATTGCCAGTAATCCCCCGTGGCCGCAGGAAGGTAGAAGGCTGATCTGAGGTAAGAGCAGATGGCAAGCAACTTTAGATAGCTTCACTGCTATTTTCACACTTTCAAGTGTTTGTACTTCTCCTTTGATCTTCACATCCTGAGTTTCATGTGTTTCATCTTATTCCTTTTACTGTTTTCACATTTCACGTTCCTTTTAAATAACTTCTGCTTAGTGAACTTCACATTAGTATGGGGTTTGTTATCTCCTACACCATGAAATTGAAGAAGACAAACAGTTGCTGTCTTTTTTAGCGCTGTTCACATCCAATAAAATAACAACTGCACCACTGCAGAGGACCTTTCCATTCACTATGCACAGCTTTATTGCTACAAGGAAAAAATGCTTCCTCACCAAGACACAGTGCATGTGAAGTGGCAGTACACTTTCTTGGATGGTAGATAGTACAGGAATGTGATGGCACATCAACAACAAGCACCTGTGGAAGTTTTTTTTTCATCATTACCTGTTAGATCACAAAATTGTCAGGGTTAGAAGGAACCTCAAGGATCCTCCAGTTCCAAACCCGCTGCTATGGGCAGGGACACCTCACACTACATCAGGTTGATCACAGCCACATCCAGCCTGGATGCAAAACCCTCCAGGGATGAGGCTTCCGCCACCTCCCTGGGCAACCTGTGCCAGTCTCTCACCACCCTCATGGGAAGAACTTCTTCCTGACATCTAATATAAATCTCCCCATTTCTAGTTTTGCTCCATTCCCCCCAGTCCTATCACTACCTGACATCCTAAAAAGTCCCTCCCCAGCTTTCCTGTAGGCCCTCTTCAGATACTGGAAGGCCACAAGAAGGTTTCCTGGGAGCCTTCTCTTCTCCAGACTGAACAGCCCCAACTCTCTCAGTCTGTCGTCATGGCAGAGGAGCTCCAACCCTCTGCTCATCCTCGTGGCCCTTCTCTGGACACCTTCCAGCACCTCCAAATCCTTCTTGTAACAGGGGTTCCAGAATTGGACCCCTACTCCAGGTGGAGAGCTGTGTAGAGGAGGAGAGTCACCTCTCTTAACCGGTGGCCACACTTCTCTTGCTGCAGCCCAGTCTCTGGTTGGCTTTCTGGGCTGCAAGTGCACACTTGTGGGCTCATGTTGAGCTTCTCGTCCACCAGCACCCCCAAGGCCTTTTCTTCAGGGCTGCTCTCAAGCCCTTTCTTACAGTCAAATAGTTAAGCTTGCATTAGTATTCTCTGTGCATATACCATTTTAATCTCAACTTAAAGTATTTTATGTTTAAAATAAAAGCATTTTACAGTGTTTTTAAGTAGAGCAGCAAAAGCAATATGAGATGATCTGTCTCTGCTTTTTCTGTAGCTGTCAGAAATGACAGGAATAAAAAGAAGAAGGAACCTTCAAAGCAGGAGTCCACAGAAAACTATGAAATGACAGCAGAGTTGGATGATCTCACTGAGAAGATCCGAAAAGCTCACCAGGAAACCTTCCCCTCACTCTGCCAACTGGGAAAATACACCACAGTAAGTCTGCTTTGTGACACGTACATGTGCCTGGGTGATGTCAGTTTTGCATTGGAGGCTTCATGTGTTTTAAGTAGATGCAGTAGTAGCTGCACCCCTTGCACCTCCTTAGGCATGAAAAAACACAGGTATGAATGCAAATGCATTCTGAAGAAGAAAAGCTGCCCTTAATTGTAAGTATTACTTATCCATATCGTGATAGAGTGTCTGAAGTACTAATGTAGCCAAGAGACAAGCTTGGACTCCATGAGTCAGTTGCATGCCATCATTCATTAAAAATTTGTTGGCTTCCAAAGACATGATCTCTGCTGGTGCATCAGCAGATTACAGCTCTACAGGAGTTCTTCAATGCTGCTGGAGTGCTGGTGATACAGTCCCAGAGCTGCCAAGGTCAAGGGAAAACATGAAACGCCTAAACAAGCCTGTTTCCAAAATGCTCATTTGCAGTTTATTCCTCTACCAAAATGCCACAAAGCATTCTGCTGCTTATAGAAATTAAAAATTAGCCCCCCCATCAAGAAGTTCAGTCCTGTAGTAATTTCTCCAGAGGATGAGTCAGAGCAATATTATTTTTCTATACATATATACACGTTGCTAAATACAGGGAAGGGCAGTGATATTCAACATCAAGTTTGCAAATGCAGTAATAGATGCTAAAGATAGGTAATGTTGGGAGTCTTGTGAGTAAAGGAATGACCTGCTCTTGCTGTGGGTTGTAGCAGTACTGGCTGTCTTAGAGGGATGTGCAGGGGTCTGGAAGCAGCTGAGCATGTGATCTCACTGCCAAGCCCAGGAGCTCAGGAGTGGCATGGCTGGGGCAAGGAGGCAACTGCCTTAGGAGTCTTTGTCCTCTAGCTCCAGCTGGAGACCTGGAACAAGCCCCAGAAGTCAGGTGAAATACCTCTGGCTTGCTTGCTGTTTTGAGCAAATCTAAGAGTGACCTAGGGAAGCCATGGTGAAGCATCAGCACTCACTGTTTCAGTGAGCAGTGTGCTGTTTATCACATACTCATCTATTTACAGTGTGCAAGGTTCAGAACTCTCAGTTCTAGGTGTAAGACTTTCTATTTATGTGGTGATTAGGATGGAGGATGGTTATTAATTTATGAATTATGAAATATGAATTATGAAAATACTGGTTACTAATTATTAAAATTATTAGTAACCACTTAGTCACTTTTATATATTGATTCTAATGCACGGTTGTGAAAACATATTCCATAACTGGTTTAGTATATACAATTTGACCCAATTAGAATATTTACAGAATTAATTTCTAATTAAGGGAACGAAAGGTGCAGTTCTGCCGTTTGTCCACTAGATGGAGACTCGACAAGACGCTTGGCAGCTGTAACTATGTACAGAGATATTTACAAGGTTATCAAGAGGCAATTCAAGCTGGAACATCAGCCGCTAGGCACAGGTGCTTTGAATTGAATGTTACCAAGTGTTGCACATGTGAAAGATACACTGTGTCTTTCTTTGTAGCCAAGCAAGTTGCTGGGTTACGCTGACTGCTCACCTTCTGTCAGCCTGGGGCTGGCCTGTTCTGGTTGGTGACTTCTCCTTCTGCGGCCACGGGAGGGGCAACTTTCCGCCGGTCGGCAGCTTCCCTTGGCAGGGTGGTCCCATGACATGACTGTGGCAACTGGGGGCTGGCAGGATCAGTGCAGCTCCCTGAACAGAATAGGCCTGGCAGGGCCAGTCCGTGGGAGTGGTCCTGTGTGGCAGGGGCCAGTTCCTTTGGGGTCAGCCCTCGCGGTTGGGGTGACAGTTTCCCGTTAGGCAGGGTCGGCCATCTCCGATCCCAGAGACACGCTTCGGGGAAGGGGCGTGGTTATGCAGTGATTCCCCCTTGCTTGGCTCGAAGTGAGCTGACTATGCCGATCTCGATGACTGCTTTCCATTTAAGGATATGATGCAATCTTTGGTTTGAACTCAACGGAGAGGGTATCTTTCGGGAAATCCCGGATTACTTTACCCTGACGGCACAGGGCTGTGGAGTGATGACAGTAGCTCCGTTTATCTCCCGCAAATAGTGGGGGTCACGCAAGGTGCATGGCTGCTTGGTTAGCTGCTTCTGGTTGCAGATGTTGGGCAGCTGGGCTTGGCCTAGTCCCTCCCACTCTGGGCTAAAGCTTACCCTCTGGGTTCCAGTCCTCTCAAAGACACGACTGGGCTTACAACGCTGGTTTTTATAGCTTCAGCGAAGGGATTTCCTTTGCTGGTTCCTCCAGCAGCTCAGGGAGCTGTCTTCTTTCTGTATTGCAGAGGCCTCTAGTATGCTTGAATGTGGGAGTGAGAAGACTTAGGGGTGCTGCGAGCTTATGTAGCTCGAGCAAAGCAAGAGAAAGCAAAAGGAGCGAGCAAATTGGTAAGCAAGAGGGGAATATTTACAGATTTGTCGAGGCTGGATCTGGCCAATGGGCACACTTGTCAACAACCTGCTTTAACCTACAGAAAGGGTGAAGCTAGAATTATGCCCTTGGATGGAAAGAGCACAAGCATGCCATGCAATGGGTGCAGGTAGTTGTTTACCCCTTAAAGACACAGGTTGGTGCCTGGGCCTTTGTCCCCCTCTCCTGAAAGGAGGGTGGAAAGGAGAGACTTGCCCAAACATGTTGGGACAAGTTTGCTGGTATTTGGGGCCATAATTCTGGGCATATGGTGCCTTCACCACAATTTAATGGCAAGAAAAGCAAGTGTGTATGGTGTGATGCTAGAAGAAAGCAGTTTCCGTCTTGCTGAGAGCATTGTCCCAAACATTTTCATGTTTAATTTTGAGACCCACACAAAACGGTTCGTATTGAGTGCTAGCCCTGCTCAGGTGAGTCAGTGTAGCTATGCTGGTAAATACCACACAGACAAGCCCCCAGGGCCTAGTGCATCACGCGAGGCTGGAAGCTTGAAAGCAGCCAGTGGGTCACTTAACCAAAGATGGAGATGGTGGGATCAGTAGTAGGAATTTTAAGGAAATTCCTGGGTTAATGTCCTCCACCCCTCTTCTCAGCACCTACAGTGACATCCTGGTTATAGAGTGAATAATATCTTCCAAACCTGTTCTCACAGTCCTGAAAAACACGGGAAGATTCTGAACAAATGTGAAAAAAAAATCTTAGTTCAAAACCAGTGAGTTTTAGGCTATGTGTGCAGCTGGGATGTGTAGTCAGGCTGGTATGCCTGCCAGAGGTCATTGAACACAGGCTGCCCTGCCTGGCTACCCTAGAATAATACCAATACATCAGTACACCTCCCAGGTGAATGTGTTGTGACTATCAGTGTGTTGCCTCTGGGTGAAGAGTGTGCTGCATCTGGCTGGTGTGGGGTACTTTGTGCGGTAATTCACAGAGATCCTGAAAGGCTGAAAGAGAAACCTGAGCACCTTACGTGCTTTCTGTTACATATTGGATGCTTAAGTATCATTTATATTTTAGCTCTTGGAATGATGCAAATGGATGAAATTGGAGAGGGTCTTGTTGCGTAGCGCTGACCCCCATGGTGAGTTTATGTCCCTGTGGGAATTTCAGAGTCTGGATCTAATGAACAGATAAATCTGGTCTGTTAATGGGCCCCACTGACCTGACCACACTCTCTCTGAGGCTGGATATTAGTCATTGGTATCTCAAATCAGATCAGACAGCTTGGGGAAAGAGATTTCCTGTGTATTTATTGGTCTGTTGGGAGTCCACAGTAGGTAGCTGCACATGGCTATAGTCCCTGGCACTTCGTCATGGTTTGCTACCGTACAAGTTGCAATAACAAAATCATACTGAAAGAGTTCTTTTGGCTTCCTTTGCATCTTTGATCGTGATAGCACTTCCTTCAACAGCCATGTGGCATTCTTATATTCTCTGTGCAAAGTGCAGAGTACTTAAATCTCTCTTCTAGATAAGGTCTGGCAACCACTTCAGCTTTTTAGATAGGAATTCAGTGTTAAGTGCTCATTTTTATAAGCACTATCTCTGCCCAGCTGTGGAAGGGACAGAGTACTTCTGATGCTGGAATAAGGTTCATCTGCATATCCAGCTGCACATCAGCCCAGGAGCTAGGAAGAAGTCTTTCTGCAGCAGTGGAAGATCCTCAAGGAACTGGGAGGTGGATGGTGTGTGTGCTGGTCAGAGGAGCACAGCTTCAGTGCTTGGCCAACACCGCCAGCTGCTGATCAAATTTCAGGGATCAGGCAATAATCTTTCCATTTGAGATAGTTGAGATAGACTGCAAGTCAAAGCAAAGGAGCACACAGACCTTTTACTACCTGCTGGGTGCAAGGGGAGCTAGGAGCCTATATCACTCTTCTTGATAGTAACAAGCCAGTATGGGTAGAAAATTGCCACCAGTCCTGCAGGCTAGCAGTCATGCAGCATGACATGCTCACACTGTGGAGGATGCAGATTGCCTTTGTAATCTTAGAGGTTTTAATTTGATTTTTTTAAAGGAGAAGTGAGAGGTTAGTGTATTGAATTGATGTGGAGTCACTTGAATTTCATGGAGCATTGCCCTTGCATACTGCCAGAAAAAGTGGAGGGAAGAAACTTATGCAAGCACGGCCTCTGTGCGCCTTCAGTGATGTGATGGTTCAGACTATTTGAAACATGATTTTGTTTGTGGACAAAAAGAGCAAAGAATTTTAAATAGAAAAGAGTGAAGTGAAAAAGCCATTGCAGAAACACAGCCATAACAAAAACCTGCTCAGGCATTCAGCTTGTCTATCTGGCTCCTCTTGCTCTTGAGCACTGCAGCCTGCACTTCCCAGAGAGAAAGGTTTCATGGTGATTTTTTTCTACTATTGTGTGTTTTTTCATGTACAAAAATGCTTTTGGAGAAGCATTTTCAATTTTTCTGTTTTTCATATCCATCTGCTCTTTAAAAAGAAAGTGTCCCTATTTGTAATAATTACCATACTTTGCATAGTTAACGAAAGTCCTCTTAAAATAATGGGAGAAGAGCGCTCTCATTGAACTCCCTGGGTCATTTGGCTTAACAGTTGCATTCAGCGCGCAGTGGCAAGTAGTGTTCTGCAGATGATGAGACTCAGCAAGCTGTTTAAAACTAATGGATTTCAAAAGTCCATCATAAATAGATCTGTTTTATTACTGTCATCCAGGTAAGAGAGAGTGCCTTAGTAATTTCTCTGGAGATGTCATGCTTTAGAGTATAATTCAGTGTAACTATACTGCCTGTCCTTTGAGACTGGTGCTATTTGTGAGTCTGCAGCTGTGTTATCTCCAGCCTTCTGATAAAGGGAGGGTAAAGCAGAACAGAAGTTTGACTCTGCAGACCCTTGCTGCAGGTTCTCCCAGGTTGCCCTTGGCTGGCTGGAACTGAAGAGGTTTTGCATTGTGGCAGCATTTTGTAAGTGCTTGGCTTAGAAGTGCTGTGGCCATTGTTCTGTGCCTTTGCAGAGGAATATATGGAGAGACCTCCCAGTGCTGAGCCTGAGCAGAGATGTGCTGTGGTCCTCAGTGAACTCACCAGAGATGGCGTGTACTGCTGCTTTTACTAAAGAGGCATAGCAAGTGTTCCTGATTAGGGCAGAGTGCCCCTGTGAGCCTTGTTTCCTTTGTAAAGTGGATTTTAAAGACAGTAGGGATTCTGCTACTGTGTATGTTTCTGTGACTGCTTCATCCCTAGTGCTAATGTGGAGATAGAGCAGACTGCAATGAAAACACAAAAATGATGGAAAAAATGGGATCAATTTATGTGGCAAAAATGGCTGTTTAATTGGATTTCATAGCAAGGTTGGTCTTTTCCACTGATAAAGATGCCACTAGGGTATAGTACAGTATTGTTTCACCATATGTGCGCTGCTACATAGGCCTGAAACCCATGCAAGCCTGCTAATGGAAAGGACACCCAAAAACCTGCTTCATTAAAATGTTCAGGAAAAGTCATAGCAACTGCACCTTTATCACAGCATGGTTAGAGGAGATCCCAGGCAAAGGTAATCAGTGTTTCTTGTTCTAATGTGCATCTTATTGATTCTGTGTTTTATTGTTCAACTTATACACTGATACTGAGTCAGTTTTATTTTTTTACATGTTGAGAAATGTTGCTAAAAGTCTATCTCTTTTGTATGCTTGCAACTAAATTCATTACCAAATAAAATGTTGAAACTCTCCTTCTTCATGGCACCTCGGAATGAATGCGTTAACCACAATAGCTCCAGTACAGAGGAACCTGGCACCCGGCGCAATAAAGCACACGGTTATTTTGTGTTCCCCTTCTCCTCATTTTGCATAGGAGTGAGTTAGGTTTTCATTTGCTAAGACAGCTGTGCATTACTCTTCATAGCAGACATGTTAGACTTCCCATTGCTAGTACTGCAGCATGATGGAGTAACCTCATATGATGCTGATGAAGATTTTGTTCACACTTGCTGGTTTCATGCAACGTCTTTTTTCCAGATGGATACCCTATTGTAAAATAATTTCCTGCTTTAGGCTCTGCTTTGTGTAGCTCTCTGCTATGCCATCTTTCTATGAACTGGATAAACTGCCTATTAAATTTAATTACAGCCTGAATGACTGCACATCTTGATCTTATTTTTCCTCCAATGTACTGTATTTCACCAAGGTCCTTGAGGATGAAATAAAATAAATCTGAGGGATGCATACTCCTGTAGCCAAAAGAAACGTTTCAAAGGACATTATGATGACTGTTAACCCATTCGTTTTGGACCATTTTGAAGGCAATTCTTTAGGCTCAGGATTATAAAAATATTTTCTCCTGTCTTCTGTCTCATAAAAAAAACCAAAACAAAATAGAGTAATTTTCCAGAATCAAAATTCAAATAGCAATCAGGAGGTTAATTTCTTATCACTTAAAAAGAGGGAGAGCAGGTATGCACCTTCAAACTGCTCAGCATGGTCATCATTGTTTTTTTTACAGCAAGGCAGGCTCAGATCTCCACCCTGCTGCAAGTGAGAGTCATTGTCAGGCTGGTAGCACCCTTGGGACCCATCATGACTGCTGGCGGCTATGGCATCTGTGAAGGCAGCCTGCAAGGGCATGCTAGAGCATCAGCCAAGCTGAGGTCACCCCACGTCCCCTTGGTGACCTTTACAGACCCTGTGTCCTTCCCATGACCTGAAGAAAGCTGATTGTTCCGAAGGTTTCCAAGGAGTCCGCAGTGATGGTGGCAGGGTCACTAGAGATGGCTCCTGCAGGAAAGCTGTGTCTGTGTAGGGAGAATGCTTTGCCATGGACGTTTGTCTGCCCTCTGTTAGACTGCTGAGTTGAGACTCTTCTCATTTAACTTTCTTTTCAAAGTCCATTTGACATTTTAACTTTAAGCAGCTATGTCTAAGGGAGCTAATCACTTCACCTTCCCTTGCAGCTGGGGAGAAAGCTGCCACCTGAGGGGATTTTCTTGGAGACGTGTGTCTCTCTCTTGTTAATCAACAAGTTCAGATGAAGCATGGAAGAGAGAAGTCTGCCTTTCTGTGGCTGCAAATTCATTGCCAGGTGACATTGCTTTTACAGGTGACATTTCTCTTGCAATGAAGAGAGGCTGAAGTCAGATGCCAAGCACACTTAACTTGGTGGCTTATTAACTAGTTGGGGGGGATCCATTACACTGGCTGCATCTCAAACAGCACCGGATCAATTGTGGCACAATGAGAATATGCTGTGTGCTGGGGAAGGAGGGGAGGGCCTCAGGTGTTTGGGAGTTGTTACCCATTTCTCACGAATCCACGAGAATCATTAATGGGTTGCCAACAACTGCCCAGGTCTCCCCATGCCACCATCTTTTGTTGGACTAGCATCACGTAGATCACAGTAACTTCTGAGTCAGATGTTTTTTGGCTGCCGTGTAAGTTTTTTCAAGGGTCAAGTGGTCATTCTGAAAGTATGAAAATGTTTAATCACAGATTTAACAGAGAGTTTCTACACAGCCTAGCAAATTACGGACTTTTTGATGAAGGTACATGAATATATGGAAACAATCTCTGAAAGATATAGCTAGAATGTCCTTGTAACAGACAGCAGGGTGTGTGTTGGATACACTGCCACATGAGCATATAGCATTCATCAGTTCACAGGAGGGTTTCAAATGTCCTGTGAAGAAGTGCTTTTTAATTCTTGTGAGACTGTAGCTTGAGAAAGCTGTAAAACTGTTGCACAGCCACAGAGCAGATAAATTAATAGAACTAATTTGCCAGGACCTTAAGTATGTGAAACTGTGTTCCAAATATTGTTGCTGCGTCTCCCAGATGAGGGCCTGATATTCTCGTCCCACTATCCATTTATATTTTCTGGCGTACAATTAAATTGTCTCTCTCAATGCACTTCTTATGCAATGGCAAGGAAGACTAATGACAGTGGCATTTGGAAATGTTTTAAGTTCATTTGTATTCCCTGTACAGATGGCCTCTGCAATTGTAAGTAACAGAGAAATATCCAAGGAATTCTCAAGTGATTAATCCAAGTTTAAAACAGCAGCATCCCAACAGCAAGCTGCAGAAAATGCCTGGAATGTTAATAGAAAGTGCTTCTGGAAGCAATACTCAGTTGTTGTTTCTTTCTCTTGAAAAGCATTCACTGAAAGGCAGATGGTTGATTTATGGTTGCCTCCTGTCTGTCTTTGCAGAACTCCAGCGCAGACCATCGGGTTCGACTGGACCTCGGGCTCTGGGACAAATTCAGTGAACTTGCAACCAAGTGCATTATTAAAATAGTGGAGTTTGCAAAGCGCCTGCCAGGCTTCACCGGTTTGACCATTGCAGACCAGATCACTCTACTTAAAGCAGCCTGCCTGGATATCTTGGTAGGTGTTTGTGACATCATTGCTCTGCTACTAATGTGCTTTCTGTTCTTTGTACTGGAATGGACAGGGAGAGGGAGCAAATACTGCCCTGGCCCTATGACTGCAGGTAGCCTGGTACAGTCAGGAGTGCAGTCTGACAGCTGCAGATGTGTTACATGGAATGAGCTTACTCTGCAAAAGAAATCTTTTCAGTTTGTGGATGTGCCACAAGGGCACATCTGAGTATTGTGGCACTAACTTGAGCTATGTGCTACTTTGGGAAAACATTCTTATTGTTAACATTGAAGAGAGGTCTGATTTGCTTTGCTTTCTCCTACCTGTAAAACATCATGCTCTGTGGGAAAGATACCAAGAGAGACAGTCCTCTGTATAAGAGGTTAGGAAAAGGATGTGTCTGTGGTTACCAAGTGATTCACAGAACAAGATACCCATCTTAAGAGTGAGGCTTTTGCAGGTTGTAGAGGGAAGCTGGTGTGCCTGGAGCCCAGCAGCCACCAGCCTCCAGCACAGAGAACCCCTACTGCTTTCACCAGTGCTACAGGCACCTGTGAGGAGGGCAGCATGACAGATTTCAGCTCAATGTAATGCAGTTTTAACCAGGCAAGTGTACAGCCTGCAGCACCTTGCTTTGCCGCTGTGTCAAGGTGAGCTGGCTTCCCTCCCTTGGGCTCTGGTTGTTTCTGTCATGCTGACTTTCCAGGAGCCCTCAGGGATTTCAACATTTCTTTATCAAGACTTTAGAGGTCTTCAGGCTTTTAGTGACAAACAAGTGCCTTACTATTGGTTGTAGCAATAATTTTCAGTAGAAGAGTTAGCGTTTTCAACGTGTTTTAAATATATTTTAAATACTTCCTTCTGAGCATAAACTTTACTTGCATCTAGAGGACATTGATGGAGGAGGACGAGGGGTACAGGTATTGTTCTTTGGCCTCTAAAAAGAGAATGTTGAGGTTTGCTCTGCCCTGCTCCAGTCATCCCTTTTTTCCCCTTCGTCCAGGATTTCCTTCAGACTTGGACATCTCATTGTTACTGTGTCTGTTCCCGCTGCGGGGCAGTGCCCTTCGTTTCCAGTTGCCTGTGGTCCTTGCCAGCTCTGTCATGATAAGCTATGTTCCCCTTACACCAGAAGGCACACAGCAACTGATAAGCTGTGGCATGGTCTCAAGTGTGTTCTGCCAGAGGTAGGGGGTGGGAATTTTTTGGTGCTTTGCTGTTGTACCCAGTAATAAATGGCTAATATGGAAACTATCTGAAGGTGGAGGGGAGGAGTCAGGATATAGCAAGAATCTGTGTGCCCAAACTCTTTACCCCTAAAACTTTAGCTCTTAAGCTACCAGCCCTTATTTGTTGCTCTATGGCCTGGGTGTGTTGCTGTATGGCCTTCCATAGCTGATGGAAGAATCCATACCCTTACCCCAGAAGCAGTCACAGCCCCAGTTCCATGGGCTTCATGTGGCAGCTCCACTCGCTGCTTGTGTCACCACCGCCATCTGGGCAATGTCAAGTGTTTAGGGATAGTCTTTCTGTTGGCACTTTTATCTGAAGTGCTCAGATAAAGGCACTTCAGGGCCTCTGATCAGAGTAACTAAACAAAAACCGAGTTGCCAGATTAGAAAACCAGTAATGAAGCAGGTGGTAAATGGTAACTTTATTTCGACTAATAAATGGCTGGAAAGGGTTGATTCTTTAATATAATTCACCACTCTAGCTTTGTGACCATGTGGCAACATTCAGTCTATAGTTATGAACTTCACTGGGCCCTGTTACTCCTCATCACCTGCTCATTCTCATTTTGCTTTTTGCCAGACCATGGAGTGGGGACACATCTGAGCAAGTAGGGCACAGCAAGTGCTGCAGGGAGGAACTGAGGCTTTTCCACACCCAGGATAGGACATGGCTGCTATGCAGATCCCTAACTTTCCAGCATGGCATTTACACAAGCTTTATGTGACTATTTTATGTGCTGCTTAAAAAGAAAAAAGGGATAATTACCATGAGCACAGTCATGTGCAGTGCATGTGCTTTGAAGTGCCCATCTCCATTCAACCCACACCACCTGCACATCACTGCAACTGTGCTGCAGCTCTGCATCTTCAAACTGAATTCAGTACTTGGAGGAGTGGTTTAATAGTGCATATTGCCCACCTGCCAGCAAGCTACTTCTAATCATGAGAAGTGTCTCACACGGTTTGTTTTGTATGTGGAGACACACTCTGAGCACCATTTCCCTGCAAATCCTTGGGCACTAATCCTTAATAATGTCATTTTTTGCTTTCTGTTTTAAACTCCTGCATGTTAATGCTATGAAGGCACTTGTGTGTGTGGTAGAACTTACGCCAATGGGGTATGGCAGCACCCTGGCCATGTGTTCATTAGTTCAGAGTCACCTCCTTGGGTTTCTCCTCTGTTCCAGCCCGCTAAAGCAGCCAGCATCAAAAAACAGCATTTCTTAAAAACAAACAAACCAACCCCACCCCAACAGTTTGCCTTAAATAGTATGTTTTAAATGAGTAATAATTCTGTGGGCAACCCATAGGGGTTTTGCTTTGCACTTTGTAACTGCTTTAGGATATAAATAGTCCTTAAAACAAAGGTCCTTTAATCATAGGCAAGGACCTTATTTATGACTGCAAGCGGTGTTTAAGAGCAGAGTGACAACTAAAATACTTGGCTTGTTTACAAAATCTAAACAACACTGAGGACATTAGGAGAATGTCTTCTAGATAGTGGTTCAGTTTAAAGTGGAGAAAGATTCCATGATTTCTTATTCTGAAGTTCTGACATTTCCCATATGTTCTTTGGTGAATATGATCTTGGAATCAGTTTCCCTTCAATACTGGAAGCTTGCCCAAGAAAGATTTAGTAGTGCTTCAGCAATATCCATGGCTTTTTGCAGCCCTTGATGAAAGACATTTTTAAGAAGACTGCGTTTCAAATGGTCTGTCTTGGCATTCAGTAACAGCATGTTGTGGGGTAATGTTGAAGGAATGCAGGAGAAACCTGAGACCCAACTGCTCCAGTCAAGCTAAGTGTGTTGCAGAAGACACATAGCTGAGCTTCAACTGTGTCAGTGCTCAGCAGAGCCACTGCACTCCAGTTGACAGCTGGTACAGCATTTAGGAATCTATCCTACTTGCTGCCTAACTTCCTCAGGACCTTTATATTTTAATCCTGATTTTTGCAAAGCCCCTGGAAATCACCTTCTGTGTATGCCCTCAGGGACTGTAGGCTGGGTAACCTAACTTCTGATTCATTCCCAGTGAGGATCCAGGGTGGAAGTCTTCCTCTGTGTGAGCCCTGGGGAGGCAGTAATCTGGTAGGTCTTGGCTGAGCACCCCAAACACGCACCCTCAAATGGAGTAGGGGCGTACGGGGGTGAGCATGGAGAACTTCGCAGCAAAGCAGCCAGCAGGCTGCTGTAAGGCAGGAGACATGTTCAACCTGTGGGCTGTTCAGGATGACTCTTCCAGGGCACCCCAGTCCCTCCAGACTTGGAGTCTTTGGGCAGCATGGTACTGGCAGCTAGCAACAACACTTGCCCTCACAGAGAGGATACTGTCTGCAAGCCCTGCTTGGGCAGCTGCCCAGGAGGCTGCAGGCAGCCTTCAGGAAACACCATGGCCAGATTGAGCTCCAAGTCCTGCTCTGCTGATTTGTTGAGCTAAGAGTCCTGAGGGTATGGAGGGAGAACTCATGTTGCTAAGATTTACCAATTAAAACAGCAGTCAGACAAAAGGACTACGTTATTCCCCAGCTGAGGTAGGGGAAAATCAGTACCACTTCAGTAGTACAGAGCCTGATTCCTCCTCCTGATCATCACAGGCCACGCACCCATACTGGAAGGCAGCTACTCTGTATGCAGGCTTGGGTGGGAAGAGCTTCACTCCAGTTTCTCTTGCATGGCATTGAAGTGGTAAAGCAAGTAGCTCTTGGGTTTCTCAATAAATATGCAAAGTTTTCAAACCTTGCTTATCTTGAAAACAACAAACTCTGCATGTTTCTTCTCCTTTCTGTAAAATTCTTTTGATGATATAAAAGCATTCCTGACAGCAGAGTTTAGGGGTGAGAACTGCTGGTGGCTGCGGGCAGTGCAGAACATGGTAAGCAGTACTGTCTCTTACTGGCAGCCTGTGCCATGCTTTAGAGAGTTCATTTCTGCTAATTATCCTGAAATACACTTTGGTTATTACATGATACCTTTGGAGTTACCACCAGCCCTTTAAGATCACTTATGTTAGTGGGGAATTTGTGGTCAGGGAAGAATTTGAGTGCCATGTGTTTGTATTTGTGCCTGTACTTGAAGTGCCGCGAGCCATACAGGTGAGCGGGAAGAACGACACATCAATGTGATGCAAGTTCAAATCCAACTTTATTGAACCATCAGTAGTTGCTTATATAGACCAAACATTTCCGCTCTGGCCTTCATGCCGCGAGCATGCGTCCTTCTATTGGCTACGCCGTCTTGTCCACACGTACTGCACGCGCCCCTTCCATGAAGCTGATTGGTTAACGTAGCCACACTATTTACATATCCTTCCTCTAAGCACCGCCATACCATGACCCCATGTTACCACCTAGAACTCAGTATAATCGTACAATGTCGCGAAAGCCCCAACATTGAAGAGCTTACTGTAGTTGAGGGGGAGAGGAACCATGTGGAACATGCCTGGCCAACCACATAGAATCTGAGTACTTCAGTGTGAAATAATATTGCTGAGACAGAAAACAGTTGAAGCAACTTCTGCAGGAATACACCCTATTAAGTCTCCTACCAGGGAATTTCAGAGGATAAATAAAAGCTTCTCTGCAGGTCTCTTACATGCCATGTCCTACTCATTCTCTTCCTAAGCAATTTGGAGCAGTGTTGCCAGGCAAATACCAAAGTGGGAGAACCAAGCCCAGACTGCTCAGCTGCCAAGTGCTGGAGCCTCTGACTCAGAGCTTCAGCAGCCATAGGAATAATTAAAATTCTCCCTGTACTCACTTACATTCATTTAAATCATCTCTGCTGAATCTTTAAAACCAACTAGGATGGCTGTATGGGAAATAAATAGAGTCAAGCTCTGAAAAAGTACAGCTGTATCTTAGCTGAGCTAATCATCCATTAGCCTTCTGCATGCTTTTTTATTTTAGTTTAGGGATAAGCCATCCTCCACCTCTGTTTTAAACATTAAGCACTGGTATATGTAACAGAAACATGTCACCATGATGGGCATCTCTTCTATTTGATCTTTACTGCAATGTTCATTTATAGCAGCTGTACAAATATGCCTATACTGGATGAAGTCTATCATGAGGCACAGCCTGGGTTTGCTCTGGGAGGCGAAAGCCTTCCCCTGCTCACGCTCTCTGGCAGTGCTGCCACTTCTGCTGTGACAGCACTCTGCATGCTGTGTTTACCCAGGGGACATTTACCAACAAAGTGCAGAGCATCCTCAGTGGTTGGTTTGTGTGTTTTGCATTCCTGCATGTCCAGTTAGAGGTGTGAATCCCCATCCTTCCCTTGAATGCTTTTATGTGGGGTCACTGCTGGGTGCACATCAGCATACAAAGCAAATTTGCCAAAACCAGCAATGCCTGGGCTTGCTCGGGAGTGGGGGACATCGTGGGTGGCAGGAGGATACACTTTGCACCAGGCAGGCAGGCAGGCAGGGTGCATGCCTTTAGCAGCACTCTGGGCAAGTGCCAGAGGCTGGCAGGGCTGGTGAGAAGGTTCAATGTTGCAGCACACGGAAGCAACAACAACCATAAAGGAAAAATGCTGGGCCCACTGCTCAGGCTGCTGTTGGGGCTGTGCATGGCCATGTGGAGGGTCAGAGTTTGATAATCCACTCAGGTGCGAGCTTCCAGGCTGGCAAGCAAACAGCATTCCATGGAGACTGGAACTGCAGCTGCTCAGGAGACAGAGGGCTCTGCACTGCTCTCTGGGGAGCCCTCACACAGGGTGGTCTTCTTCAGCTTGCTGTGACAGAAGGAAGGCAGGCACCTCGAGCAACACCCCACACAACAGGCTACCTGTACTGCAGAAAGGCTTTGTCTTTACCAAAGAAACAGCCCAGAGAAGCACTGTCATATAAAACCGCCCCCCAAAGGCAGGGAAATACCGGTATGGTGGAAGAGGTGACATCTTGATGGATGAGATCAGCAGAGCAAGAGCATTTTATAGTTAGGTGCATGGAACACACTAACTAAAGAGCAGTTTATGTGAATATTATGGTAATGATGGTGACCTAAGTGGTGACAATTGCATAGAAGTTTTGATTACTCTATAACTAGGGGGAAAATTACTGTTCCTCAACTTCTGTTATAAAAAATACCAAAAAATACCTGTAGTCAGTTTACTTTATTTGTGCTGTACCAGAAAATTTTCATCCTACTAGAACTGAGTAAATTGGAGTTTGATTTTGGATTGTTTTGACCTGGCCACGCCCTGCAGTTTCATGCATCATTTGCTATGTCAAGAAAATGCAACAAACCTCAGATCTCTTTTTTTTGTGTCCTTCCACAGATCCTTAGAATTTGCACAAGATATACACCAGAACAAGACACCATGACCTTTTCAGATGGCCTTACCCTAAACCGAACTCAGATGCACAACGCGGGATTTGGCCCTCTGACCGATCTCGTGTTCACCTTTGCCAACCAGCTCCTGCCTTTGGAAATGGATGATACAGAAACAGGCCTCCTTAGTGCCATCTGCTTGATCTGTGGAGGTACCGTACAGCACGAGCTTGGATGCATTTGAAAAGGACAGACAATAACATCTTCTTTTATGTTTTACCTGGTTTGCTTTCCTGTACTAAAACATATATATGAAATGGGTACATGTAATGTTATTATTATGTGTGTTTTATAAATCACTTAAGACTAAAGGTTTGTTTCCCACTGGCAGTATTTATTTGGTTTATGATAGAGACATTTGTAAATGAATCAATTCTGTTATTTGCCTGATGAAGACTACAGGATACATCCTGCTGCGCTTTTCTGTAAGCAGTACCTAGGGATCTGCATGAATTATTTGCTTATGGCAAGGTGCCTGTTACGCAGCTTTTGCTCCTGCCTGTGCATACAGCAACATTCACGTGGAAGTCACTGGTCATAACTTTTGTTATGGAAAAAACAGATTACACTGAGCAGTGGCACTGATGACATGGTTTGGAGGGCCTGATTACATGTTGAAAGGGACACTGTCAGGTAAAATCATGGTCGTTTCCAAACTCCTCTGTAAATGTCTGTAACTTTAATCACCTAGTCTCTCTGCTCCTTTGCAAAATGGGGACCAGCAGTGGAAACATACTTTAGCGGGGCCATTGGCATGGTTTCACCCTGGAGTCAGTCTTTATGGACAGTGGCCCTTTAGTACCAAATCATTCCAATTCTATGTCCGTATAACCATATCCCATCAAAACCATCGCTAGGCTCTGTCATTAATGTGTGCTTGCCGTATCCTGGCCTATGGGTGACACTTATTGTCACTCAAGCTAGCACTGCCATCTGCTGATACCTGATGGTAACTCTTTATTTCAGTATGCATGCAAAAAATTACTTCTGTCACCTCAGTGACACGCAGAATTAATTCTGAATGTTGTTTACAGAGAGGTGTTTTCACTTTGGAGAGGGAGGTACAAGAGCAAACTGGTAATTCTGGACCACTCAAATGATAAACCTTTTCCAGTCACCAAATGAAAAGGAATCTCAGAAAGCTGTGGTTTGTCCTCTTCCTATAGAAGAGTGTGGGTCATAACTGGAGACAATGAAATTCATGGAATTCTAACAGAGAACATGAAGGAGCTTCTGTGATTTGGACTTGGTAAAAAAAAAATTAATAATTTTAAATCATGAGAGTGCTATGATCCTTTCCTACAGATCGCCAGGACCTTGAAGAACCAATGAAAGTGGATAAGCTTCAGGAACCATTGCTGGAAGCACTGAAAATTTATATCCGAAAGAGACGACCCAACAAGCCTCACATGTTCCCAAAGATCTTAATGAAAATCACAGATCTTCGTAGCATCAGTGCAAAAGGTAGAGTGTCTCCCAGTAAGTCAGCAGTAGGGACACTGTTACCTTTCAGAGAAAACTGGCCTAGAGACTTAGGTTGTTGTTTAATATTTCAAAGAAAGGTCCTTGTGACCTTTCTCTTCCCTTTTTTACGTTGTCATGTTTAAGTTGGTTCTGCTTTAAACATACACAGTGATACACTCTTCGTGCAACTTGAAGTGAAAATGATGTCTTGGGTAGAAGTGGATTAGCAACACGTTTGCATGAACACTTTGCTAGTCACTTTAAGATAAAGGCCTAAATTAAACCTTTGCTAATGTTCACAGGGGTGCGGGTTAATGTGGACTTGGTCTCACTAATGGCTTTCAAAGAAATGCAGCTTGTTTACAGACAGCAGAAAGCATGCATGCATCCAGAATTCCCCTAAGCTGTGGTCTGATGTACTGAAGACTTAGAACTGATTTTGATTCAGGATTTTGGAGATTCAGAACTTCTAATCCAGTCCAACCAGATTTACACATGGATCAGTTTTGCTTTTAACATTTCCTATAGTCTAGTGATTGGTTGGTAATGTGAAACTAACCGTCTAAGCACTGGCCCATGAACCCTCTAGAACACAGGTAGAGCTGAATGTTTTCATTTAATCAGAGGGTCCCTACTTAATGCTTTGTCCTTTGGCATGTACAGCCCGACAGGATAGACTGTGCAGCTCTTCTAAAACTAGCCATGGACAGTAAGCGGTGTGGCAGCTTGTGGCAGCTCTGTGCCACGCCTGTTCTGCTCTGTGCTGAGGCATCAAAGGTGGCTGTGCTCCTTTTGTTTGTGTACTCCCCTGTCTCCCCAAGACCCATTTTCAGGCTTGTCCAGCTGTTTCCTGGAAGCATGTTCACCTCCAGACTTTGGGGAGCTATGCTAGAGATGTACCAGCCTGAATACAGAGGCTGAAGTGCTGCATTTCTTATTTTTTTGTACAGTGGTTGATGCAGTTCCACTTTTTTACTGTGGTTACTCAGCTACAGATGTGCTACCTTTGATAGACAGCAAACACATGAGCTTGTATGTAGAGGTATCTGTGGTGCTACAGATTGGATTGATACTTCTGAAAACATTACTGATTTTATTTGACATGGGATTTGGTAAGAACTCAGGGAAAAGAGCCTAGCTGCTAAAACACTTGCATACACTTGTTTTACACTAAGCCCTGACCTGTCACACTTTGAACAATATGCAAGTTAAAAGATTATGTTACGGCTGCTTATAGAAAGCAGTGGCTTGACTGGTACCAAAAGAATAACTTTGAAGGGAAACACCAGAGCTGGAAGCAAAAGTATCCTAAAAAGCAACCACTTACCAGGTTATCTAAGCTTGCTGGTTACCCTCAAGTAAAGCAAGCTCCATTGAACTGAATCTGCAAAATAAACTTGCTGCAATACTGAGCTATGAAAATATTTAGGGGTTTTCATTTGCTTGTGACAAATCCACTTTCCTGCTTCTTTGCCAGAGCCCTCCAGCTCCTGTCTCTATGTCCAACGTACATACGATTCTTTCCATTCTGACCTAAGTGTTTACATTTAATTATATCATTAATGTTTTATAGTAGAACTAAATCATAGCAAAGGACCAGTGATGTCCTGGAGAGCTGGGTGTGTCCCGAGTTTCCTTTGAAAAGGTGTGCACTTTTTGGGGTATGTCCTCTCTGAAAGCAGTTACCAAAGCAAGCATGAACCAAAACGACTCTCTCCTTATGCCAGAGTTCCTTACACAATTGTATTCTTCTGTGGCTTTAGAAGCACTATAACAAAAGAATTAAGCATTTGTGGGACTGAAGCAGGAGACTGAGTTCTTGTAGCCCACTGGAACTTGACAAGACGTGAAAAATTACTGTGGCTCTGCCCTGGAATAACCACAGACACTTGGTACTGCAGCTGACCTACTCCGTATCAGGAGAAAGCAGGCATTTAATGTGGCCAGATTCAGTTCATCAGCACTGGACTAGATGGTTCTCGAAGAAGCTCTCAGCATAATTCTGCATTAATTTATTTCTAATTACAGTGCTTGTCACTTTGGTCTTAAAGTATTTGAGTTTTTTTAGTCTGCATTCACTTGGAAGGTTGCTTATTGCCTTTGTAGATGATTTTTGAAGCTCCTTGGCTCAAGCATGAACAAAAGTGCTCCGTTCCATGCTGGAGTTACCAGCATGGTGACAGTATGGTCTCTCCAGCATGTACATTGCAGCAACATGGATGAGCAGAATGTATGCATTGGTTCTCTCTTTTGGACTCTAGCTTCAATAACCAGACTATTTTCTTGTTAATTATTTTGACTCTTCTTGCCTTCCTCCATTTTTTACAAGCATTGATTCCTATTCCATTAGACTCAAGTTTTAAGATGCTTAGGAATCATATGCACTGTGTTAGACCACATACTTGAATGCTGAGGTTATAGCTACAAATCTGTTCAGCAGAGGTAAACAGC
Source organism: Indicator indicator (assembly GCF_027791375.1). Classification (NCBI taxonomy): domain Eukaryota; kingdom Metazoa; phylum Chordata; class Aves; order Piciformes; family Indicatoridae; genus Indicator; species Indicator indicator. The sequence continues at coordinate 34,310,703 of NC_072020.1, forward strand.
AGTGACATTTTCGTGTACCTCTGTGGTTAATTAGCACAAGAGAAGATGCTTGGAAACTACAGGAGGCAGCCTCGCAAAACCAGTCTCCCTTTGCCTGAAATTTGTTCTTTTATAAAACAATGGTTTGTTACATTCTGATTCTTACTTTACATAGTCTTCTATCTGGGCAAGAAATGTTCTGACTTGAGGATTAACTTCACCTATTTAACACAAATCAGCCAAAATTTTTGTCATTCTGAACTCTTTGCAGACCCAGTACAGACTTAAATCTGTAGATTCCAATTTATGAAGACATCTATGTGATCACAGTTTATTTTTTCAGTTTTTTTTTAATGCTGCTTTGGTTCCTGTTGTGAAAAGCAGCAGGTCATCCAATTTACTTGTAGAAAATCCTGCCTGACCAACCCAGTGGCTTTCTATGACAAAGCGACTATGGATAAGAGACAGTGGATAAGGGACCACCTATGGATGTGATCTATCTGGACTGCTGCAAGGCCGCTGACACAGTCCCCACAGCATCCTGCTCACCAAGATGGAAAGATGTGGTTTGCTGGGTAGACTGTTCAGTGGATAAGGAATTGGCTAGAGCACTTGTGTAAGTCCTGTTTCTTGTAGTGAATGACATAACTGTGTGTGCAAGACCAGATCCATTAAAATCACATACCCTGAAATGACTGCTGCTGATGCTAAACAAAGAAAAAATTGTAGGAATTGTACTAATGGAGGGGCGCTGTTTTCTTTTTAAAGGTGCAGAACGTGTCATTACATTGAAAATGGAAATCCCTGGATCGATGCCACCTCTTATTCAGGAAATGCTGGAGAACTCTGAAGGACATGAGCCACTGACACCAACCTCAAATGGAAAAGCTGCCGACCACAGTCCCAGTATCTCGCCTAGTTCAGTGGATAACAGCAGTGTCAGTCAATCACCTATGGTGCAATAAGACATTTTTCCAGCTACTTCAGACATTCCCAACATCTTATGTACAGGGATGAAAAGCAAGAAAAAAAACAAAACATTTTTACTGCTGCTTAGTTTCTGGACTTAGACATATATCTATATATGTATGTATATATATATATAGATAGATAGATAGATAAAAACTCAACGAGGACCAAGACATTTTCGTATGTATCGATATATACTCCTTGCTGTTTAAACTCTTAAAACTAGAAAATGCAAACTTTTGAAATCCTAAATCAGCCATTTCTTGCAAAAAAATAGTTAAGCTTCTGTTTTCTCCTCTGAACAGTCAAGACTGCATGGTGACAAGTCAGATGTCAAACTTAAATTCCAGTTACATTTCTGATGACTTTGTACATACAAATATATGGCTGTACTTTCTCTACTGGATGTTTGGTGCTTTCTTTTCATCTCTCATACCTAAACTGATCCAGACACCAACCATATGAAGTGGACTACTGTACACATCCAGAAAAGGAAGTTTAAAGGACCGTCTGATTTGGTTTGATATGACAAATTGTCTTTGATGCTCTCAAGTTGCATCACCTTGCTTGTAAAATGTATACAGAAAGTCACTGCACTAGCAGGAATTGGTATCAGCATTAACTGCCAGATCAGTTATTCAGATGTCATTTTTTCCACTGTCAATGTCACTTTAAAATTTAAAGAAGTGGTTTCTTACCTGGCTGGTGACCTAGCTACATTCTACAGCAATGATAGCCTCCAAGGCAGAAACACTTTCTAGTGTTACCGTGGTTTTGTTTACTTGTTCACAAGCCATTAGGGAAACTTCATGGGATGATAACCAGCAGGCTTATTTACAGCTCTTGGATTAGCAAGTCTGGGGTATTTCCCTTAGCACTGACTGCCAGGAAGTGGCAGGGTTACCCAGGCTTCCAGGCGCTAGGAAAGTACAGCTGAGACTGCTAGGAAAACAAGGAGAGAATCTGCCTTCTTGGTCTTGTTAAATCACCATGAAGCAGAGTGAAAACTGTGGTAGAATGGTTAACAGATTTAAAGTGTCAGTTTAGGTTTCATTTAAAGCACTAGTAGATTTTTTTTTATATATATTCTAGCAAGTCTGTGATGTACTTTCACTGGCTCTGTTTGTACATTGAGATTGTTTAACAATGCTTTCTATGTTCATATACTGTTTACCTTTTTTCCATGGAGTCTCCTGGCAAAGAATAAAATATATTTATTTTAAAAAACCTCTGTGTAGCAGTAGTCCCTGGGGTCCAACTGATACACACACACACACACACACAGAGTAGTTTTCCATTTTTTAATGTTTAAACTTCATTTGAAAAAGCAGGTTTGCTGTTTGCAACCTTGACAATTAAAATGTGCTTTAGCACAGCTGTCTAGAACATCTCTACAAGCCAGTCAGACAAATACACAACATTTCAATGAGTAAAAAAGAGCATAAAACTGTAGGTGTAAGAACAAAATGTTAAAATGCCTACACACAATAATAAAAAACATCCATTACATTATCACATAAAATAAGTCAAATGTACAAAAGTTTATGACAGAAGGGACAAAAGGACAACACAAGATTATTTGTTGGAAAACATCTGTGTGCTCTTTGGGCACTTAATTAAACATATCAAAATCATCATCTTCATCAGAATCTGCAAAATATTTAACTTCTTTTCTTGCCCGGCCTGTCCGTGGCTTTGGGGCAGTTTCAGAGGCAAAGCCTGATTGAAAGATTTCCACATCAGAATCCTGGTCAAAAGCAGCCTTCTTGAATTTCTTTAGGAAAGAAAAGACAAATCAGTTGTGATGCTGTGTATGTTTTCCCTTTTAATATTCAGACCTGAAGAAACCTCCTCTAATGTCTCATTTCTAAACACACCTAAATTCCCATTATCCTCTAGGTAACCTACAATAAGGACATTCACTTACTACGTAAAGCAAGTTCTTTCTACAAGGATCAAAAAGCATAGATTGCACTGACCTTGCTTGGCGTTGATTTAGGTGTTTTCTTCCCAGGGTTGTATTCACCTTCATTTTCTGAACTGGACGCTTTCCTTTTCTTTGCACCTCTACCTTTTCCTAGGTGAGAGAATACAATTTAATTTTGTTATCTTTGTGGGGTTTTGGGGGTTTTTGTTTGTTTGATTGCTTGGAATGTGTGTTTGTTTGTTGAGTTGGTTGGTTTGGGGGGGTTGCTACTTTTGTTTGTTTGTTTGTGTTTGTTTCAAGGTTTTTAAAATAAAACCCCAGAGTTCAGCAAACTGAACAAAACCCAGTGACATTACTGCAGCACGCCTACATGGTTAAGTTCAAATGTAGCTTAAAACTCAAGCTTCTTCACAACAGCAGTAAAATGCATAATGCTTTGTTTTCTTGGTTTTAAATATTTTGTATTTCTTCCAAAGTTAGCACTCACCCTAGCAATTCAAGCTTTCAGTTCTAGACCAATGACTTCTAGACTTCCGAGGTACTGCAAGTCCTCAGTCACCTTCAGCAGTAATTCACCTTTACTATTTAGTTTACTGCTAATCTCAACCATCAACATTGGCACATCCTTCACAGACTCCTCTGATAACACCCCTTAGGATGCTGTGTTGCGAGGACTCTGACAACTGATAACTGGGATACCAAAGAATGGGTTGAATAGGCCAGAGTCACTGCCTTCATGTTACTGTCTGGAAAAAAGCTGAGGTTAAAAAAAAAAAAAAAAAGCATCATCCAGCAGAGGGTGACCAGAAAAAGAGGAAGAGCCAGAGCTATTAAATACATTCCTAGCAGCAAAGGACAGTTCAGACATTGTTTGCCAAGAAAAAACGGTAGTTACACTATTTGTTACAGAAAAGGCTCATGGCTGAGCAAGCTACTAGTGATTAATTTACTAATAAATCAATGTGGCTCTAATTTTAGAAAGACACGTTCTGCTTCCTTATAAAAATGATTGTGAACCTGTGCTGCAGAGAACAGAGACCGGAGTCTCGAGCAGTACAGCACCATAACCTACCTTTAGGTGCTGCAGTCTTCTTTGGAATGCCAAATTCTGAATCTGAGTCAGAGTTTACAGTTTCCACCTTCTTGGCCTTGGGAGCTCTTTTAGGTTTCGGGGGTGCATCTAGTTTTGCTGTTAGAGATACTAAATACGTTAAATTCACATACCAGTTCTAAGTATTACATTTTATTAGATACTCTAATTACAGCATAAATGCAGATACTAGAACAAGATGAGTGGTTTCTACACCTGGTGAAAATACACTTCAGTATATGGAATAAACAGGTTTCTTTTGTCATACTTTGAGATGTATCAGTACGCTGGGCAAGCTCCAGGAGTTTTGATTAAATACTTTTTCATCTCTTTTGACTACAAAACAGGATACCAGTTAACTACAGCAACAAGAGCTGGGTACTTTAAACACATTTGGGTACATGACAGTGTTCATAGATACATCTTGCTGCTTGTGACATTTTTGCCTTAGCTGCAGTACAGCTGCAGGACAACCTTCCCCATGACGACTGCAGGGGTCTGACAGACAACGCATCTGACTGAGACAGCTTTCTGTCAATCTCAGTGAATGGGACCTTCCAAAAAAACCAGGAAGAGCACATACCTCTGGATTTCTTACAGAACTTCAATTCCTGCTACAACAAGTGCTGCCATCTTTCAAAGACATTGCTATGTTCACACAGTGGGTGGCAAGGGGTGATTACCATCAGGTAATGTGTTCTATATGGTTAACGAAGAGTCAGTCTTTTGCAAAAACCGCAGATCCACTACTGACCTTCACTCCATCAGCCACAAATGCCTCAAAGATGATGAGGCACATGTAAAAACACTCCAGATACCTGGAATGTGGACATTTGTGAGAGGTTTCATTTACGGTATCACTAGGGGAATGTGTTCAGACAAGAAGAAAGCGTCTCCACAAATTTTTGGCCCTGATGCCTTAAACTCCTACCCACTGGAAAGTCACTGCACAAGGACAGTAACGTCTTTCCATTTTTTGGTGAGACTACCCAGTGAGTAGTCCGAGTATTATGTCTTGATGACACAAAAATTAAAGCTGCTTTTGGCATCACATATAGGGGAAAAAATAGTGTTGGCTGTAGCAGCATTTCAGATAAGACTTGGGGAGGGAAGCAACAAGTAAGCTCCGTAGTCTTTTTGATCCTCTGTAGGGAACACCAGAGGTCAAAACATTTCATCTGAAACTGATCAAAGTCTGAAAAGCTGAAGCCATACCTACGCCTTTCATTTCTCCTCATTGAGAAGAGAATGTGGCTGCAGAGGTAGCAAGACATAACAAATGGTTCTTCAGATTCAGCCTTCTATGCTTACAAACCCAACCTCTTAAGTCACAGAAATTCAACCAGCTCTGGAACCTTTGTTTCACCACAAAATAGACACTCCCAGGGCAAGACTGATTGGATGGGATATTACAATACCAATAACTGTTACATGTGACAGAGCTCTGCTCTCCTAGAGATGGTTCTTGCCTGTTGATGGGAAGTGGTGAATTAATTCCTTGCTCTGTGTGTGGCTTTTGTTTTACCTATTAAACTGTCTGTATCTCAGCCATGACTCTCTCCCCCATCCCACCGGTGAGGGGGTGTGTGTGTTGTTGGAAGTGAGCAAGTGGCTGTGTGGTGCTTAGTTGCTAACAGGTTTTAAACCACAACACCTACTTAGGACATTCTTGGGGATTTCTCCTTTGCACTTGCTCTCCTTCCTTTTAAAGTTAGATCCATAATAGAAGACTATCTTCAACCCCAAGGTCATATTGTTTCACTTTTGCACTTACTCCCTGAGGGTAAAAACCTCCCATTACTTAAAACAATGAAAGGTTGAACACCAGTTCCGAATGTGAAAAGCATTAAGTTTTGACACTACAGTAGTCAGTCAAAAGAAAGAAATGAATACCATTACAGAGCTGGAGGAAGTTCACACCCTATATTGACTTTCACCAGCTCAAAATAAATGAATGCAGTTTCTGCTTTGAAGATGTGAACAGACAACGCAAAATAAACAGATTGGCTTACAGGACAATCCTATACGTACCCTTCTTAGCAGCTACTGTTTTACTTGGTATTTTCTCTGTTTGTTTTGGGGCAAAAGATGAGGAGAAAACAGGAGCAGAATCCTCTTCATCACTGTCCAATTTTGCTATATCTACAAACACAGATTATGATTCACTGCATGTTTTACATCATTAGTATTAATTGCGGTCAAAAGTTATCTCAAGGAAGTCCCTTCTGATACTACAGCTAAGACTATGGCTGTACTGTGACTTTCTTAGCTTTGCTCCTCTAAGGATCAGAACCTCCTTTCCCTTTCCCCTTTATAAATCTGGACATCCTTCTTCTGTAACTACTGTGTGAAGCTTGTGTATACCACAAACTCCTCAATATATATTCCGTAACAGTTGAAAACAAGCTCACCATCATCTGTCTTCTGAGAGTAAGAGGGAAAAGAGAAGATGTTCCCAAAATCTTGGTTTTTCTTGTCCTGAGACATTTTCCTACTTCCAAATGGGAAAAGAAAATGATGAGTTGCATTAACTACATGTTAAAATATGTGGACTATCCATATGAAATTAAATTTCTGGGTTAGCATGACACAGCTTTTCTAGCAGTTCTGTATCTGCTTGCAGCATTCAAACCCCTAAAATTGCCATTCAGTCATGAACTTCAGGCACTTAAAATAACCAGAATCATCTTTTCTTTTTACAGTTCTGTATACTAGAATGGCACAAGATGGAACAGGGAGAATCTCATAAAATGCAGTTGGACAAATGGTATCAGTGACAGTGGTAAGCCATGTTTACCTCTGCATAGGTCAGCTGCACAGCTGATGTAACAACCTTAGACACCTGTCTATCTTGTATGCTTTAACTCCTCTCCAGAAGTGTATAAGCTTTATTTTACATGGTATATGTAGAGTATTAACAGGATGATGTTTCTCAGTTTGGGTCAGAGACTTATGCATGCAAAAAAATATTAGTAAAATACTGCTGAGTTACAATACTTACTCTGGAGATAGTTTTGATTTGGCTGGGGAGAAGTCATATTCATCTTTTTCTAAACTGTCTGAGGGAACAAACTCATCTTCTCTGTCATTTGTAACTGGAGAAGCTTTTACTTTGAGCTCATCCAAATCATTATTATTGTTGGCATCATCATCATCCTCGGCATCATCTTCTTCTTCTGAGAAGTCAAAAGTATACTTGGGCCTCTCAGCTAAAAAAAACCCCAAACATATACATTTCAAGATAGCTGTTTATGTTAATACACAAATAAACTAAAGCGGAAGTCACTAACCAATCCTTGCCTCAGAAATCACAAGACAAAGACAAAAAAACTTGTTTGAGCCTGAAAGAACAAAGGGACATAAAATGTTACCAACCATCTAATACCACTTGTGCCTTGCTCATGTACCTTCATCTAATGGCATTATAGAGACATCACTGCATGAGTGCTTTTAAGGAATGCAAATCCTTCACTTCAATTGAAGTTTTCTTGGATCTATCATTAGAACATTCTTCCTAATCAAGTGCTTGAAAAATTGATAAACTATTTTCCAGATAAACCTATTTTCTTAAATAAACAAATATTTGTGTCTTTTCCAAACTTTTAGTCTCTGATATTTTTTCTTTTCATGCTCTATTCAGAAGTTTTATGATAAATTTATACTAGCCATTTGGGCCTTATTTGGCATTATAATAGGCTTTGCTGTTTGTAATAGCATTCTCTTGTCTATCTCTTGTTGTAATTCACTTGTTTGGCAAGTAATTTCTATTCCATAGTTTAGAAGAAGGGAAAAGCTTTCTGGACCAAGTTAGAAAATCTTTCATTTCCACTCTTAAGTTCCTGATCTTGACATTAAGTGTTTGCACACAGTGAAGAAAGCATAATGCAAGCTAGCTGTAGAAGAGAAAGTCTTAAAGGAAGGTTATGGTCAAAGGAAAATACAGTTCTGGAGTTGAAACTTTCAGTTATAATGTACAATTCATGGAAGGCTGATTACCTGCAGCTCTCCTAAGCAGAGAATCTCTTGGAATAATCACAGGTTCATTCTCTTCTAAATCACTTTCGGACTTGGATTCATCATCTGACCATGGGTTTCGTTTCTTTACTTTCTTTGCACTGGGTTTTGTAGATGATGGTGTTCTTCTTACCCTAGTACCTGGCAAGTTAAAGCATTTACTACAGTCAGAGTAAGACAGTATTTTCATCTTTTCTAATCATTAATGATGCATAAATTTAGCATAAATTTTTATCTTTAAAAGTTCTACTTTAAGTACTTAGATTTTCTTCTCCTTCCTGAAGAAAAATTTAATGTGACAAAATGATTTCACAAGACCCTGACCTGCTGCTGCCAAGCAAATCTATTTTATGACTGAAAAACATAAAAGTCTCTAATGTGAAGTTATAGCTCCTCTGAAATCAAGTCTCCATGTTTTCAAAAGCTGCTGGGGTTTTCCATTAAAAGAACCATCAGTTTTCCATTAACATGGTCTGGAACAGTTACTGAAAAATTCAATTAACATGGGAAGCACAGGATACCCTACTGAGGGGGAACAATGAAGTCAGTCAGTTGCAGGGCAAGCTTAGGTCAAGCTGGGCTCTGGCTCAGCATTGGCTAGGGTGTATATAGATGACACAGTCAGAACTGTACTCAGTTAATCTATTTAGGTTGGATAAACCCCATAATAACTAAAACCAGATCTTATCTCAGAAGAACTATTTATGCAACCATTTGTTATCCTATTTTTTTTTAAGCCCCTTATGCTTAAACCCTCTCTTCTATCTTTAGCTTTCTTTTTTGTTGCCACCTCACAATTACTATGCATTGTTCAAGCATCAGCAATACATTCCTACTAACAGAGGGAAAAAGTGAAGTGAGTGTAGATACCAGTTAGTCTGCCAAGCCATAAGATGTGTGGCTTCTTAGAAGTCATAATGATTATGTCAACATGTCCAGTTATTTAACTAGGTTTTACTTGGACTGAAGCTGAATGTCATGCCCTTCAACATCAGAGAGCATGCCAACTAGAAATTTCAGTTTGCACAGAATTTGTCTGTAAAAATAATCCAGTTTTCTACTCACAAATGCAAAGATTTAACCCCTCTTTGCAAAATGAATGTAGGAAATGTAAAAAACACCATCCCTAGAAAAGCAGCTTACGTAACAGGAATTTCAACAGAGGACTTTCAAATGTTTCCACACATCTCTTCAGGGAAGAAAATCAGATCAAATAACTCATTATTGTGGTATATTCCCCAGTCTCTGTTAAAAATTAAAACCGGGCATTAAAAAATACATGTAATGCCCAATTATAGGGTTAACCATATTAACTGTGCAAGGATCATGAAAGGGCATGGACATGTTGGAGCAAGTTCATAGGAGGTCCGCAAAGATAATTGGAGGGCTGGAGCACCTCTCCTATGAAGACAGGCTGAGAGAGTCGGAGTTGTTCAGCACGGGGAAGAGAAGGCTCCAGGGAGACTTTATAGCAGCTTTCCAGTACCTGACGGGGCCCTCCAGGAAAGCTGGGGAAGGACTTTTTACAAGGACTTGTAGTGATAGGACAAGAGGGAATAGATTTAAACTGAATGAGGGTAGATTTAGATTAGATATTAGAAAGAAAGTTTTTGCTATGAGAGTGAGGAAGCACTGGAACAGGTTGCCCAAAGAAGCTGTGGGTACCCCTTTCCCTGGAAGCATTCAAGACCAGGCTGGGTAGGGCTTTGAGCAACTTGGTCAGATGCAGATGTCCCTGGGCACAGCAGTGGGGTTGGAACTAGATGGTCAATTCCAGCTCAATTCATTCTATGATCTTACCAGGCTCCTTCTTCTCTCTCTTAGGTTTAGGAATTTTAGGTGCTGTGGCTGATGTATTCAGTGAGTCATACCCAGCACCCTCAGCTGGTGCACCACCAAATTCTTCATCAAATTCCATTTTTATTGCTAAGGAATCAGTTTCACCCTGAAAATACAAAAAAGTTGGGCAACATACAATACACTGCATCTTTATATTTCAATATAGAACTGGAAAAGGTTTGTAGAGGGTAGTAAATTAGACTAGTATATTGACATTTGTTGAACAGTCTTGGAAAGGAGAAATCTCAATAAAAACAGTGAAACAGTAAGTAGCTACGAGAGGATTGCAAACATAGAAGAAAACCAATACTTACTTCTTCATGCATTAGGTCACCAAAACAGTAAAAATGCAGCATGAATAAGGTCTAGCAGTTTGGATTTATGATACAGGTGTTATGGTAGGGCCATGACATGACCCAGTACAAACCCAGACAGGCCTTAAGATGTCTAGACAGAGTCCCTTTCTCTCCCCTCCTTCCTGCAGAAAAACAGGGCAATGCGGGAAAAGGAACAAAGGAGACAGGACTCCTGCCTGTCTGGTAAACAAGAGGTTTATCTGGGCTGAGAGCACGTAAGCTGACCACTGCTCCCCAGACACAAGGTCCTTGCTTCTGCCTTTTATGGTTACAGCCTGGCAGAACACCTTGCCACTGGGCAGCTACACGTTAGCTTCAGTGCTCCATTGGACCAACTGATCTCTGGCAATTTGTATATATACAAGTGGCTAGGTAGTCAGCCTTGCCTTGCCTTGCTCAAACCTTGCTGAAGCCTTGCCTTGCTTCAAGCTTTGCTGCCTTGAGTTGCCCTGCCTTGCCTCGAGTGCCTGGTCCAGAGCCTGGGATAAACCCACGAGCCATACACCTGCGAGCCGGAGAAGCCACGAGCCTAGAAGCCAGAGCCACCTTAGCCTGCTTCCCCTTGACACCAGAATCGTGCCGTGCCTCGGTTTACTCAGGAACCAAGCAAGCGCCCATCACGAAGAGCGTTGTTAACTGCCTGCTGTCCACTGACACCAGACCAGCCTGGGACCAGTCAGTAAACCTTTCTTGCCAGCAATCTGCCGTGCTGCACCTTACAAGAGTGCCCAAAGCTAACACAGCAGCAGCCCCCATGTGGGTGAAACTAGCTGTGAGTAATTAATTCACTGCTCTTTGGGTTTAAAGGTTCTTATCGAGCCTCCCCCCGCTGTAACTGAGCACTATCTGCTTTCAGGGACCTTCTCTTTCCAAGGTGTTGCCTCCTAATTTGCATAGAATAGTTTATATTTGCCCTAAGACTGCATAATTCCATTGTAAATATATCTTCCAACTGTACAACAATCCTTTTAACGAGTGGCATATTTCATTAATAAAGGGTTAGTATTTTTATTAATACCATGTAATTTATTAATTATTGTTGTGAGGGTAATTAACAAATACTCCTCCCCTCGACCACAACAATAGGGTAGAAAAATATAGCAGTTAAATAAAAAAATATTCTAACCATAGGCTTAGTTTTGATTTACCTTTTTCTTTTTCAGCAATTTCCTACTGGCATCAGCTTTCATGGCAGATGTAATCTGTGGAACTATTCTTCTGCCAAATGGTGATGGCATGGTTTCTTCCAACTGAAGTTTCTTCATCTTGGGTTTACCAACTTTGCTTTTGATTGGTTTGCCAACCATGCCTGCCAAAACATCTTCCCTCTCCTGGGCTTCTACTTTCTAATAAACAAGAAGAGATAGAGGGAAACACATTCTTTTTAATGAGGACAAAGTGGAACAAAGGGGATTATTTAAGATTCGTCTCCTTTTAACATGGAGCAAAAGACTTCTCTTAATTCTTGCTTCAATGGCAACACACTTCCCAATAATGGCAAACCAATCACCTAATCTTGGTAAATTCTTCATTAACCAGTACAAAGTACACTTTTTTAAAAAATTAAATAGATTTTTGGACACTGTTAGATTGAAAATCTTTCATCTAGTTTCTATTTGTCATGTATGTGTCTGGGTACTGAGGGAACTTCTCAGTACATCAACATTTAATTTGAGCAGCTAGTTTCTGATGTGATTTTTAAGACATATTTTCTAGTCTTTTTTCACAGTATGAACACAGACATCTGAACAGAAGAGTTCCAACTGCAGCTGTACCACGAACACACAAAGAAATAAAACAAACACCTTATTTGTATTATCCTGTGTCACTTCAAAAGATTACTTTAGCCCTTTTCAGGCAACATTGAAACCTGAGGCTCAGCAAGTTATTCACCAATAGGACTTTGCCTTTTCCAGAGTTAGTGATGAGGCAAAGAGCCTCTCACATAGTACTTTTGCTCTATGCACTTTGTTCCTACATGTACAGCTTTGCATTTGACAATACTTATAGCCTCACAGCCAATCAGATCATGTAGAAATACTGTAATTATTTCCAGTTACTACTTCCAGGTTTTGGTGTTTTGTCAAATAATTTTTCTTTTACCATCACTGACTTGGAAAAAAACATTAAATTATATAGATGCAAGAGACAATCCCTGAAGAACACAACAAGGAACAGAATTATCCAATATTGGTTTCCCACTTATCACTGTATTTGGAGGTCTACCTGCTTCTAATCCAAAATGTGATGGTTCTTTCCCTTGCATTTAAATATGCTTAATATTTTAATTAATTTAAATGTAATATTTTTAGGAAGATACATAAAATAAAACATACTTCAAGCTCTTCAACAAAGGCTGCTAAATCTTCTTTCCAGAGATCTGAAGAAGATTTCCTCTTAAGGTCATTTAGTTCTCTCTCCTAAAACAGTAAAGTATATGTAGAAGGTAAGTTACTATGCTACCACTGAAGTAAATAATAATGTAATTGAACATTCACAATTAGACACACCAGTAATTACTGTTGCATTCCAGAAAAGCCTTCCATAGTTTACCAACCTTTGAATCTCTCTGCTTGATTAACTCTTCTACTTTCTCTTTTGTGAGTGACCATAGAGACATGTTTAAGATATAGTTGAAGTCAGGGCCAGAAGTTGAGCCAGAAGCAGAGGAAGCATCATCATTCTGGTTCTGTGGGTCCTCCTCTTCTGCTGCCTAAAATGAAACATTCACAAGTATTAGTAAATCTAGCTCTATGCATGAACAGAAATTTGATATTTAAGAAAACAAATCCGAACCTGAGGCTAGCCATCTGCTTTCTACGCTATGGCCTACAAATATTTGTACCATCCTAATCTCACAGGCCCTTGGGTTATTCATGTTTATCTCTTTCTTTAGACATGAGCAGAGTCTTTTGGATAAAAATTGCTGTCAAACCCTTGAATGTACAAACTGCACAGAGTTAAGATACAGTTGTTCAAAAAAAGGCAAAGCAAATCAAATGAGAAATAGCAAAAGCAGCGGCAATGACACATAAAAGGAGTGGCTGACAAAAATTTCAAGTTGCTTTTCAAAGTGGTTTCATCTTCCCATAGCAAATCATGAAACTAAACTTGTTACATATCTCTTTTGGAGCAATAAAAAACACCTATTGCATTTTTAAAAAGCAGAAATAAAAATAGGTCAAGGTCAAATTTACTGAAGTTCAAAAGCAGTAATAGCCTTGTAATATTCATGTTTCATAACAACAATTGTCAATAAGTTACATATAAATACTTGGGTTTGCAATCATGTGTGAGGCAAGTGATGCAGCATTTTAAGTATTGGCCAGTCAGAAATCACAGAATATATCTGTTTGGAAGAGACCTCCAAGATCATCCAGTCCAAGCTCATCCAGCCCAACCTTCGACCCACCACCAAAGGGTCGACTCTCAACCATGTTCTTAAGCGCCATGTCCACGCACTGCTCCAACACCTCCAACCAAGTTGTGGGGTTTGATTTGAGTACATTATGAAATTCTATCGTCTACATTCTCATTTTCAGACCTGTATTATCTAGTGTTCTTCTAGGAATTACCAACATATGACACCAATATATATAACATTTTTGTACAAGTTTAATGTATGTTTAAAAATGGAAGGCAATAAAGAGTAATGAATAATCTTTTTTAACTGCTATGGCTTCTCATGAATTAGACTACTAGAAAACAAACATCTGAATAAATTGATACTATTTATAACATCAACAACATCAAATGTATCCAGACATTTAAGATGATTACCTTTTCCTGTGCTTCTTTCCAGGCTTTCACTGGATCAGATTCATAACCTCGCTGGACCAACATCTGAATCAAATCTCTTTTTGATCTGTTCTCTACAAAACACACAGGTACAACCCATGTCATGAAAATAAATGCCTTACACACAAGTACAGTCTACTACATTTAAATAATTTCCAGATTTCCCCCCACTGTTACCAGCCTGCCTTGCACTTACTCACCTATGGTAATTTTCCCTTGTATCTTTTCCAGGATGAAACGAGCTTGATTGTTAAGCTTGGTAGATTCTGCACCTAATATTCCCACAAGCCACTCCTTGCGTAAACTGTAATAATGTAGTCGCAAATCAAAGAACTCCTTCAGGATGTCTTGCACAGTTTCATATTTCTTTAAACATCCCATATGATCAAATAAAACCTAAAAAATACATAATATACATATTGAAAGAGAGAGTGTAACTTGGACTTCGTTAACCTTTGTGTACCAGTTATTGTATATATCCATGCACCACACACAAAGTGGTATTTTGAAGGTTGTGAACTCAAGTATTACTATGGAACTACACAGCATACAGCTGGACAGATTTTATTTTGAATCACAAGTAGATTTAAGATGAGATTTATGATAATACACTCAAACAGGAAGACAGCTATATAAAGAAATATGCCTGAATTCAGACTAACCTTATCTAAATATTAAAGCACAAGTTCTGTAGCACTTCCATTCACAACCATTTAACATAACAGTTGAAAGCATCTTTAATAATCTTTCCACTCAGCTGTGAAATCTGCCAGTTTTCAACTGTGAAGGCTGCCATCTTTCAAGTTCAGTCACAAAGTAATAAATAATTTTTCCTTCATAGGTGAAATCAATCCTGCCTGAATTCTGATGCCTCCAGTTTAGACATTAATAGGCACCCTCTACTACCCTCCCTTGGCACCCTCTATGGTCAACTGAAAGAAATAAAGCTCTCTAGAGGGCAGTTCGTCTACCTGAGACATCTGTTTGGGAGCTGAGTGAACAATAGCTAGCTCACCTAACTTTTTAAGATGCTTACACTAGGGCAGATTAATTCCTACACACAGAGAAAAAGCAGTGCTTACTATTTATTTCAGATGGCAGGATTTAGTGCAAAACATTTTGTAATCTGATAAACATTAATTTGAAGACATATCCTCAAAGTTGTTCATGTGGTTGTTTAAAGCTGTGAAAAATGCTATCATCTTGATTTGGTAGATTTGCTTTTCAAGCACAATCTACAAAACAGGCTGAGCAAGGCCTTTTTTCCTTTCTGTGTCTATGATCTTTAATTTGATTTTAGCCTATTTTCACATAGCTTTCCATTTATACCATTGGTGCTGCTTTTACTGTATTTTTGCTTTGTGATTCATAAAAGTAGTATCAACAATGCAAAAAAGTGTTTTTTTCAGGCTCTGTAAAGGCAAGTTGTTTGGAAATATTCTGGCAGAAATTATTTTACAGTTCCAGTCTCTCTCATAATATATAGATGTGTACTCACATTTTTACTCTCATCTTGCTACAACCACAATCAACCATGTAAGCAATTTACATCATTATGTCTTCAGAAGCTTAAGGACAGTATACCTTCTATACCTTACAATCTAAAATGGGATTTAACTTGGTGGAAGTATTGGATAATTTAACTCCCATTAGAAAAATTATAGTCCTGCAAAAAGGACAATTTTGAAAATGTAACTTGACTGAAGTTTAAAACTCAGATCTAATTATAATATGGCAGGAAGTTACTTGTATGATCTAATTTACAGTAACCATTTTTTGATTACCTGCAGAGGAAATTTTCAGTTACAGTTACTCCAAGCCTGTCTAATTTTGTTTGAAAGATTCAGCTGAACTAAAATGGCTTTCAAATACACAATACACTGTTCAATACCGAGTATCAAAGTTAGAACACTACAAAATTATTTGAGTCAACAACAAGCAACATTAAGGATTCTGATAGCCAAACATTAAAAAGTTACCATAGAATTACAAGTAAGACTTGTTTGAAGCTTAAAGACTTTGTGCAGTCCAGCAGCTTCTGCCTGTGCAAGCTTTTCTTCTGTCATCTTCACAACAAATTTCACAGTCGTGTCAGTGTGGTATTCCTTATAATCAGAAATTAATGCTGGAATTTTTTCTGTCCCATTCAACATAGGTTCTAGAACTTGTTCTTTATACACCTATTAAGAATAAGGCAGCAAAAACCAGAAACAGTTCTTAAAATCCCTAATTCCTTAAGCCAACAAAACAACTCAATATTTCAAATCCTTCTGCATTACATCTGATATCAATTTACAGAACCAGTATAAACTGCAAAACATAGGCCAAGAATAACATAAGAGACATCTAACTAGGACAGAAAATCCTACTCCACAGAAAAAGGGGATTACTTCAGCAGAAGATATTCTTTGTAGTAAGGATAATAGATGGCACAAGTAGAAAACCATCTTCTACATAGGCACACAAAAAAAATGAAACTCTGTTCTCTTCCATGTACATATAATCATCAGAAATTGTGTTTAAAGTTCAGCTGTATGTAGGATTGAGTAATTTAATACAGAAATTTGTGTTGGTTTGGGGTTTCATGTAAATGTATTTCACTATTACTTACCTGGGTCCATGTCCTTACAGGAAGCTCTGTAATTTCTACTGTGTTCCTGTCCACCACAAATATTTCACCACTCACTACATACTGGTTTTGACCAAGTTCCTGAATGGTTCCTTTGAAGTTTTTGTAGTTTGGGAGCTGAAATTGCAAAAATCAGCAAAGTGGTAATAATCTTTGTAATAAAATGTCAGGAAATATTTGCTTCCCATATACCATGCAGCTATCCCCTTTTATTGCACTAAGCCATCAACCAGCCTCCCATGCCTGTGAAAATTTTAAGTCAGAGGAAAAATACTACAGAATACACACATAAAAGTGACAAAAGCAAGTATCTTAAGAAAATAGAGCTGAACCCTGTGAGGTTCTTTCTTTTTGGGGTTTTTGCTGATTTTTGGTTGATTGGTTGGTTTGTGGGTTTTGTTTGCTTTGGTTTGAGTTTTTGGCACTTGTTTTGTTTTCTTTGTACAGAAAACTACAAGCATAGATAAGGCATTACAGTAGAAGCAGATTAATACACCAATTTCACAGTAACTTTACAGAAGAGGTGCTACTTTCCCTGATCTTTTTTATTTTTTTCCCCACTCCTGTGCTGCTTGGCAAAGAGAGTGGAACTCATCTAGTTTAAAAAAGAAGTAACTAACAAGGTGGGGACTTTTTTTTTTAATGAACTGATTCCCTTATCCAGCTTACCATGCAACCACAAACACATACCAGGCATACAAAAAGGAGCTAGATGAGGCAGAAATGCCTCTTTCAACCACAGTGAAGTCTATGAGACTAGACAGAAGGCCTAGGAGTCCGAAAGGAAAGGCAATGGATTGTATTAATTGGGAAAAAAAAAAAAAAAAGAATTTAAAAATCTATTCATTGTTGCCAAGAATTTACAAGAGGAAATTATGTCATGAAAACTGATACTGCACTCTGGGTAAACTGTGATACTCTCCTATGACTTGATAAACACAACAAAGAAACAATATACAATGTTGCTGTACAACTTAAGGACTTCATCTGTACTTCTTCTGTGGGATACAGATATTCTGGGATCACCTAGGTATTCTTCCTGCCCAAATTTCTGGGAGTGTACACCACTTCCAAGGCTTATAAAATTTTAAATAAAGAAACAGAAGATAGATGCAGTTCAGAAGCTGCTGATTTTCTTGAACAGTTACTTCTTCGCCTGTGCTTATAGATGTATAAAAGAGAGTACAATTCAAACAAGACAGAGGAAATGTCAAGTTTGGCTGAAGATAAGTAGTAACTTTAAAAATAAATCAGTGGTACAACTTTTTACTTTACTGCCATGTCATAACTACCCTGTAAGACTTGTAACTGTGAAGGTTTACAGCTAGCAGACTGAAGAAAAATGCGTCTGAAATAAGTGAAAAAATATGAATTGCAATATTTTTTGCTGCAAGTTGAACTTTTTTCCTGGCCTCACCCCAACAGTGAAATAAAGCTCCTACACAAAATTACAGGGACAATCCAACACAATATACCAATAATCAAATATTTCTAGACTCATACGAATTCATTTTGTAAGTATAAAATAAGCTTTGTTTGGCAAACAGATAAAACATCAGAATATACTATTATTTTTACCATTGGGTGGGGATCTAAGCCATCCAGCATTCGTCTGACATTGTTTACAATCTCTCTGGTATCGTAATTTGGAAGTTTGCAAGCCCATCCAGTACCAATTCCTTCAGCTCCATTTACTAAAACCATAGGAATGATGGGAATATACCATTCAGGCTCTACACGCTGGTTGTCATCATACAGGAATTTAAGTAAGTTGTCGTCCACTGATGGAAAAAGCAGCCTTGCTAAAGGGCTTTAAAAAAAGAGAAAGAAGAAAACTGTTTAGCTAGTCCAGTAAGTAAAGTACATCACACTCTAATGGTCCATGTCCACGTATGATCTGCTTGTAGATTTTTCTCCTATCTTCCTTTCTCTTTCATGCTCTGCAGCTAACAACGCAATGTGCATGATACACTGGTAATCAATGACATTTAACATCTACAAAAATACCATTCACTCAAAACACAGCTCAATACCACAGTAGCTCACTCACTAAGAGAGCAACACAGCATGCAAACAGTTGCAAAGCTTTGTTGCTAAATTGTATGTCTAGCAGTCTGTGAAAATGATACAAAGGTTTTACTGGTAACTCCTTTTGCTCACTAGAACATGATCCTGGGTAAATATGATTTCCAGCACCTTATGCAGAAAGGGAAATGTACAAAACTAGGTTACTGCAGAAAGAACATACATTACTACCTAGTAAAACCTGATACTTGCATATAAAGCTTACAATTGGAACTAGGAAATTAGGAAACAAAAGAAGCAACATAATTTATAAAATACCTTGGTTTATGTAATGGGAGACAGTCTAAAACTCTGCACATCAAAATTAATTTCAAGGTATTAGCTGTGAAAAATTGTCATTATTTCATTGGGTCTTCCTTATTAATTATGTATGTGTATTTAGCTTGATATGAACAAACTCATCCAAAAGGAAAAGAATTCATCTAAATGAATTTGATGTGGCACTTGGTGACATGGTTTAGTAGTCACGAGGTCTTGGGTGACAAGTTGGACTTGATGATCTTTGAGGTCTTTTCCAACCTTATTGATTCTGTGAAATTTCCAAGTCTATACTGAGTTGTGGGATTTATCACCAGGTAGTAATACACTTTCTATTGTGAAATTGAATAGGTCTTGGCAATGAATGAGGAAATGGAAAGCTACTTCTGCAGGAAGTCACAATCTGTATTTTTAGTCTTCAGCCTTATGAGTCAAAGTGTAATTCCTTAAAAGCTACAATTCCTACAGCACTCCTATGCATGGACAATCGATATTCAAAAACACATTCATAGATGTAAAGCAGAATTTGAGCTTCTACTAAAATATCCCAATTCTTATCTATTCCTCTACCACAAAAAAACCCAAAACCTGTAGTGTTGTAAAAGGATTCATTTCATAACAATGCTTTTCAAAAGCATGCAGTAAGCTTTGTATTTGAGTTTACCTTAACATGGTGAAAATATAGCGAGGGCTGGCAGCATCCTTTCCACCATGAAGCCTGGTACCAAACTGACCAATAGGCTGTAGCAGATTAACATTGTTACTTCCAACGAAGTTCTGAGCCAAGTTGACAATAGTCATCATCAGTGCTTGCTGCAAGAAAATATGTATTCCTAGTAATGAGACAGTCTTTACCAATCAGCTAATAACATGTATTTCTAATGCCCCCAAATTGGGTGACTAACCTGAATTTAAGTTCAAAAACAGTCATTCCCCTGAGAAAGGCACATAGCAAACATACTACAAGAACTGCTGGCAAAATATAGTGTTTGTTCATCCACAGCCACACTGCTTCCCTGATTTAAATGTCCTTACATTCTATGGTTATGAAAGCCCCTGCGCTTCTCCATTTTTTATAAAGCACTTCTCTTGAGGAATGAAAAGGGCACAAACTTGCTGTGTTTATGCTTGCAAAAATGACTAGTCATTGCTTTTAAAGGGAGAAAAGAAGGGATGGAGAGAGACTGTTACTGGAGCAAGACAGAAATTATCTTTGTTCTAACTTTCTATCAGATTTTCCAAGAACAATATCTATTCTTTTGTTCACAACCAAAAACATCCCAGTAGATAGCACTTGATTTCCCATGATTTCAGAATCTAGAAGCTACCAAGGCCATTAGCTTTATTTTGCCACAACCCATAAACTACCTGGGATACCACCTAGAACAAAGCCTTGGAAAGAATGGACATAGGCTGTCTTATTAAGCTAAATACTGTTTGGTCAATTTTCTTTGAAACTAAATCCCTGCTGCTAGTAGACTTATAGTCAACAGGTTTGCAATTTCAATACAAAAAACGTTACCTAACGTTTTACATAGGCTGAAACTACATTTTCACCACCCTTCATACTCACCTCCCCATGGTGATAAGCTGACATTTCAGCAACAGAACCAGCCAGCTGAGCAACCTTCACTTCACGTCTATCGTTTCTCTTAAAGCAAGTGAATAAAACTTTGCGTTGCCCTGGCTTTAAACCTATTAAGAAGAACATCCCATTTTTGACACAAACACAAGCACATGTTTTTAAGCAATACACTTGTTTTATTATCACTTCTAACCTCTCAAAAAAAGTCTAAACATTAAATGGGAACAAATTCACCTTGTAGTATTAAGCAAAAGAACAAATCAATGTGTCAGTTCTTTTAAAACAGTAAAAAAATACCTTACTAAATGGAAAAAGTGATCAGAAAGTGGAAACATAACCCTGTTAGCCAATTGGTACTATGCAGCATACAATACAACATTCTAATGAACAGCAACTTTGTCCTAAACATACAGCTTCCACAAGTCAAAGGTTGTTTCTTTCAAGTCTATTCAGCAAAGTACTTTTCCTAAGAACATCAACAGAAATTCAGTAGTGACAGCTGTAACTGTAGCTTACATATATTTCAAAACACTCTGAAATGTTAATTTGTGCCAAATTCTCAAAGACTCACTGAATTCAGCAAAAGGCTGTGCTGTCTCCCTTTTAAGTTTTTCAAAGTGTTAAGAAAGAAGATAGTCTCTTTGAGCATCTGATTCATTTTGATGGTTGAGGTACACTTTAAGTGCAAAATCTGTATGGAAGGGATTGCATCATTTTTTCTGCATGTTATTTAAGACTGATAATCAGTTGTAGATAATGATTATTGATCTGTTCAGTGTTTTAATTCAGGTACATCATCTGAAAGGCATTAAAATATTGCTACATGTTACCATTATTAACTTGGGTCAAGTGTAAGAGAGGAGACACTAACTCAAATCGCCATTTGACTCAATTATGTAACGTCCAATTTTCTTTACAGTGGGCCAGCATCATGTTTTCCTACCAAAGATCTACTGAATGTAACAGAGGATTCCCTTTACACACAGCATCACCAAGGAGTAAAAGTGGTAAATACTAAATGTGAAGAGATAGTCAGAATGTTCTTCCCCTGAATTTTTTTCTGAGATTTACCCCAGACCAGCTTGTTATATATCACCTGATGATAATGAAGTACAACAAGAATTGCTAGAGTACTACTTGCTGAACACTTCACATATCCATGCCCAGAATAAACTACTGCCAAAGTTGGCAGAAACACTGGCAGCAATTATATATATGCAAACTATGTGTGTAATGTACCTACTATACATGCACAATGTACACCACATATGTCTAGTGTGATACACATAATATGTATAATACTGACAGCAATTATAAAATGTGTATCATACCAACTGTGCATATACTGTATTACACACAGATGCAAGCAAACAAGCATATAAATATGTTCCCTTCTAATTTCTTACACTTTTGAAGACACAGTCTTGGAGAACTACAGTGCAAATGAATAGATATTGACTGCAGGTTCATTTAAGTTTCACAAAATCATTCTGCTGTTTCTGAGAAAGCAGTCAAGGTACAGTATGTTACAAGGAACATCTATAATGAATCTTCTTCCAGAGCACTCAACTATGAAATACTCCCACAGAAACTAACAGTTAATCCAAGTACTCAGCTATGGCAGAAAGTAAGTTTCAAGAAGATGAAAAAGACTGACAGTCTTTGATTCCCTAGAGAATGCATCTGCATACCCAACCCACCCTCATTCTGCAGCAGAGCTGAAGATGCATCCTACTAAGGAAGCTATCACCCCCTATTCACCTGCAACGTATCTCACTTTCTCCTCTAAAATATGAAAAGCTTTTGCTGCATGAGTATTTTGGTATGAGTCTGTAGTGTTAGGAAGGCCAACCACCTCTACTATGAAAAAATATACTGCAAATTGTAGATAAATGTATTTTTTCCTCTCTATAGAAACTCAAGGCATTTTTTCCCGTCTTTCTGTGAGCATATGCATACTGATAATAATACAGGCAGAAATTTCTGCTCATGCTGTCTGCAGACAGTTTTGCAAGGGAAGCCATAGAGAGTAAGTCACTTCTTTAAACTACAACATACTCATGCTGTTGCATGCAGAGAGTTAGCAAATATGATTGACAGAACACTAGCGAGATTACTGGAAAAGTCAGTAACCACTAAAACACTACCTATGGGATAAGACTGAAGGGAGAAAAAATGTACATCTTCATCTGCATTCAGCCATTGAGTTGAATTTTAATGATTATGAGCATTTAAAAGACTTTTTTCTCTGCTGGTTTGACTAGAAACAAAACACTGGCATGGTATAGGGAATAGGTCTGGTCAAGTAAGAAGACTGGTAACTCCTTAGCATATAAATGATAACAAATAAAAAAAAATAAAAGTACTTGTATTCTCTACTTAAATTAATTGATTTTTGATACAAATCACAGGCTCCAACAAATCATAATGAATTGTCAGCTTACCATCAACAAGGGAAGGAATAGATCTCTCATTGTCTGAATTTGAGAAAAGGATCAACTCCTTATTAATGAAGTCATTGTAAGTCAAATGTTTTGTTGCTGTACCATATAAAAATTGCTGAAAAAAAAACCCATATGCATTATTCATTTAATACAAAAACTACATTACATTTAAATCTCAGACACCAAATTTATTACTATTACTTAGAACTCACCTCGGGAAGGCCATGCAGCCGACGCTGGCGCCTGTCCTCCATGAAGTTTGTTAACCATTCTTTTCGGTCATCAATCTTCTTCTTACTGAAGGCCTGAAAGATTCCAAGTACACCAAATTATCAGCATATATGTTTCTGTAAATATATGTTACTTTAGTCAGAATTTCATGTGCACTGTACTACCTAATCAAGTATTCAATACCACTTATTTGGACAAGATAACTAATGTTTGCCCTTAAGCAGCAGTAAATGCATGCGACCTTTCAGACATTGTTGTACAAATGACAGATCTCTCACTGATCATCATTTACATTACTTTCCCAAAATCTGTACAGATTCAGAGAAACATTATTGTTCTTAATTCCTCTCTTCACATCAGAATGGTCCTTTGATATATACATTTAATGGTGTTGGCATCTTTCCCCTAATAATTTTAAGGTTGAGTGCATCATTTAGACTGAACTATAGCCAGCTGTAATCAAGAAAATTAACTGAAGATACTAGAAAAGATACTGCACTCTTCGTGTCATCTCCTATGCCCTGTTTGCTCTGCCAGCAAGACAGGATCCTTTAGCAGGGAAAGCTCAACTAGATGAACTTCAGAGGTCCCTTTCAACCCCTACCATTCTGGGATTCTGTATCACATAAATGCACTCTTGTACATTGTTACCAGTGTAATGGCAGCATCATCTTCAGGACCAGCGTATCGAAATAAGATCCGATGTCTTTCCATGTCAGCAAAATATTCTTTTGCTTCTTTAGCAGTGCTGGTACCCAAACCTGTGCAATAAAAATAAATAGTTCCTTCATACTCAAAATTTAAGTTAGTTACTATTTTACCCCTTTTACTTTACTGGGAATATTATAAAATAATTACCAACAATACTATCATGAAAAAAGCTACAAACAAAAACTCATAGCACCCATTTATTATATATTTTTAGATCCATGAAGTTCACTTATCTGTTTTACACAAACCTTTGTAGTATTTTATCTTCCATGCTTTATGATTCTCCATATGTTTCTTCCACTCATCAAATTCAGGAATACTATAGAATGAAAGTTCTTGCTTATTTTTGCTTGCCTTTAAAAAAACAGGAAAAAAAGGCAAAACAAAACAAAAAAAACCAAATCAACTTTTCTGTGGCAGTGAGTAATAAACAAGATCTCATTAATGGAAGCCAAAACCCCATACCTTTACAATAGGAGTGATGAATTCCTCAAGAAAACCATGTTTCAACAACGATGGCCAATTGTGATGAATAAAGTTGATCAACAAGCCTTTGATATGAGATCCATCCTGATCCTAAATCACACCAGAAAAACGTGAGGTAATCTTCTAGAATGTCAGATCCTCAAAAAAAAACCCCAACCCCCCACTAACTGGCCTACATATGTGAAAACAATGTCTGTTGACAGAAAACACAGAAGGAAACAGCTTTAATTTGGATTCCAAACTGGACCTGGGTCTCAAATAGCTACTTGTGAATGGCAGTATCCCGAATAGTGCTAATTGCAAGCTGTTCCAAGCCAAGTGCATAGCTGCAGCCCAGAGTTTCCTTTGCCTGTGACATGTTTTCTCTGAAAGCTAGGCAGCTCTCCCAGACACCATGGAGCCACATCTCTGTGGAAGAAAACCAACTCTGGCCTGTAGTTCTCATTGGTGTTACAATGCTTGATAGTTCAACCCCGCTGGGAAAAAATAATTAAGTTGTGAGGTGGATTGAGAACTGGTTTAAGGGAAGAAGTAAGAGAGTTGTGGTCAATGAAACAGTCTAGTTGGAGGCCTGTGTCTAGTGGAATCCCTCAGGGGTCAGCACTGGGACCAGTGGAGCCAGGCTCTTCTGGGTGATGCCCAATGACAGCACAAGGGGCAATGGTGGAAGCTGAGGCACAGGAAGTTCCATGGAAACATGAGGAAGAGTTTTCCCCTGTGAGGGTGGAACAGGGGAACATTGGAACAGGCAAACATTGGAACAGGCTGCCCAGTGGGGTTGTGGAGTCTCCCTCTCTGGAAATATTCAAGACCTGCCTGGATGAGTTCCTGTGTGATCTGCTCTAAGTGATCCTGCTCTGGCAGGGGGGTTGGACTGGATGATCTCTTGAGGTCCCTTCCAGCCCCTAACATTCTGTGATTCTGTGATTCACAAATATCCAAGGCAAAGGATTCCTAGACTTCTACATTCTGAACAACAGGCACACAATTCATGAAATTATAAAATAATAATTATCCACATTATTGTCTTTCCCAGACTTTCTCACATTATACCTTATCTACTGTTAAATTTCGTACTACCTTTCAACAGATTTTTGAGTTATCAAAAGTATTCTTGTTTTTATTATTACTTTGGTGTCTCTGCTACTGTGCACCAAAGTTCAGTTGTTCATTTGGAATAACCAAACCAACATATAGATAAATTACTTGCAAAAAGTAACCTCATACATTTGGAATTTCCTCTGAATACATCCATATTGCCATAACACATAGGCAAGTTATAAAGCACAAAAATAGAGCCTACCAGATTGTAGCAAAACACAGTTAAAGAAGTTCTGTAAAGTAAAATTTGTGAATTGCAGACTAACCTGATCTGTCATGATCATAATTTTTCCGTATCTCAAGCTTTTCAGAGATTCTGGATCTTCATAGCTTTTCTTGTACTGTAGTCCAACTATTTTGATGATGTTATTTATTTCTGCATTTTCCATAATCTGTATAAAAAAGTTATCTGTGCAGTCAGTGTAAAAAGCAGAAATTCAAAAACACCCCAATCCTTTTCAGCTGGGCTTTACAGTTACTTTTTCAACGAACCCCTACCTTAACTTCTAACCCTTTTTATTCCTATCTCCTTGCAAGCTTCACACTTGTATATATTTTTTCTGAACATGCACATTCCCAGGACTTCCCTTTCTCCTCTACAGTCACTGTGGGTCCAGAAGGCAGGGAGAGAAGTGCACATCATCTAACAAGGCTGCCTTCTCTTTCCACTATTTCTATGGGCATCAGCAACATGACTCTTACTATGGACAAAGCATGGAGTGCAACGGAATTAATGTGCTGGGGTAATGCTGCTGATGCTGCCTCACACTGAAAGGCAATGAAACCACATGGTAGTGGAGAGAGTATAAAGTTTAGGGGATCTTAACTATTCATGCAAAATGCTAATATGAGTGATAGCAGAATTTCCTTGCACATGTGAAGAAATGTACTTTAGCATTCCAGTACTGTACTACTGCACTTAATATTTCCAGGCTTATCTCAAGCTTTAAAGTAACTGGTACTTTATGAAATCACAGACACAAAATTTTAATTTAAAAAAATATTAAAATATGAAGGTCTAACTGTAGAAATCAGAAATAAACAGGAAAGATCCATTTGCCAGCTAAAAAGAGATGACAGGACCACCTACCTGTTTGTGAGAAGCTTCTCGAACATTGAGAATTTTACCTCTGAGTGGGAATACTCCGTACCTGTCTCTACCAATAACACCTAAGCCAGAGACGGCTAAAGATTTGGCAGAGTCTCCCTCTGTTAATATTAATGTGCAGTCCAAGGAATGTTTGCCACCTGCAGCCCAAGAAGAAGCAGAAGTGAGGAAAAAAACCCCCTAGTCCTCTTCCCCACCCAAAAAAAAACCCAACAGAAAGCATAACTTTTAAATTCAAATAACAGAAATACAATTTAATCAGTCACGAATATTTTCCCTACTCTATGTCAAGTGATTTAAATAGGCTGAATTTCTATTTTAGGGATGGCCATCCCTATCAAAAAGTATACAACAGGAATAAGTATCCTTGCCCTTAACAATGCACTCTGGATTGCTATGGACAAGGAGCAAAACACACAGAAATGAGATGCTATGGTAGCACATCTTATGTAATGGTCCCCATGTCAGATTGCTTCTCTACCTTTACCATTTCATTCTTCTAGCTGCAAATGTCTTACACACATAGATTATACATGCTTGAGTTATACAGCAGTTATTTCCCATGCTGCATTTCCCCTTTCCTCACAGAATATTTCAGAAGTAATTTATTAAATTACCCTTTTTAGGGTTAATTTCTTTTTATTGTCCATCATCTCAAGACAGACAACTCTAAGAAAAACCTAACAGAAAAATCTCAAAAGAAGTAAATCTTTAATAATCATGTCATTTTGATTCTACAAGACACACACTTTGGTGTCTGACCAGCGTGCTTAATAGTGGTACCACACACACATTCTGTTTATTGCAACTCCAATAGCTGAATAGGAGCATGTCCAGAGAAGGGCGACAAGGCTCACTGAGGGACCTGCAGGACATGATCTACGAGCAGCATTTGAGGGTGCTGAGGTTGTTCAGTCCAGAGAAGAAGAGGCTGAGGGGAGACCTTATTGCTCTCTACAACTACCTGAAGAAGGGGGCCAGCCTCTTCTCCTTGGTGGCAAGCAATAGGACTACAGAAAATGGTTACAAGCTGTGCCAGGGGAGGTTTAGGCTAGATATTAGGAAATCTTCACTGAAAGGGTTATTAAACATTGGAATGGTCTGCCCAGGGTAGTGGTCATCATTCCTGTAGGTGTTCAACTTGCATGTGAACCTGGTGCTTAGGGACTTGATGAGGTCTTATCCAACCAGATATATTCTGTGATTCCATGAGTTTTAAATAATAAGCAGGTTCAAAAAAGGAATCCTTTTTTCCAAGGGTACAAATGCTTGTTAAGCAGTTTTGCTATTTTATCAAGGCCAAGTAGCAGGAAAGACTGCAAAAAACTTCAAGCAGGTTGAATCTCACCTACTGAATATACTGACATTTAATTGTTTTGATTTTTCTTTATCCGGTAGGTAAAAACAGCTCTGCACTTCCTATTACACAGAACTTACATTCAAAATCTTTGGTCTTCTGAATCACACATAAGGCTTAATATAATCTAGATTAGGCAGCTACTCACAGTGTATCAAAAGGTGTCAATAGCCACTAGCAAGGTGGAATCCAAATACCAAGAAAAATACTAGTCTGCTGCTTTAGATATATGAGAGTCAATTTTTTTTTCCAAAATGCATTGCACAAAACACATCTGAATACCATCCAGGTGTACTTTCCTCTTGAATAGATGTGATCATTAGCAATTAATTTCATGGAAATGCAATTTGCCAAGTATTTTCCTGAATGCAGCTCTAAAAAAACTCAAAGACAAAACTACATGAACTTCATGGTGTTACTTATGAGTACTAAGCTTGACATCCATAAATCCACAGCATTTCTCCAAGGAAAAAAATACAAGAAACATGCATCTGACTAAGGAATACAAATTCCACAAGCAAAACACTTGGTAAAGGAGCCAAGATTATCAACTTCTGAATGAGTTCTGAATAACTGGAAGTAGTGAAATATTGAAGAAAACTCCATTAAAAAAAAATTAATAACCTGAGCCCAAGGAATCAAAAGCAAAGGGAGGAAAATTAAACAGAGCTCATCATCTCTTCAAGTCATCTGTGACTTGAACACTGGAGCTCCAAAAAAAAAAAAAAAAACCAAAACACCTCTCTATCAGTCTTACATACTTTTACCTACTTAATTATACCTACTCCATTGCAATTTCTCTGCATTTGCTAATGTAAGAATGTATTAAAAGTCAACTAATGTTAACACAGTTTGCCCCACATCCCAGAGAGGAACCTAATGGCATTTAAAGTCTGATGAAAAACTCTCTTGAACCATTCCCTCAGGTCTGCACACTATGTGATCTACTTCGTAGGGCTTGAGACCCTAGAAATATTCCAATCTTTTTATACCAGAAAGGTCAAGAAGACTGGTCAACCCTGAAACAGAATATC
The DNA here is from genome assembly GCF_027791375.1 of Indicator indicator. NCBI lineage: Eukaryota > Metazoa > Chordata > Aves > Piciformes > Indicatoridae > Indicator > Indicator indicator. The sequence continues at coordinate 34,339,704 of NC_072020.1, forward strand.
TGCAACATTACTTAGCTGGAAAACACAAATAGAAACTACACGCATTTAAATATTAAACTAGACTACCACTTGTGTTCAGCATTGTTAATTCTCTGTCATAGAGAGGACAGTGTTTCTGTAATATAGAAAGTTTAGAAAGCTAGAAACATTTTTATTTAACGGTATACATAAAGATGACAAATAAAGTCAGGTTTTAAATTATGATATCTGTGGGAAAAAAAAGAAATCTATGAAGCCTTAAATACATTAAAACAAGTGCTCTTACCAGCATCATTAGCATCATCCAGTTTCGGAATGCCCTTGATCTTACTGTGTTTCACTGATGAACATTTTTTGTTCAGCTGAGTTTGTGCTTTAAATTTAACCCAATTCAAAATACTCTCTATGATACCACAGTTAGAAGCCTACAAGCAACAGATGAGAATTGTGGATGAGAAAAGTAAAGCTTCACACAGCAGATTGTTATCTTTCAATTTTAAGTTACTGATGTAATGCTGTTTCTCGAATCTCTCTAAGTTTTAAAAACTAGGCCATATAAAAAGTCAAAGAATTAACACATACTTTACTGTCTGGCATTTTATGCACAAAAAATCAAACCACAACACTCAAACGGCTTCTTTCCCACACTTTTATCATCGGTGGAAAGAAGAAAAGACCTAATAAATGGTTGTCTTACGTTATGTGGTTGATGTGCTGAGATATTTTAGGTACTAAGCACCTGCTTCCTGGACTTTGGCACCAAAAAGTAACCATTTAAAATTTCTTTGGTAATGACTGAAAACAGCTGAAAGACAGCCAAAAGCATCTAAAACTCTATATCAGCCACTTGAAAAAGAAATACATGTGAAGCAAAAATCACATATAGTATATTTTCTAAACTAAAACCGCTTTTAGGTTTGTTTTCACATCACAAGAAAACATAGATGGAGCTCTGGCTCCTCTTTATCCCCCATAATGCAGCACTCATTGGCTAGAGATTTTGCTGCACATTTAACAGCTGTGGAGATGAGTGTTCACATTCGGGAATATCAGAAACACTATAAATCAAACCTAGAAATACAATATATATAGTAAAATCTGAAGAATTAATACAAGATTGTGTTGTGGAATTTCCATTTATACCCATGGCACTAAATAGGACTCAGTAAAATGAATTCTGGCTAACAGAATTCTACTTTTCCTTCCGTGTATAAAAAAACCTTTTCCATGTATTTCTACTAACATGTTCCATTAGAGTAGCAGTTCTTAGCTCATCTACAGCCAAAATCTCTAAATTTGTTGACTGAGAATAATGATCACTCTGAATACTACAGTCACAATTTTGTGTTTCCTTGATTACTGGAAGAATAAGTAAATGTGACATGTTCCTTCCCTCTTCTTTTCACTTTGGTGGAAAAGAATAAGACTGAAATCAAAGAATAAGGCAGACAATATGCTCAACTTCAGAAAAATATTCTAACAAAAGAAACTAGTCAAAACCTATCTTTAGCTTTTCAGAATCAAACACATTTCATTGATAGAAATATCAGAATATCCAAGAAATAAGCTAATTGGGTGAAACTTGCTTTTAAATGCAGGGTAACAGAGAAAACAGTCATTGCTCCCATTACTAAGGCTAGAGAATGAGCAGAAGTTCCTCCATGTGGTTTTTATAATATACTAATGTCACCATTAGTATATTATAATGCACTAATTAATCAACATATATATACTTGATACAGCATGTCAATCCCTGCTTCACAGAAAAAAAGAAAAATGCTTTACTTACTGCTTTAAAAAATTTCTCAGATAGCTGGCACTTGGACCCAAAACTTTTAGGCTGTAATGTCATGTTTTCCTTTGTCTGGGAGTCAAATGATGGGTTTTCAATCAAGCAATTAACAAAAACCCATATATGATTCTTCACCTGTTGAAAACACAGAAACTAATTTACTGAACAAAATTACCACATTCACCTTTTTCAATATTTTTTTAAGTGAAATTACTTGCCTGAAATGGTTTCACTGAAACTCCAGCTTTATTCTTCTTTTTCACCACTTCTATCAGTTTGCCCACAACCTGATCCACCACATAATCAACATGCCTACCACCCTTAATGAGAGAAAAAAACCAAAACAAAACAAAAAAACAACCCATTTAATTTCCTAATAGTTTTTATCCATATCAACTAAATTTCTGTAGTTGCACTTAAACTTGGAAATCCATGCACACGAAGCTGCAAGCATAACAAGGGAAAATCTGTTTTAAAGTTTCCCTTTCATGTTATTCAGTCTTCATACAAGTGAGGATGATGTATTTTACATGGAACTAAAGAAGCAGGAGACCTTTGATTCACTGTACATTGGCAGGCTTCAAATGTAGCTGCTTACAGCTTGTAACAGGATACAAAGCCCTAAGACTATGGTAGATATGAAAATTACTTTGTAGCACTGCATTGGCATCTGCAATACCACACAGCTGTCACGAGGTATCTTTTTATCAAGCACATAAATAACCTTGGACTGAAAATGTCACCAATTTGTTTATCAAATCAAGTTTCCCCCATTTAATTCACAAAAAAACGTCCAAGAGCTCACCCTTAGATATACAGCATCCATACCTACTCCTTCACAAAAGCCATCTCTTTTCTTATCTGTGTTTACAGAACTATCTGAATTAATGCTATTAGCATTCTTTGGTATTTCAAGTCAAGGCATTACTGCAAGAAAAATTTTGTCAGAGGCAATATATTCACCTCACAGTTACAACGTTCTTAAACTTTGGAAGTAAAATCAGAAAAGTTCCTTTTTTAAAGCCATATATAACTCGTGCTTTGCAATACATCAGGATGATGGAAGTAGGATTTTTGATGTTTAAAAAGTGGTTTTACTATTGGTGAAATTCAGTCTAAACTGGAAGCACTAAGTATTTGAAATACTTTCAGAAGGTGCCCCAAAGCTTCTATCACTTTCTCTAAATACAATTCTCTTTTGGACTTAAACTTTAAATCAGCAACCAAAAAAAGCATTTGATGGGTATGAGGAAATAGGTTAGATATGAACTAAGAAATGGAAATCAACAAAACCAAAGAAAAAACAATAGCCAAAAACACAGAGGAAAAGAAAGAACAACTAGCAATGATTCTATATTTGAAGGAAAAGTGTACATCTGAAAAGACTAGAAAAGATGTGATGTGGTTGAACTGATGTGAGATAATAGCTATGTGCTCAACTTCACGTAGAAACTATAGATGAAAATTTTTAAAAATTAAAAAAAAGAGAGAGGAGGTAAAGAAATAGCTTAAGATAGTAAATATTGTTAGTCATAACCAAAGCAGTACTCACACTTCAAAGAAACCATCTCTTGTTCCTGTCACCTAATAAACAGCAACACAAACCACTAGTGTGTTCTAGAAGCATCATAGACAGAAGTGGTTTTTTTTCACAGCATTTTTCTTTAAAAAAACTAAAACCAAACAACAAAACACCCAAAGTCCCAAACTCACCACATTTAAAACACAAGAGTTTTTTTTCACATGTGGATGAAAGAGTTTTAGTGTAGGAAGAGTTCAAGTTGAAATACTGACATCCTGCCACATTAAATTAAAAAAAAAAAAATCCATCTCCAAACCGTAAAGAAAAGCTGCTATAGGAAAATATCAAATTACATTTAAAAAGCATTCCACATTTGAATGACAATTTTAAAACTGATGACTTTTACTCATCATATTACTGAAAACTTATGATTATGGGAATATCTCAATATATTTTTGTATTTACGATTTTAGCAATTTTAATTTTTTTTTTTGCAATCTTAGCACTTCAAATATTTTCCTAAAACTAACATTTGACATAGTAAAAATAGCTACTTACCAGTAATGTTTGTTCTTATAAGATATTATTTATTATAACAGTTCCCCATTCCTGTGTCCATTCTCAGTGTGTAACTCAGTGTGAGGGATGTTCAGAGCTCAAAGTTGGGAACCTTTCAACCATCTCACCAGTAGGTGGCACGTCTACCCACTACAGAAGCATAACAGCCTCTAACTGCCCCGACTGTCAGTATATTGCAATACAAGACACAAAAAGAAAAATACCCTCCAAATTTAGAGGGCTGTCAGTAATTATTATGAGGAAGAGCACTAAAACTGCATAACCTTCTTTTTCCAGAATGTAATTATTAACCCCAGTCTTGCAAATCTCAGGATGCAAGGACATCTAGTGAAATGGTAACAACTAAAATCTCAAAAATTAAGCTTAAGACTGGCTCTTATATTCATTGCATTCAAATTTCCATCAATAGTCAACAGCATCAATTAATTCTGAGTTACGTCATGTTTAAATTCTATAGACATATAGATAAATGGCTCATATAGCAAACAAATTCAGAAGCTAATTATAAAATGGAAGTTTTAATTTAATCAGCTATACAAACAAAACCCTATTTTCTTTTGCATTTGCTTTCTGATATATTTTATTAGAATAAATCTGAGTGGTCCTGAATCTCTTGCTGTACACAAGCAAATTTTTACAGATTGAGATGCTCCCTCCGCCCAAGTCATGTATTACCCGACACTGCATCAGTATTAGCCGACCATTTCTGCTGCAGTGATCAGCAGCATTACAGTTAGCAGTGACATCCTATTATAAATATTTTTAGATTACTATGCTAATAAGTGAAGTTTCTACTACAATTTCTACTACAGCTACTGCTTGAAATTCAGAACTAGAGAAGTCTCACTAAAGGTTATCTGCACGGCCCTAACAGCTACAAACATTCTTTCAAATGCTGCCTCATAGCCTGAACAAACCAAGGGAACTGTGCCTCAACATACCACCTAGCGTTCTATACACCCCTCAAAAAGACCCCACCCTGTCAACTTTAAAAAACCACCAAAACCAAAACTCGTTTGGAATTTAAAGCAATTTTAAAAAAAGGTGGAAGTTACGACTGGGTGAAATTTATCCAGGAACAGAAATGAAAAGCTTTCAGCAAACAGCGATAAATAACCAAAAAACAGCTGAAATGAGCTCCTCACCTGTTAGCAGATAAGGGGACAGGCAGCTGACGCAGTTAGTTACTAGCCATTATGTCTCATCAGTGGGTAGTTGCACATCAATTGCTGGTGAGGTGGTTCACCGGCCCCATTCCACATCCAGTCACACACATAAGGCATGGATCGGGAGAGTGGGAAAAACTAGAAATTACAACACTTACCTTTGAAGAATACACAGTACTTTTTCTATGAATTTTCTTAAAGAATATATGATAACAATGTATGTGTAACTGCATGATGGGTGAAAACTGATCCTAAAGAGGCAAACTCAAAATCTTTTGAGCAAATGTATGCAATATATTAAGCTTAGAAGTCAACAGGTTATTTTTTTCAAATACATTTTATTAACCTGATAGGAAGCATTACTAAGTTTCTCTACATTGATAGCTTATTCATAAAAGTAGTATATACATCTTTAAGGTCATGCTACTTTCTTTATGTTGCATAAAAAGGCCTGAATTCAAACTAAGTTTTAACCTTTCACCTACTGGTTATGTTTGTTATCCCATGTTTTAACAAGCATTAGATAAGCATTTAATTAAAATCCACACTTAGAAAGTAAATATTCTACAATGGAATAAACTATTCCCCTTACCACTGAATGCTGGCTCAGCTACACGGAAAATCATACTAGAAGAAGTTACATACTAAAAATGTAGCCAAAACACAGGCTACACATCAACTAGCAGTGAGATTAACACTGATAATTGTTTGACTGTTCTGTTGTTAGATCACTCATATGGAGTAATCTGTAAAGACTGGCAATGACTTCTTTCACCACAACAGATCACAGATCTCTAAACCTGGGGCAACTCAAACAGGCATCAATGAGAGTTATGTTAGTTGATTTCATGTGATTGCCTTGGTGCTGGACCACTCCAGCAATTTGAGAAGCATAAGGATTGTACTTTAGTATGCTGAACATATTGCTGCATTTTCATAACTGACAATTTGCCAACATAATTTCTCTACTATTACAGTTGTTAATAAGTACAAGAAACACCTAGATCCTCTTACATAGAAACACAAACTAAAAAAAAAAAAATCTCAACACTTCAGGCCAGTTTTATACATCATAAAGCCATAAATGGAAATCCATTTTTCAAGAACACCGAAAGTATTTTTGTCCTATAAAACCTCCTACTGCTAGCTTTAAAGGAGTTTGTACAAATTTTTACTTTAATTTCAGAATTATTTTATTACAATGTGTTAAAAAAGGAGGAATAGGATATCTCCATTCTTTTTTATCTGATCAATACTAAGTATGCTCATACAGGACACCTGCATCACTGATAACTCACAGATTCACAGGTTGCACCAGGTGAGAAGGAACCCTCAAAGGTCATCTTTTCCAACCCCAATTATTTTTTTTAAACTAGTGCATATTCATAAATACAGCTATGAATATATTCTGTTTGCATCCAATTGCTCTGTCAGATCCTCTCATGCAAGGTATTCTCTTGCCTGTTAATTTTTAATAACCCAGATTTATTTTTTTATCAAACGACTGACTGGGCATAACCTTAGCACATTTTTATCATTTACATTTTTTATCATTTAACTACTCACCTTTGTGGTAGCAATACTATTTACAAAGCTGATCTGCTGAAACCCTTTTTCACTTAAAGTGAGGCACACATCCCACCGTTCATTCACAACTTCATGAATAACTTTGAGTGCAACTCCAGTTTCATCCAGCTTGTCTTTTACGTAAAGATCTACGTAGCTGCGAAATCCATTAACCTAAGAGTAGCACAGATAGCCATTACTATTCTTCACATCAAATACTCACTACACTTAAAATATTTTAAGTGAGGCTCTTACAGGTAATTTCTTTCCATTCAACATGACTTTGACTCCTTTACATGATCCAGCTAAATCATATGCTCTTCTTGTCATGAGGGCCACAATATCCTTATCAAGTTTTTCCATTTTAAATTTAGATAGATCTGGCTGGAATGTAATGCATGTGTAGTCATCACCATCAAAATGCTTAATCTTAGGTTCAGAGGTCTTCATCATATTGTTCATCCATGTCTTTGGAAACAAACATTTCAGATGTTAGTTTACAATACACATTACCCTTGTTCCATTTTCCAGCTATGTTAGAATTCCAACAGCTAAACAACAAAAAGCTCACCAACTTCTTTTACAAGTTGCCTCTGGTAAAATTCTACACATAAAATTCATTGCTTTACCAACATTTGCACAAGCATAGGTGACAGCAGACTGGTGTTTTCTGTAAATATGCAAGTATTGTTACATTGAAGGACATGATCCTATTGCAAAGAGAGTCCACCACAGAACTGACTGAATCAGACACAAGTGAGCTAAACAGTCCTTATTGCCCATCACTTCTACAGACAGGCATATTAGTCCATCTGCAGAGACTCACCAGTCTATGAGACAGCATCTTTGTGGCCATGCAGAATACCAAGGCATGCTTCTTGACCAAGCAACTTGCTTAGACTTGACTCATTAGTGTTGTTACTGTCCATTGTTTAAGAGCACAGGCACATTTATAAGACTAAGACGAAAATGTCTACTCACAGCATACAGTTGTATTAAGTTTTCACAATTTCAAAAATATTGGAAAACATGGTACTTTATCTCAGTCATAAAGCACCTCATTTGCAAGAATTACGCTCAAACCAGTATCGATTTAATTTTTGGCAGTCAGAAAAAAAAAAAAAACCAACCAAAAAACCCCCCTACATTTTTAAAGAGACAAGTAAAGCCACTGAAGTGTATTGTTTATGCAGTGGCATGACAGCATAACCAGAAATCACTTGTCCAAAAAAAAAAAAAAAAAAAAGAAGCCACCAACTCTGAAAGACTCCAAACACAAGGAACTTTGGAATCTAATACTCTACCAAGATTCTTCACACTTTAGAAAGCTGGCCATGTCAAAGCTGTGAGATTACATTCAATCCTTGGTCTGTGTGCTAACAATAACAACAGGCAATCGGTTCAAAGGGGGAGGTATCACAGTTATAGGCTAATGCCTAGGAAAATTCCAGAGGAAATAGTAGAAAGGTAAATAAATTACCACTGGATGTAAAAGAAAAGTAACAATAAGGTCTAAATAATTCCATTGGCTTGCTAACTGGGATTAAAGTTAGTTGCACAAACTATTCTCTCTCTTTTCACCTCTAGCTCTAGCTGGTATCGGCTGGTGCTTCTGCTTGGTTTTGCTGACCTTGGCTGCATTCCTTGTTGTGGCTAAGTACTAGCAGGCTATGCTAAATCCTTTCTCCTTTTCTCTTTTTCCCCTTGTACGGGCTTGGGCAGGGGGCTGTTGGTAGTCCCCTAGCTTTTGTCCAGAGTGGTCTCTTGTATTGTTTCTAAATTGTAAACATATATACAGAGTACATATTCATGGGATTTCATATTTCTAGATTTTAGTTTGCTTGTAAATACAGCTTCCTTTGCTTCCAAACCTTCTGAGCTAGTCTGGTGATTTATTTCAGGGGTAAGTCTCCAAATTCGTGTTAGGGATAATTCCTAAACCCACCACAGGAGGAAGGAGGGATTTGCACTGAAGTCCAGCTAAATTACTGAAATTCATGGCATAAGCACCTCAAACCCAATTTTAACACTAAACAAAATTATCTAGATAATTGTTTCCACGTTTGTACAACTAAGCTGAAATTTTTTTACAAATATTGTAACAGCAATAGCAAAATGTTTCAATATATTTCTTTTCAATTGCATATGAAAGTACTTTCATTTTAACAGAAGAAATGTTTCATATTTAGTCACCTAGCACTCCCAAAAAAATATTACTAAACAAAACCCCAAAACTCTAGTACACAGAAGGTCCAATTTTACTGTTAACTAACCTAGCCTGCAAACTCTACACATTCATCTGAATGTTAAATGATTCATGTAATGAAATATTCATGACATATTGAAAACATGTTAAATTTTAAATTTATAGTCACACCAAAGGAAAACAGTTCAGATCATTTCTATACCTGCTTAAAGCTGTGCTTGTATTCCTTGCAAGCAGTTTCAACCGTAAACTTTGTACTAAATATGTTACAAAGCTTTGCACCGTAGCCATTACGCCCACCTGAAAAAACAACATATCAGAAGTTTTTCAGAGCAGAGCCATATTTAGGATACACAGAGTATGCCAATAAAGTAAAATTTTCCTGTATAAGACAAAAGTTGGGCCACATATCAACAGCTATCAAAGGATGCCAGTGGTATTAAATGGTATTAGAAAAGAAAAGGTAAGTTTTTTCCTTTAAGTCATTTTTACTCAAAGAAAGAGCTATAGTAATGGTGACTAAGTAATCTTGTGTCATGAAATGGAGTAGAAAAAGAAGAGAGAACATACTGAAAAGCAAACAATGGCTTCATTGAATAAAACAGTGTGTTAAATAGTCTTGCCTGTAACTTTTTTCTCATCATCATCATAGTTGCTGGATGTTAGCAGTTGCCCAAAGATTAAAGCAGGTACATATACTTTCTCTACTTTGTGTTCCACAACTGGTATACCCTTTCCATTATTCCATATGCTGATAATGTTTGATTCCCTAAAAAATAGTGAATACATTAAGTCAATCAATGTCTCTTGACAATAGACTCTTTCAGGCAATCTACCTGTTATGAAATACAATACCATATTCTTACCACATTTATTCACAGCCCTATCAATTGCAAAAAAACCCACTTATTTTGTGCCTATTAGACATCTTAGAAGGAAAACTTGCAGAAAAATTACTTCTCAGCACATTTATCCCAAAGATTAGGTGTGAAAATTAAGTTTTTAAAACCTTTATTATTCAGTTAAATGTCACTGAAAAGGTACTACTAAAGAAACCCAATTAACATCTATTTAACTACAGTACTTTTCATTAGGAAATATCTCTTTAAGTATTGAATTTCAAATAACAGTGCTAATAACATATTTGAAATCTGCGGTTTCAGCCTGATAACATAACCTTAACCTAATGCTAAATGAGTTAACATGGAAGTTCATGAAGTGTAAAATTATGTTACAAAACCTCAAGGTTTATGAGATTTATGAGTAACCTGGCTGGATACAGTTATGTACTGATGTACTTTCACCTAATCACAAATGTTATGATTTTCTGGGTTTAAGTTTTACTTAAACATTAACGAAAGAAAATGGTTGTAAATTCAGAATGATAGTACTTAATCACTTCACCTTTTTATGTTAAGATATAAAGCTAAATGGAAATAATTCCAAAAGTATTATTTTGTTTCTGAAAAAAAATCAAATTTCATTTAGTAAAATCACTTGTACAAATGTGAAATACAACAGCACTGGCAGGGAAAGTAAACGAAATAAAGCTTTCACTTACGGATCAATGGATATTTTAATACAAGTCATATTCTTGTCCCTCTGCTTATTGTCAGCAGCATTTACTGTGAAATAAAATAGGAGAAATTAATACTTTGTAGGAGCAATAATTAATTACTTGATCTGTAAAACTGATCATATGCACATTCCACCACAAGTTACAACGGTCTGGGTATTTCTTAATCTGGTATCTCCTTGTAAATTCTGTATCTTATTACTGAAGCCTACAAATATGGCCAAGTATCTGCAAGAAGATACTTTTCAGTCTTCTGATACTTACTGACTCTGTTTTCACAGAAAGAATCTCACTCTCTCGCTCTCTCTCTCTCGCACCACTCGCGTATTTATGGGTCATCTTTCATAACTGTTCTAAAATAAGAGCACTAAAACCCCACACAATCAAACTTATAATATAAAATTAACCACCCATACTTAACCCAATCCCCATCACATCACCCCTTTTCACCCTTCCCAACTTAATATCCATCCCTCCCCCCACACTAACCACACATATCATATTCTTCAAAATAACTAACAGTAAATAATCTCACCTTCACATATAAACTACCATAATCCTTCCCACACCCCACAACTTATTTCAACCATTCACCAACACCAAAAACTCCTAAAAACCACAAACCCCACCCCTTTAAACAACAACAACCAAAATCCAAACCTAACCCTACACAAAACTCCTTCACCCCCTCACCCAACCCCAACCCCCTCTTATACTCCATACACCACACCCAATAACCACCACCCACAAACTAAATAATCTTTTCATAGTTTCACTAACACAACCTAAAATAATTACTTACACCATTATCCTTTTATATAATCACATCTTTTCATTATTCACATACTTAAACATATCTACCATTTCATTCAGTTATATTTCAGATTCACCATTAATTCTCAAAACCAATTCCCTTTTCATTTACCTACACAATTCCACCCCACCCCCAATCCTTCACGTGTGTGTGTGTGTGTCTCATCTTTATCTCCTCCATTCCATCAACTTTCCCTTCCTATCATAAATCCCCCCCTCATCCCATCTCACCTGATTCACCACTTCCCCCAATTCCCATTTTTAACCTAATAATATATTCCTCATTCCAATTCAATAACATTCCCAATAACCTCTCGCGCCACGCGCTCGCGCGCGCCCTACCCACCCTCCATATATCCTAATTTCCCCACCCATCCTCTCTCTAAAATCTTTTTTTTCTTCCTTTTTTTTGTTTTTTTTTTTTTTTGTTTACCCCCCCCCCCCCCCCCCCCCCCCACTTCCTTGTTTGGTGGGTGTGTTCCCCCTTTGCTGGAGCAGGTCCAGAGGACAGCAATGAGACTGGGGAAGCAACTGGAGGGAAAGTCTGATATGGAGAGGCTGAGGGAGATGGGGGTGTTTAGCCTGGAGGAGACTCAGGTGGGACCTTATCACACTCTACAACTACCTGAAGGGAAGTCATAGTAAGGTGGGGGTCAGGCCTTTCTCCCAGGCAACTTGCGACAAGACAAGAGTGCATGGCCTGAAGCTGTGCCAGGGGAGGTTTAGGTTGGATGTTAGGAAGCACTTCCTCATGGCAAGGGGAATTAGACACTGTAATGGGCTGCCCAGGGAGGTAGTGGAGTCGGTGTCCCTGGAGGTGTTTAAGGGAAGACTGTATGTGGCACTTAGTGACATGGTCCAGTCACTGTGGTGGTGTTAGGTCATAGGTTGGACTTGACAATCTCAGAGGTCTATTCCAACTTCAATAACTCTGTAAAACCCCAAAATACAAAGGACAAGATCTTAAAAGATTATAAGAATCTCAATATAAGACCAGATGTTTCAAGGTGCTTTTGCTAAAATTCTGCAGTTTCATTCAAAAGTATGCACAGTTATAACATCTAGTTTTCATAATATAATTATACTGACCCCTAGCTCTCAAACCACATTCTGTGGAGCACTGATCGGTGTAACATAAAGAAGCAGTAAGCCATACAGTACTATGATAATGATATGATACTGATCTTCCTTTTAAATGGAACAAGATGAAAGTGGACTCCCTCCCATGATGGTGTGTACTTTTAGAGGTATGGAGAAGTTCTGAACCCAGGTCATGACAAAATCTCTATTGATCTCAACACATAATTTAGTTTATGATGCAATCAAGTGAATCCTTACAACGTAACTTCATCAATGCTAATTATCCCAAGATTTCATGTCAATTAACCCAAAATATCAGTTCAGCAGGCAGCACACTATTCAGATGTTGCACATCTCTACTGTTGGTTAGCCTTCAGTGTGTGCCTGGCACCAAGAGGATATAAAGGATATAAAGATTACGGTGACTTGGGAATTTAGGGCAGACTTTTCTAAGAATCATGTTCTGTGATTCTGTGATTTGTTTGTGCCTCAGACACCACGCTTTAAATGGCAGTATGATACACATTTCAAAACTGTATCAAGTCTAGACATTAAGCACGTAAGAATCACCATCATCACCACCAGTCTCCTTTTGTAGAGGAGACACTTTCAATGAAATTATGATCTAAAACTTCAGAATAATAATCTTCTTTTGAATGTCACTTAAAACTGTGATCCTAATCAACTTTGCAGATTAAAAACCTTGTAAAAATATTGATCATAAAGAATGATCTAGTTTGGACATTAAGTAACAAATATTTACAGTTTTTCACAAGTTCAACTGAAAACTTCCCTTTTTAACCTATTCTGTAGTGCTGGGATGCAATAAAACTTGACTGCATTTCAGTTCAGTGGAGCTCTAAATCTATGGTCTAAACTTCAATACAAATTAACGTGCTCTGAAAGTTTTCAGAAAAGTGTGTACTCCATAATGCTAAAGCAGTATTATTGTTAAAAATACATACCAAGAATTTCATCGAAGATCTTGTACAAGCCTGGAACGAAGGTAACTTCTCTGCAAGTCATTCCTACATCTTCATCATAAACCCACATTAGCTACGTGTAAACAAAATAAAACAAAAATATTTACTGTCTTTGTAACCAGTCTATGATTCTCCAAAGGCCTATTCACTTCAAACTTTTCCAATCTGATTGCTGCTGTCACACAAGACAAAAGCAGAAGCAGATGTTTGGCAAAAATTATGTTACCCACAGATTTCCATAATGAAAATCCATTCTTTTCTGCTTGGTGGAGAACTCCAACAATGTGTGAAGTTCAGCATGTGAAGACAAGTTAAAGAAATAGCTGAAAAAGTGCCAGCAGTAGGCTTAAATTCTCTGTTCTCTATCTAAACAGACCAAGGAATTTTTGGACCTAGAGCAAATGCTACACACAAGTGTATATATATATATAGGCATGTTTGTAAATACAGAGGTACACATAGAACTGAGTTTACACACCTAGGTGTGCATTTATGTTTTGACTGAACTTCAACATTTGCTTAGCATGTTATTTCAGGTGAATCATGCTTTGCTTTAAAAAGTTTTCACTGGACCCCTGTTCTACACGCATGTATGTATGTATGCATGCATGACCACAGTTTTTAGCATGGTAATTCAGAATATTCAGAAAAATAGAGATATGCCTATTTATTAACCAGAATAATTACTTCCCTGTTAAAACAACAAAAACTAAGGCTACAAATTTAATTACACTTACCTGAGTTAATGGTTCAACTGACCCAATATAGGTATCTGGACGGAGGAGGATGTGCTCAAGCTGAGTCTTTTTCTGATAAACTCTCTCAACAGACATCTTCTTTGAAGTGTCATTTTTATTAACATTTTCCAAGTCTTCCTTTTTTGAAGCATTGATCTGACTATCAAATAATGTCTAAAAAATAAAGACACCAACAATCTCATTCATTCAATCTGTCACTCCCAAGATACAAAAAAACCCTGTCAGACACTTAAATTATAATCAAAACATATCATGTAATTTAAATGTTAAGCTTTCATGTGTATTAAGATCAAGCTACCCTCCCCACAGGAAAAAAATCAACAAATTATATGGCAGTTCCTTAACACACTGTAACATACTCAAACTTGAGTACTAAGCACGATAAATGAAAATAAGCAAATAACAATATATTACAAAAGACACCCACTTCCACAGATGAAGTACTTATCCATTTTGTACTTCAGCATTTAAATCTAAACCACTGAATACTATTCTGAATTATATCAGCAAAACTTAAGGGACTTAAGAAACACTGTAATGCCTCTCCTATAGCTTCTCAATTGCTGTAATTTGCATTCTTTATTTCACTGAAGTAATTAAACCTGACACAACCCCAGTTTAGAATACTTCGTGACTAAATAAACCAAGAACTGTAAAAAAAAGAGACTCACATAGGCTGAAGTTGGAATTTAAACAGAATTCAAGCCTAATGTGGTTGAACATCATGGAAAATGCCTCAAGTAGAAGAACAAGCAGTGTTACAGAAAACTAATAAGCTTTGGAGGGAAGGATATGTCGATTTGGTTCATCTTTCAGCAAACTCCACCTGATAAATACGTCCTTCCTGTCAAACTAAAACCACACAAAAGGAAAAATCAAGATTTCTCAGAGCACACAAATGTAGAAACAGCCCATTCTGAGACAGCAAGAGCATACCTACCAGGAGACTAGGTATGACATTTTCCCTATAAATCAGCATTATCTTTTAAACACCAACAAACCTAGCTTGAATTCACATGATGTATTTACCTGGCTAACAGATATAACAGGGGAAAAAAATGTCACCACCTGCCTAAAATCTTCTCTTAAAAGGGCTTTACCAATTTTGATGCAGGTGTTACATGACCAGTAAAAACCATCAACAGATAAATAAAAAGGACAAAACCCACTTGCCACTCAGTTAAATATTTTAGTCCCATTTAACTGTTCCCAGTAAATTTCTACATAAAGTAAATGCAGGTTAAACACCAACCCTGGATTCAGCAGTTACCATGTATATCTCCCAGCAAGAAGAAAGTATCTTCACTTCTCTCTTAACCTAGCCTTTGTTGCAGCCTCAAATAGCACTGCAGCCAAAGGGTCAGAAAGCCTAGGAACAAGGGCACATAGAAACAACACGTAGGAACAAGATGCAGATGATATTGAACTCACCCAAACCACTTCAACTAAGTAAATAAGGCCATATACCAACCTACAGCATACAATTAACACTAATAATTCTCCCTGTATTATTCAAATTTATCCTCTCCACATTCTACTTGATGCTTTTATTTTATTCCCCCTAGCCCCTCAGCAGGCACTAGAGGAATAAAGCATTTAATTTTACTCAGAACAAGGAAAATTACCTTTCTTTTCCAGACTTAGAGATCTAGAGATGACATTTTTCTAGTTTATTTACAGACTGCAAAAGTCTGCAAATGCTATGAAACACATACTTCAAGAATCTTTGAGACAAGCAGACTGTGTGCACCAGTGATGACAACAGCCAATTGTCTGGCAATGAATAAACCTGAACAGGCCAAATCAAATATTCTCTACTACCCAGTCCTGTAACTGACAGCATCAAAATAAGAGAGTGAAAGAACTCAGGGACCTCACAATCCTGCACCAAACTTACACACAACAGAGTTAGAATCACAACACTAACTCATGACTTTTCTTCTGGAGCACATCATGTCTCACACCAAACATGGAAGTTGCAATCACATTTATGTGTAATTAAAGTGTTTTGGTATCTAAGTTAATTGAGTCTCTTCACTGTCATTTGGCCTTAAACTGTAACACCACCACAATCCTAAAATGATTAGCCATGGATCAGCTAAGCAAGAAAAAAACAAACATGACTTTGCAAACATATATTAAACTGATACATGGAAGTGGAAGAAACTGACATATGGAACAGGAAGAATGAGAATTGTTACTAAAGAAGCATTGCCAAGTGTCACAGAATGGTTTGGCTTGGAAGGGACCTTAAAGACCCCTTAGTTCCAATTCCCACTGCCATGGGCACGACACCTTCCACTAGACCAGGTTGCTCATGGCCTTGTCCAACCTGGCCTTGAACATCTCTGGGACAGCACTCACAACCTCTCTGGGAAACCTATTCCAGTGTCTCACCACCCTAACTGTAAATAATTTCTTCCTAAAATCCAGTTTAAAGCTACCCTCTTCAAACTTCAAACAATTCCCTCTTGTCCCTACAAGCCCTTAAAAAAAGTCCTTTCCCAGCCTTCTTGTAGTCCCTTTAAGGTACTGGAAGGCTGCTATAAGGTCTCTCCAGAGCCTTCTCTTCTCCAAGTTGAACAGCTCCAACTCTCACAGCCTGTCCCCATAAGGGAGGTGCTCCAGTCCTCTAATCATCTTAGTGGCCATCCTCTAAACCTTCTTCATTGTAACGGTTCTCAGAATGATGTCCAGGCTTCCAAAGAGTTTTACTGTATGGGTATCTAATTTTATATATATACACATATGTGTGCACACACACACACATATATTTCTTTCTGAACTTACTGGCTATACTTCATGATCATCTTTGGCATCATACTTCAAAGGAGTCACCTTTAGCTCGCTCACTTGTTCCATAGCTCTATTAACACTATTTTACTATGCTCACTTGTTCCATAGCTCTATTAACACTATTTTACCATGCTCACTTGTTCCAAAGGAACTAGCGATTAGCAGGAAAAGAAAATAATATTTGGCAAAGTAGAAGTTTGAAAGAAGGGAAGAGAAATGCAACTCAAAGAAAGCAAAGGAATTACAGGTGTAAAAACCACCAGAATATTCAAATGGAACTATTCCATTAGCTCCCAATCCCATGTTGACAGAGGTCACATCTAGACAAACTTTGCTCCCTAGAGAAAACTAGTGCTGCAGAAGCTTGCTTTAACACAGCAGTAGTAAGGATCTTCTGTCATTCTACTACTTGTGATAGCTATGCCTACTGTCTTTTAAAGTACACTAACTGTAATGTGATAGAGTCCAATTTAATGGGGAGTGTGTGAGGGTAGGCAGGCAGGCAGCAAAGGACACCCAGAAAACTAGCATAAGATTTTTCTTCCTGGTGAGTGACTATTAGGAGAACAAAAAGTCTGAAGAACATTAATTCCATAATTTTTACTAAGATATCATGAACACCTTTTCAGTATGCTCTACCTAAAGGTTTGATGATGTTCATTGGCATAGCACAGGACAGATTTTATTTGCACGATTCTCCAAGTATAGCATATCTTCTGTATGCAAAATACACTCATTACAAACATCCAGAACTTACATAATTTAATATACCATAAAAACAAGCATAAAATCAGAAGCCACAAAATGTTCGTTTACACAAACTAACATTATTATACAGGTACATGAGCATCAGAACTCTGCAAAACTGCAGTTTCCCAGACAGTTTCCTTTGGGGCTGTGCTGTACTCTGAAAGAGAAGACTAGCTCCAAGTCCCTGTCTTGAATGGACATTCTCAGACTTCAAGTGCTGTTTACAGGTGTCATGGGTTGAGTTGAATTTGCTGCTGTTATTCATACCATGCTGCAGTCATGCCAGCTTCAAAAATGCCAATACTGGCCGGAGCAAAGTATTATGGGGCTCGAAGTTCAGATTGTAACATGGGAGGCTTCCTGTTTTGGTTGCTGCTTTGGGTGTTGGCTGCTCCGCTGTGCTGGTGGTGGTGGGACAGGGAAAGATGGTGGAATAGTTTTCTGGCTTGGACTTTTGGCTCACTGCTGCTTTGCACCATGCCTTTTCTGCAAATTGGCTAAGGTAATTGATCATGTGTGGTCCTTTTGAGGCTCAGGTATCTTTAAGAAAATGACAAAGTCCTCCAAAAGACAGAGTCCTATGGGACAGATCTGGTCGCCCCAGGATTTTGTAACATGTTGTTCTATTCTGATTTCTACTGTCACACTATTTAAGGCAGTGTCTAGCTGATTATTGCTCTCTTCTCCTCTTTCCTCTCTTCCTCCTTATAGAGGAGCTCATACCTCTTATCTGATAGTTTGTGTGGGGAGAGACAGCCCTAGCTGTCAGGGGAATTTTGAGATGCATCACAAGGCCAGGTGAAGCCTGGTAGGCCTAAATTTAGTGGAGGGACACTTCTGGCCTGCTCTTAGGCCTGCTCAGGCTGGCAGGGGTAGAGGATTTTGGAAGGTTGTGGCCTGGTAGACTCAGACTAATTTGTGAATGTATTCATTCTACCTGAATGCCTTTTTGTATATATACTTGTAAATAGAATTTCCACTTAAACTTCCAGTCAGTGTGCAGTATTTTTTTTCTTACTCCCCAAAAAGGAGCAGAATATCTTTTCTGTCCCTTTGCCCAGAGTAGCTCCTGGCTTAAAACCAGGACAGAGTTACCTAATTTATTCAGTAAACTCTTATCCCATTCTTTTTGTCTCAACACAGTTTGGTTTTGTGTATTGGTTCCCCCCCCCCGTTCTGTTCTGGAGGAACAGACAGGTTAACCTGCTGGTTCAGTTTAACCTGTTTGTTCTGATTCAAATCATTACAAGAGGGCATCCCAAAAGCTTAAAAAAAAAATCTTCATCACTGAATCAATGCCATAGATCTGTGGACACAAATATCTTCCACAGTCTTTCCATTATGTTTTCCATGATAACTTAGAAGAGAAAATTTAAAAAACTTGAAGTGCTTTCATCTGCTGAATTTCTACTACCTAATGCAAAAACTATAGCAAGAAAGCAAAATCTCCCCCTCCCCCTTCTTAACATTTTTTTAAAATTTTATTTTAACTGAGCAAGCACTAAACTGCAGTGTTAAACTGACAATTTTTTCAGTATATTTTGGATTTGTCACAAGAATGCCTTTTGTATTCTGTCCCATAAGAAAGATCTCCCTATTATTAGAGCTCCAATAACACTTCTCAAAATGGCACCACATACTGTTTCACAAGAAAACCCCTAAAGAGAATTAACCAAGTGCCAAGGGACTTTTAAAAAAACCCCAGACTTACTGTGGAGCAGAAGACTTGTTTACAGGTTACCCAGTTTTCGGGACCTGCCTTTCAATCTTAATGCTGCCAATTTTGTTTTTTAGACACAATGTTTGCCTTTTCCAATATTCTTATGAATTCACGACTTTGTTACAGATTCTTGATTGTCTTTCAGAATTTCAAACCCTGCAGAAAAATGATGAATATACACATCCACATTAGTGTAAGTCAGCAGGATGACCATTCTTGTGTAGTTTGGAATGCTGTAACTTACTTCATGCATCCTGCTTTATAAGTATGCTTTTTGTACTGTGACTTCAGACGTAGCTAGCATCTTAAGACTTAAACAGCTTAGCAGTAACTGCATGGGAAAATACACTGATTCTCAGCTGATAGCAGCTGCTGCACGGTTTACCTCATACAGACTCTTGTACACACTATCATAACCACTTTCTCCAGCATGACTGAGAGGACTGCAGTTTGTCTTCTGGAGCTGTTTTTACTACAAATTTAATTAGTACTGTGCAAAGACTATAGCCATTCTTTCCTTTATTGATCTCAAGAGTCAAAACTCAAGTAGCCTTTCACAATGACAGTTTTGTAACATAAACTTTACTGTCTATCTTCAGTCTAACAATTTCCAAATATGGATTTGACATCTTCTCTCTTCACATTTTCCCTTTTTCATTTTTTTCTTTTTAGAGTCTCCTCCATTGAAATTTGGGCAAATAACAGAGCATGTGTGACATTCATATTAAGTCAGAGATTTTTATTGGCTTTTTCTGACAAAAAATAGGTCATGTCGTGTTCCTTTGTTTTGAAATCATGTTGAGTCACTATGCTGAGTTTGGTTACCTATGCTGCAAACAGCTGTACTTCAACATGCTAAATCTTAATACAGACTTTATCTGGACAGTTTGGCAGTCCCAGAGAAAAACTATACCTAGCTAAAGAGACAAGAAAATGCAAAACTACAACAAAGAATATATGTTTCATCATCAGTTTTAATCTTGCAATAACTGCAGTATACATCTTTGGTTTGACTTCTTTAAGTGGAAGTTTTTCTTTTAAGTAGCAGAACTTCACACTGTTGCAAGAAGTTGAGAATCCTGAAAAACATGAATGTGTCTCCCTACTTACACAGACTTAATCCTGTATTGGGCACTGTCATTTCCTCCACACTGCAAACTGTCTCTAAAAAAAACAACAAAAAACAATGAAAAAATCAAACACACACAACCAAAACAACACACACACAACAAAACAAAACCACAACCTACAACAACAACAAAACACAAACCACACACACACAAGAAAAACCAAACAGCCAAAACCCAACCAAACAAAAAACTGCATCTGTTCTTCTTTAGTCTACCTATATTAAGCAGCAAAAAAAGGTTCATTTTCTACACTGGCAATCAAGCATAAATGAACATGGAAGAGGCAGCAGTATGTGAACAAAAGTTACCTTTGTTTTGGCTTTTCTGCTTTAGCCTCCTAAAAACACTTATGCAATGGTGGTTCTGAAAGGCAAATGTAGCCCTCAGATGGAATAATTAAGAAAAGCACATGCCACGTGTCCTACATTCCCTTAAAGTGCAGGATAAGCACATTGAGTGGGATAAGACAGCAAATTTTGAGAGTAATCGAGCTGTAAAACCTAGTGATGTTAAGTAAGAAATGAAATGTAGGGATGTGGTAGATTTTCTACCACTTAGAGTTCAAAATAAAACTACACCTTCTGAGGAAAATAAGCAACATCTCAATAAGGTTTATAGGTGCAATATGGTAATTACCAGGTAATTCTATGGATAACATGCACTTAACAGTAGTGTGTTGTTATATAATGGGTTATAATAACCCCTTCTTGCCTTTAAAGAAATAGACAATTAATACATTATTACCTAAACATTCTGTAATTTTCCCAGAGAAAACTCATTCTAAGAATATTTCCCCACTATGAAAACATAACCGGGGGGAGTTTTGAGATAAACCAGTCTCCTACTGTGTTTAGCAAATGATTTGGCTCTCCTGCCAGGATGAAAACACACAGAAGTTAACAGTTCCCTGTTACCACATCAAATTTCCATAGACCAATGCATACCATTAGTGGCATGAAATGAATCTCTTTATCGTATTGCCCCAAAACTGACCATTGAAAGGAATTCCCAGTGATCTCCTCCAGAGCTCATCTCACTCCAGTGAGACTAACATGTTTGTCCATTTAAAATTCCTACATTTTTTATCTCCTGATTTGGACAATTTGCTCTGAACTCTGAAAGCATCACATTACATAGCTTTGTTACGATGATTCAGTTACAGAATAGCTTGAGGATGGTCAGACTTCCCTGTTACAAAAAAACAGAGTGGTCAACTACTGCCAAAAGGGAAAAACTCCATCTTTCTTTCCTCCTTCCCGATTCTATGCTCCATATAGTGGAATCAAACTGACTCCACAATAAGACAGTTCAAGGAGCAAATGGAGCCTTCCCCCGATTTTCCCATCAACTAAGTGCCATCAGTTGTCCACTGGCTTATTTTTCTGAACAAGCCTGCTAGAGAACCAGACAAGTAATGGTGCAATGAAAAGAGTAGGAACATACAGCTAGGAGGGTAAGGTTAAAAATCCCATGCTTTTTAGCAGATACCGTTAGATTGCTTAGTTGCACCATGAAATTACATTCTTAGAATTACATTGCTTCATCTTCCTATTAAACAGCTAAATAAAAGCACCACCATTCTTATTTTATGATTATTAATACACATTATAGTAGCACACTAGATTTAAGTGAAAATTTATGGATTTGCTTTTTCCACAAAATTTTTGAAAAGTGCAGAATACCACTCTTGTGTAAATATGTACATTCACTGTAATTATTTCTGACCAAAAAATTATATATAAAAATGTAAGTGTAAGTGAATTAATGTAAGTTAGCATAGCAACAGTTCTGCTTTACTTGGCAGAGGTTGGGATACAATCAACGGTATATTCAAATCCTGATCTTTACTGTCTTCTTTAAAAGCAAGTGCCCGTGCATGATGGCAATTTAACCAAATTTGACTATTTTTTTAAGGTCCTTCATTTTTCAGTTGTGTATCCATGGATAAGCTGTATTCCAATTTCAAATTTGGATATTATTTACCAAGTATCTTATATGGATTCTTTGGTATCTCATTTATCTTTTAAGAATTTGTTTTTCCAGCTAAAATTAAAAAACAAGAAGGAAAAGACCCTGATTCTTGTGGAAAAGAAATTTGTGTTAAAATTTAAGACAAATTAAGACAGTTTCCCTACAAATTCTTAGAACTGTGATCCTTGGAACAACTGAATGACCAAATCTCCTTCGTTCTTCCATCAGACTACTCATATGCAAGCCTCCACTAGCCAAGAAATTGAAAAATAGAGGTACTTGTACCAAAGGATACACATGCAATACCACTGAAAAGGAGATAAAAAGAATAGGTCCAGCTGCACAAGCTGTTAGGATAGGACATGTCTGTCACAATTATGCCGTCTTAATGATACCTGGTCTCATTTAACTAATAACACCACCCAGTGTGATATAGTATGTTCTGAAGCTGATATACCTCTATGAGACACACCATATGGGTCACTAGTGATGGCACCTGGACCAGCAATCTTCTGGCAGGTCAACAACATCTATACATATTGGGACCACTGACTTTTATTCCTCTTTGGAGAAAAGAAACTTTTCACCCCTGCTTTCTGGCCTTGTGTTGCAAGAACTGAATGTGCCACTACAGGTGATACTGCATATGGAACTACAATACTGACTCGATGATGCAGATCACAGAATACATCTGGTTGGAAGAGACCTCAAAAATCATCAGTCTAGCCTTTGACCTGGTAGTGAAGGGTCAACACTAAACCAGGTCTACATGCCACCTCTCCTCCAGAAATGGTGACTCCACCACTGCCCTGGGCAGATCCTTCTAATGTTTGAAAACCCTTTCAGTGAAGAAGTATTTCCTAATATCTAGCCCAAACATCCCCAGCACAGCTTGTAACTACTTCTTCTACTCCTGTTGCTTGTCACCAAGGAAAAAAAAGGTTGTCCCCCTCCTCACTCCAACCATCCTTCAGATACGTGTAGAGTGGAGAAGGTCTCCCCTCACCCTCCTCCTCTCCAGACCGAACAACCCCAGCTCCCTCAGATGTTCTGCATAGGTCATGTGCTCCAGACCCTTCACTAGACTCACTGCCCTTCTCTGGATGTGCTCCAGCACCTCCATATCCTTCCTATTGTGAGGGGCCCAGAACTGAACACAATACTCAAGGTGTGGCACTGAGTACATTGGTTCCTGAGGGCCACAGTGTTTCTAATACAAGTCAGGATGCCACTGACTTTCTTGGCCACCTGGGCACACTGCTAAGTCATGTTCAGTCAACTATCAACCAATATCCCCAGGTCCCGCTCAAAGCTGCAGCTTTCCAACCACATATCCCCAAGTCCATAACTCACTAAGAGCAGAACCTGGCACTTGGTCTTGTTGAACTTCATACAATTAGCCTTGGCCCATAGGTCTCACCTATCCAAATCCCATTATAAAGCTTCCCTACCCTCTAGCAGATTTACAGAGACACCCTGCTTGGTGTCATCTGCAAACTTAGTGAGTACGCACTCAATCCCCTCATCCAGATCACTGATAAAGATATCCAAGAGGACAGGCCCCAGTACTGAACCCTGGGGAATGCCACTAGTGACTGGGCACCAGCCAGATTCAACTCCATTCACTATCATTCTTTAATGATCAGATGTCTGATTGCTGTTACATATAAGCGGACTACATAGATATTTGAGTCTAACTAATGATATTTGTTGTGTTCAAATACCAAAAGTAACTTGGATCTTAACGAACATCATGTCCCTTCCAACCCTAACAATTCTATGATTCTATGTTGCCAAAGGCACCAGAGAACTAAGGGACACTATGGATGTGGGATGGTTGAATAAACCTTTTCATAGTTTAGTTTCTCTGTTAACAAGTTGATTACAAAGTTTATTCCAATCTGTATTGATAATTGCCCTTGTGACTACTTTGGTTTGTGCTTTATTGTAGTAAGTCTATGCTAAGGCCAAATATTGATACGTCAGGTGCATACAATATCTGATTGGACAGAATTGGAAATGCATCTGGGTAAGGAGGAAGAAAAGCACAGTGTAAGGGATACTCCCAAATTTGATATGGTATGAGCACCATTCCATATTAAGTGACCACAGTCATAGGGTGGATGATGTGGGATAACTGCCTAGCTTACCATGGGACCAAGTTAATTTAGTGCGCTCCAGGACCAAGGTCACTTACAACCAAGAGATGTTTATGTTACCTCAGGAAATGGAGATCCACTGAGCTGGTCTGCCAAACAGCTGAAAGAGGGAATTTTGGGATGATAAGATGGCCCTGTTTCAGGCAAAACTAATGAAGTAAGGCTAAACCAACAAAACCATGCAGATCCAAAATAGATTTTGAAGTCTATAGTGCCTTAACTGCAATTTTAATATTGAAGTTGACATCCCTTAGTATGTTAAAGGAGTATGTGTTAAACATATGACTGTTTCTCCTCTCTCCACCCAAATCATGTCAAATGTCACCTCCAAGGCAGGAACAGCTAAGGTTAGAGTATAAAAAACAAACAAACAAAAAAAAAAAAAACCAAACAAAAAAAACCCCAAATCATGAAGGGAACACCTCCAGGTAAGACTGGATTTAGCAGACAAGGATGGTCAACAGGCTGTGCTCCTGTTGCATCATCCAAGACCAGGATGCCTTCTTGGTAAGAACAGCACATTCAACATACAACTGAAGTTTTGCTACATTTCTACTATATATTAGAATTACTGCAAAGATTGCATCTCCAGCTTTGCTGGATGCTACCTGGGATTTATTAACTTGAGATCAATCGCTTCCAGTTAGTGCACATATCACCCTCAATCCTGAATACGTTTGTACTGGGTTTGGCCAAGCTGGAGTTAATTCTCCAGTGCTGTTTTGCAGCAGCAGTTGATAACATAGCAGTGTTTTGGCTACTGTTGAATAAGTACCCAGGCTATGTCTTTTCAATGTTTCCCTGCCCCAAGAGTACATTGAGGGATGGGCAGGATCTTGGGAGGGGACATGGCTGAGCTGGCATACCTGGACTGGCCAAAGAGGTATTCCATGCCATATGACGTCAGCTCAGATATAAGAATGAAGTAAAAGAAGGAAGTGGGGGGATTGGTCCATGGCGTCTATCCTCCCAAGCAACTACCAAGCTTAGAGAGCCCTGCTTCCCGAGACCGACCATCGTCCTGCTAATGGGAAGTAGAGACTAACATCTCTCTCTTGCTTCCGCACGGTCTATTGCTTTTGCGTAGTATTGTTATTAAATTCGCTTCTATCTTATTATCAGCTTTGGTCAATTTCTTTTTCTTCTTCCTCCCATCTCCCCCTGTCTATTTAAGAGGGGGAGTGATAGAGCGGCTTTGGTGGGCATCTGGCCTCCAGGCCAGGGCCAAACCACCACAACATTGTATCTGTCCCTTTACTAAATTAAGTCTATTAATTGTTTTAACTTTCTGAAGCTGTGTCAGTGCAAGTCCTTATTGGGGCATTGGGGAAAAAAAAGCATTATTTTTGTCAAATAGTTTGGGTAAGAGCACTGGGGCTCCAAGACAAGCACATGTCAGGATGTAACCCAAAACATGACAGTACTAACATAAGAACAGTACAGACATCTGGCAGCACCTCTTTATAACTCAAGTGTTTCCCATATCCTTGCCCTTTTAAATGATTGCTTTACCACCAGTTTGAGTGCTACGAAAGCATTCTATATGCTCAGCACATTTACATTTCCCAATTGCAAATATTACTTTGAAGGGGAACAACACAACCTGATAGATCCTCTGATGGAACAAAATTCTTAAAACCCATTCAGGTTGTATGACAGGTATCTCATGCCTAATGTTATCCTTCCTTCCAGATTCTACAGCCAGCTGAGCCAATACCATAACATAAGGTATTTTCACTCTGTTGAACTATCTACAGATTAATAAACAAATTGTAGAAAATAACTAGAAAAAGCTTCATGCATGAATAAGACAACATTCAAGACAGTAAAAGATAGTGTGAGCAAATCAAACAGGCTAGTTTTTCAGCTCCTGTTAACTGGCATAATAACATGGAATAGGAGTCAAGTTGTGATACACTGGTAGTAGTGTCTGAGCCCACACATGAAGATTTTATTCTACTTTTCTAGTCAGCTTCTGCATTATTAAGAGGAGAGCCCAAATACTTTGTGTGTGTTACTTAACCAACTGCACACTCTTCATTAGGAAGCAATTCTCCATTGCACAACACAAATTTTTGAACTCTCATGAATATAACAGCTTTCAGTGTATTAGGATTGATACATCTTTATGTTATTTTTATGGTTGAGGGGGGAAATGTTATTTATTAATTACCCTTACAACAATAATAAACAATATGGCAAATGGGTATTAAAAAAAATACTAACCCTTTATTAATATAAATATGCCAAAACTCGTTGAATAAGGTTCGTGTATGGTTGGAAGGTATATTTACAATGGGAATAAGCAGTTTTAGGGCAAATATAAACTATTCTACGCAAATTAGGAGGCAACAACTTGGAAAGGCCCGGAGAGCAGACATCACTCGATTACAGCAGGGGGAGGCTCAATAAGAAGCTTTAAACCCAAAGGACAATGAATTAATTACTCACAGCTGGTTTTACCCACATGGGGGGATGCTGCTGCCGCTGTGTTAGCTTTGCGGCGCTCTTCCAGGGGGCTACCATGGCAGATTGCCAGCAAGGAGAGTTTACTGCGTGGTGCCAGGCTGATGTGGCTTCAGCGGATGGCTGGCAGTTAACGACACTCTTCAGGATGGGCGCTTGCTTAGTTTCTGGGTAAACTGAGGCACGACATGATTCTGGTGGCAAGGGGAAGCAGGATAGGTGGATCTGGCTTCTAGGCTTGTGGCTTCTCCGACTTGCATGTGTATGGCTCATGGCTTTATCCCAGGCTCTAGACCAGGCATTTGAGGCAGGGCAGGGCAACTCAAGCCAGCTTCTACGAGATGGGTCCAAGTAGGCTTGAAGCAAGGCAAGGCTTAAAGCAAGGGTGACTACCAAGTCACTTGTATATATACAGAATGCCAGATTGATTGGTACAGTGGGGCACTGAAGCTAACGTGTAGCTGCCCAATGGAAAGGGCGTTCTGCCAGGCTATAACCATAAAAGGCAGAAGCAAGGACCTTGTATGTGGGGGAGCAGTGGTCAGCTTACGAGCTCTCACCTCAGATAAACCTCTTGTTTACCAGACAGACAGGAGTCCTGTCCCCTTTGTTCTTTTTCCTGTATTGCCCTGTTTTCCTGCAGGAAGGAGGGGAGAGAAAGGAACCCTGTCTAGACATCTTAAGGCCTTTGTACTGGGTTTGTACTGGGCCATGTCATGGCCCTACCATGACAGTTATTTGCATGTCTACCTTGCACTGAAATACTAAAACACCTTGACTCTGACCCTTCAGGTTTTGTACTTCAACATGGTGCCCTAGAAAGGACTACAATACAACAAATAGTACTGATCCCCAGAATTTTCAACAGAAAAGCAATAGTAACATAATTACTATGGGTTAACATGATACAACTTCAGGTTTGCCTTCTCTCGAGTATGTGGAGCACTTCTCCCCATTTCTCTCCACCACAAACTTCCCTCCCAGTTGATTCCTTACGCACTTACACATGCTTATGACAGAGTAACTGCTTTATTTTAACTGTTCCATTTTAACTTGCCTCCATTTATCTCAAAGGTTGTGATACAAAGTTTCCATGACAATACTATAATACAAAAGTGGTGGAAAAGACTTTTAAATTAGGACAACTAAATTGTGTATGACAAAAAAAAAAAACAACCACAAAAATAAACACAACAAGACCTCAGTCAAGGTACAGCTCTGTAGCGATAAAGGAAGGCAACAGACTGAATGACTGCATGCACTAAAACTTTTTTCTGTATCAGCTGGTCTAAAATGGTGTCATTTTTCTCCAGGCACCTTGCCATTCCTGTATCTTTATATCATGATAGATAACTAGCAAGGGAATAAACACAAGACTGAAACATTCATACACAGCTATATTAGCTTCCCTGAAGTCAAAATACCCTAGACCTACCAGAGGCTGGTCAGCTGCTTTTCAGCAACTCCCGTGAAGCTCACACTACCAGTTTCTCAGAGGTAAAGATGCTTTGCTTAAGGAACACCAGAATTGTAACTGCTTTTATAGGAACATTACATATCAAGCTATCTGGTTGCAAGCGGTTTTGTTTGGTTTGTGGTTGTTTCTTTTACCCTACTTTATCTTGGCTTCTTTTATTTATGAGAAAATAACTTTTCAGTATTATCTTACAGCTTTGGTGATTTTTGTCATGAGAAAAAAATATTGCTCTTTCCCTCTCCTTGAAGATTACTTCACAGATTAAGAAAGTTGGTGTGGTTTTTTGGCACCTCACCAAGGCAGACACTTGTAGAGTTTTTAAAATACCTTCTCACAACCGTTTGATGTCTTTAAGAAGGAACAGTAATCTTCACTCTAACCAGGTCCATTTATTCATTTAAAAAAAAAAATAAAAGAAATCAATACCTTTTCGAGACACGGAGCTTCCATGCAAGGAGGACTGCTTTACAACTTAATTGCTATTTTACCTTATAAATCAGGTGAAAATATACATGGTAGATTAAGCAATTCAATCTTCTTTTATACCTTTTTTTCCTTTACGGTAACTTTTTAAACTGTATCCAACAAAGGAAAATATAAATCGGATGTTTAGAATTGACCTTTTCAAACACGTGTTAACTCAGGCAGCCTTTACACTAGCTTTGCTAATGCCCTTTTTTCTTGCTGAAAAACAAAAAAACAAATTAGACTTGCTTAGATGTAACAAATACAGATTGATCATTTTAACAAAGTAATTAAAAGCACTATCTTACTTTCAGTGGCAAACTGTATTTACATGTAAAATGGAATTGCATTAAGAGGCAGACAGCATTTTAGAATAGTTTTATTAAATGAAGCTAGATGAGCTGTTCTCACATAAAAAGTTTAACATCATGCACTTCAAAACACACCGAAGTTTCAAAACTAGAGATGTGATCCTCACTTACTGAGGCAGGTCAGATCTTTTCCTGCTTTTCACATCCACCTTTTGAATACTCATTACCGAACTACATGAAGAAAATGGCAAAGAAACGTTTTTTTTTTTTTTTAACAGAAGACACACCTACACCAGAACAAGCTTTCCCCCCAGCTCAGAATACTGGGGATGAAGACACGTTATTAAGCTGCAAGAATGACTCAATTGCTGTCAAAGAATTAGCCCCAATTTTGTTCCACCACCAAACCTCTACCTAGTATAATCTTTACTTCTTCTTTGAGCCTGAACTACTCAACCCTCCAACACAAAGACTGGATGCAGTAAGACAACAAACGTATTTCACTGGATGGTGGTGTGGAGGATAAGAGGCAACAACTTTCATTTGGCAAGCAAGCCATAACATCTAACACATCCCTCTTCAGAGCTGTTGTGTCTAACTCACCCAATTTAGCCACAGACATTTCCCTCTAGTACTAAAATAGTCAGGAGTCATCACATCTCTTTGCAACACACTGCTTCCTTAAGGGCACCAGAATCAGAAATTCAGCAGAAACTGCTTCCCAGCTGTTGATGTACTACATAACTCAAAGTCTACAAAATTCATTACAACCCCCCCCCCCCAGTTCTTCAGTCAATATAACAGCAAAAGAAAAGATAGATGGTTACAAAAAACAAGAAAGAAGCGCTACAAGAAGACTTGGCAATAAGGTAACACTGTCTCTCCCCACTACAGACACAACATAGCAAAGACAGTACCTAACATGTAACAACTCTCTTGTAGGCCTAACTTCAGCCAGTTGAAGAAACAGAAGGCTTGACAAAAAAAAATGGAAAGAGGAGAAAACTAATTCTGAGCTTTAATCCAGGTCCAGAGAGGCAACTAAAGAGGTCTAAAGGATTTAGAGGTAGGAATTTCAACCACCTACTCCAGATTTTGAGGCTATTAAAGTGATAATAAACAGTAATTACAAGAATTATTTACAGAGAATTATTTACATTAGCACACAGATCTATTTTTTTTTTTTATGTCACATTAACACTCATATATTAACTTTAAGTGAGTATTTCCTAGAGCTGAAACCTTTCCCTTCCACAAGGGGCAGGAAAATGGAAGGGGCGTTTAAAATCTTAAATTATTATCGGGAGTCTCAGCTTTCATTTATTATGTAACTCTTAGGGTTAAGTAGAAAGACTTTGGAAACATTGAAAGAAGCAAATGATGCTTCTTTGAAACACTCTTCCACAGCTTTTGTGGGCATTATCATCATATCAGAAGCAACACACTTCACAGTGTTACTTGCAATGACTTCACCATCACTATGAAAGGCACAGTGATTTTTTTTTAAGAGAAAAATAAAAAAAAAACCTGTTACTGTACTAGTATAACATTTTCTGTAGTCCCTAAACACAAAGGCTGATGATAAATTACTTTTGTCAAAAGTTTTTCTAGTGTTAGAAAATGTCATTATATTTCAGCAATGAAAATTTCTCTCCTTAGAGACCCATGCTTTTTTAATTCTTACTACAGCTTAATGCTTTTGCAGGTTGTCTTGGTTTAAAGAGCAGACAGAAATACTCTTACTCCCACTAAAATAAAGGAAGTAAAGGAAGTAAAATAAAGAGGCTCTCATTGAATTAGAGAGAAATACAGAAATTGTATTCAAAAAATAGAGAAAAATACAGAATACATGAATCCTTCACACCCAATACATATACAGGATACATGAAAATCCCGAAAAACCTTCCCCCAACCAGACTAAACCACAAACCTCAGTTGCTCCTTTTCTCCCCCACCTGGGGTTTAACATATGCCCCAAGGCTCGCTCTTTCCCCCCCATTGCTAGGCTGGATTCAGGCTGGCTATGCGTGAAACTGCCTTCCCTTGGTTCCTGGCATTAAACCTAAACAGGCCAAGATGGCACAGTACAAATTAGTTCGGCCTGGAAGGCCACAGATAAGACTGGAACCATCCTCCTCCCACACCAGATAAGGTAGCTCGCTGCATGCAAGGAGATGAAAAGGAAGAAAGAGAAAGACTTTCTTTCAGCCATATTTATATTGCATATTTCTTTGCAGCCATATTTATAGAGATGCAGGATGTATGGGAGGAAATACAAATATTACATGTTCTGGTACACCTCCTGGACTCTCTGTACCTTCTGGAGGACTGCAACTTTGTGGCTTTTCTTAAGGGCAACCAGTTCAAACTGGGACACAGGTGTCCTTTGGAAATTATCCACCAAAAGTAATTAATAACAATCTGTAGGTCAAAAACTCCACCTTCTACCAACTGGAGTAGGGAGCAGCTGATTTAAAAAAGAAAATCAAAATCAGTATCCAGACAAAAAACCACCCCAATCAACCAAACAAACTTGTTATCTTGATTTGTTTTCAATTATATAACACTAACTGGTTTTCCCAATAAATGTTTTCAATTTATGTACTCTTGTGTGTGTCCACCACTGGTAGTTATGCCTATTTACCAGCTAAGCATTGCTAGTCATATTTCTTTAATTTCCGTAACAGGTAGCAGAAAACACACATGATGTATCATTTGCTTCCATTTATTCTTGGTTCATCTTGCTTTTAAAAGTAAAAGTAGGTATCACCTGATGCTTGTATGATGTTCCCATTAAGAAATGCACTCTAAGGTAAATTCTCTAACACATGAAGTGTGTTTTTCACAACTGTAAGTAAATCTTACCTAGTTAGGTGAGCCAATGAACAAGCATGACTTTTAAATAACAATCAAAGCTGAAGTTCTATACTGAACTCTTTACTAAAAGGTGACCATCAGGTTATGTATTTAGCATTTCCTAGTTTGAAACAAAGAAAACTAAGTTTTAACTGTTTCCCCATCTTCACAACTAGACTTATGTTACCCTTCAATTTTTTAACTTGGTCTTAAGAGACCACTAACAATACAAAATACATCACTAGGAATATAAGCATCCTAGTGGTTCCAACACACTAGTAAACAACCTTAAAAGTAATCAAAGTAGTTTCAAAGCAATTTACAAGCAAATAGCAAGTAGTTGCATATCCAGCAGATATATGGGAAGCAAATTAAAACCAGATGGCTGAAACTGTTAGTGTCCCTAGCTCTGTCCCTCTCATCCTCAAAGCCAGCATATGATATCTACTTATGAACCACCACATGAACTACCACTTTTTTCAGCCTGGCACACTAAGCCAATTACTAGCCACTGCTCCACCCATTTGGCTGCCACAACAGTATTGCTCTTCTGTATGCCAGTGTTCCGCAGCTCACTGAACAGGTTTTGCTGTAGGAACTGCTCAGAAGTCCTGTCTTCAGCATTTAAAATGCATTTGAGAGAAAGAAACAACATCCTACCATTTTACAAAAAAAGTGAACATAGTTTTAACTAAAATCTAATTATTTCTCTACAGCTACTCCAACTTAATTTTTACTGCTATAGAGAAAAGTTTGATTACATTCAATTGTAGGAAACTGTTGACTCCCTGTAATTTCATCTCCATTACACTGAAGAACATGTTTCAGTAAAAACGCCTCTTCAGTGATTTCCACACTTCATTCTGCAGTTTTCTATATGCTCTGTCAAACTTTCAATTACTTGGTCCAACGTATGTGGTAAAGATCTTAATTTTGAAGATCTATCCAAAGACCATAGTAGACAAAGTTCATATAATATTGCAGGAAGGAAAGAAAAATAATTTTAGCTTCTCTAAGTTGTTCCCATATCTGAAGTGTCTCATTTCAAGTGGAACATCCAGAAATTTGCTCACTTTTTTATATATCTTTTCATGCTGCCGTTTGCTTAAAAAAAAAAAAAAAACCAACAAAAATACCAACATAAAATACAGTAATTAGAGCCACATAAAGACTTCACCATCAGAACACACAGGATTTCTTCACCCCAATAGTGCTATTCCCATTCTTTTTCAATACCTCAAAGACACAAACACAACAGAAGAATGAGTTTGGTATTATTCTCTTTAATAAGACTTCTTAGAAGTTCCTATCTCCATAAAGCATATGCATCTAATTAAAGATGCAACTACCTCACCATCTATCAAGATATACTGTCTTCTGCTTAAAGACATTATCCTCTACTGAACTCTACACTGAAAGGCAAGCAAGTTATTGATTGGCTGAACCAGACCCCTTCAGGTCATCTTCGCTCCTCCTTCCTCAGATCTTACCGAAATCAGAGAACATCCACTACTATTACATAAGAAGGGCATCCCTTTGCACTGTAAGTCAAGGCCTAATGCTCTCAAAGACCTTTAGAAAGGTCAAAATAACTTACCATTTCCAGAGTCAGTTATGACCTGCTCCTTTTCAATTGTTACAGCTTTGGACTAACCCAGGAAAAGCTGTAAAAATCCCTCTGCTTCACCCTCTTACAGAGTTACAACTTTTGGAAAACAATGAATTCCAAAATACAATAGCAAGCACACAGCTCCAGCCCCCTGAATGTCTCACTACACATCTCTGAAACTTAAAAACTTCAGGTATTGTTTTATTCACACAGTTGGGAAAGAAGCCCCTTTTGGTAGCCTGCAAAGACTATGGCCGAGCATTATAAGGCAGTAACTGGGACTTTTAAGGGACAAGAGCCAGACCACATCTTATTCGCAGGACGGCAACTACAAACCAAGCCCTACTAACCCATCCAAGGCAGAAGTTTCCTACCTGTTTGCTCACAGACCGACCTTCTCACTGCAGGACCGAGCACCCTGAGGACCCCCCGGAGCCCCCACATGGCTGCAAGCTCTCCTCCTGTAAAGCCCATCCCAACCTCAAGCCTAGTCTGTCTTCTTCTCCCCCTACCTCTACACCCCGCGCCCGTGACCCCTTCACCGAGCGGCAATACAGCGCTTCCCCTTTCACTGCAGCCGTCAAGTTTCTTCCTCGTTTAAAAGCCAACCCGCATTCTTCACACAAGGAATAAAAAAGAAAAAACAATAAACAAACAAAACGCACAACTCACAACTTACCACCCAAGTCAGTCCCCCGCTGCCGCCACCGCCGCCACCGCCTCCTCCAGACTTTGCCATTTTCTTCCCGTTTCTCCTCCGACGAAGCGAGGGCACAGGGAGCCACCCGAGAAGGCCGGCACCGATTCAGAGCCTTGCCGCACAGCACGGCGCGCCCGCCCTTCGCGCTTCGCCTCGGACCCTCAAGCGCCACGCGGGCCCGGGAGCCCCCGCTGCCCCTTGCCCGCCTTTACACAACCACCCCAACAGCTTCTAGCTCATCCTGAGAATTATAGCTCGGCGAGGAAAATAACCCACCCGGATGGGCGAGTTGCGACGACGGATTCCGTGGCCGCCCGCAGCCCCGCGGAGAAGGGAAAGCTTCCTGCAAAGGAGACTCAAGAAAGGAAGGGCAGCTAGGGGGCTGCGCCGCCCGCACAAAGCGCCCTTCTGCCGCCGCGCTCAAACTCGAGGCCGTGAGGCAGCGGCCGGGCGCGGCTGGGCCTGCGGCTCTCGCTAGTTTAAAGGGACTGCTGGTCCCTCTATCTCACGCCGGCAACAACAGCCGCCGCTATCGCCGCCGTAGCACTGCCGCCCTTCCTTTTGCCTCCTCTCCTTCTCTTCCTCACTCCCAGGCCCACTCCCCGCAGCCACAAAGGCCCAGAAAATAGATTAATAATAAAATCTCCTCCGCGTCCGCGCCCTCTCTCCCCGCGCGCGTGCACTCGCAAGACCGTGCACGCGCAGACCCCGCCCCCCGCACGCACGCGCCTCCTGCCGACAGCCGGTGCCGGCCCAGCCCTTCTTCACCTCCTATTTCCGCCCCGTCCCGATGCCGGTGTCCGGTGCCGCTCCCTCGCCTCTTTCCCGCCTCCTTCCCACCCCCCTAAACTGCTATCGCTGGGACCACACGCTCAGACAATAAGTGCACTGCCCCAGTCCGGCATCCCCGTCGCGGCCGCCTCCAAACGACGCCGTCCCGGGCCAGCCCAACCCCCGAGCCAATCACGCGCCGGAGGCGGGCAGGTTTGCGAGGGACACCTACGAATCGGAGGAGTGAACGGAGCGGCCGCGCTATACGTCACTGCGGGTGGCAACAGGGAGGGAGCCGTGGCAACAGGGAGCCGCGCGGGGGCGCTGCGACGCGGCGCTGAAAAGGGGCGGTGCAAGGGCAGACTTAATGCCCGGACCGTGGTCGGAGTGCAGGGGTGGCGAGGCGGTGCTCGGGCTGCCACTGTCTCCTTTGTGGGCCCACCTTCCCACTCTGGCCCGACAGGGAAGGGAAGCCTGGCTTTCCCGCCAGGCCACAGGGAAGTGTTTTGCGGGGAAGGCTCGGGGTTAACAGGGCACGGCTGTCCCCTTTCCCCGTTCTGCAAGGTAGGTGCTCAGCTACTCCCTTGCAACCACCTCCATAGCTGATCCCTACTGCCACTGCGACCGCTGCGCCCCGCGGCAGTTGCAATAGGATTAAAGTCCTGATGCTCCAGGCAAGAGAGTGTCTATAAACCACTGCCCTCTTCTGGACCGTGGTAATCAGCCTCAGGAGCTCTTCAGCTCAGAGATCTGACAGAGCTTCACTCTGCTGCTCTTGGTTTGGAACGTCGCTGTGCTGAGTCTTCTTCTGGTCAGTAATATATTGCTTTATCATATGGTCACAGAGCACCCTGTTCCGCACACAGTGTGTAGCGCTGTGCTAAAATATTTGCCATTTTAAAAAATACATCCTGTGGCCTAAATGATGTGTGTATGAAGCCTAAAATTCAGGTTATTTTAGGTATAAGCATGAAAAATATTTACAGTCTCAGATTCTTCCCACCATAAATAGGACTTACAGGACTATCAGTATTATGGTTATAGAATTTTGAGAAGCTTTTAAAAGCTGCACAACATGCAGCTTCTTGATTATTAATTTTCATTTTGCTGTGTGAGACACAGAAGACCTACCTAGTCCAGTCTGTTCCACTCCTTCAATTACTCCCAAAGTAACATCACAGAGGAATTAGTAGGAGCACTGTATCTGAATTAGTAGACAAATTGGTACCTGAAGAGAATAATTTCAGATGAATGGTAGTAATTTAAAGAATTTTGCTTGTGCAAAATTATTTTCCTAAGAAGTAAAGGAATTGGACACAGAGCAGCCACCTTTGAGGAATCAGTTGTAATGTGCAATTATGCCTCAAGGGAAGGATCAGAAGAATTTCTAGTAAATATAGCCTATTTAGCATAATTTTGATAGCAAGGCTCTGCCTAGCGCTTCAGTTTGGACATTACTTATTAGAACAGGTTTGGTTTTTTCCAGCTCCCAAATCTTTTGTAGTATCTGTTAAAATGAATCACATATAATGAACCAGGAATGCTGCAATGCATTTTGATAGGACCAGAGCAAACAGTATGAGTGCATCCATGCAAACTTTTGCAGCCACAGAGAACCATTAATGTATACAGCAGAAACAGAACAAGTCACAAACATTAGTGTACTATGTTGTCATCAGGTGCAGCTGTTCAGTAAATAGGCTGTGGGAA
Source organism: Indicator indicator (assembly GCF_027791375.1). NCBI lineage: Eukaryota > Metazoa > Chordata > Aves > Piciformes > Indicatoridae > Indicator > Indicator indicator. The sequence continues at coordinate 34,376,615 of NC_072020.1, forward strand.
GTGTGCCTTTTGCAGTCAGCAGCCAAGCAGCAGATAGGGGTCTAGCTTGAAGACAGTCCATTCAATACTGGAGAAACACAGAGGGAGTTTCTTTCTACTTAGCAGTTGGTGATCTCTGAATGTACATGGTCAGACACATTCAGGCTATGTGTTATGCTGAGATAAACAGGAGGAAAGGCAGACATTTTGCTTGGTCTTCCTTGAAATTACTCTGTCCAAGTTGTTTTTTCTTTTAATTCTTGTCATACACTAGTCTACCTACATGGCAAGTTACTGACTTATTGTTTATATTTGGTTTATCGCAGAATCGTAGAATTGTCACGGTTGGAAGGATCATCTAGTTCCAACACCCTTGCCATGGGCAGGGACACCTCCCAGTAGATTAGGTTGCCCAGAACCACATCCAGCCTGGCCTTAAAAACCTCCAAGGATGAGGCTTCCACCACCTCCCTGGACAACCTGTTCCAGTGTCTCACCATCCTCATGCTCAAAAACTTCTTCCTAACATCCAATCTGAATCTACCCATTTCTAGTTTTGCTCCATTTCCCCCAGTCCTATCACTCCCTGACACCCTAAAAAGTCCTTCCCCAGCTTGCTTGTAACCCCCTTCAAATATTGGAAGGCCACAATAAGGTCTCCTCGGAGCCTTCTCTTCTCCAGACTGCACAATCCCAGCTCTCTCAGTCTGTCTCCACAGCAGAGCAGCTCCAGCCCTCTGCTCATCCTCATGGCCCTTCTCTGGACACCTCCCAGCACCACCAGACCCTTCTTGTAATAGAGTCTCCAGAACTGGATGCAATACTCCAGGTGGGGTCTCACCAGAGCAGAGTACAGAGGAAGAATCACCTCCCTGGCCCTGCTGGCCACACTTCTCTTGCTGCAGCCCAGGCTCTGTTTGGCTCTCTGGGCTGCAAGTGCTCACTGCTGGCTCATGTTGATCTTTTTATCCACCAGCACCCCCAAGTCCTTTTCTTCAGGATTGCTCTCAAGCCAGTCCCTGCCCAGCCTATACTGGTACTTGGGCTTGCCCCAACCCAGCTGCAGGACCTTGCATTTGGTCTTGTTGAACCTCAGGAGGTCGTCATGGGCTGACCTCTCCAGCCTGTCAAGGCCCTTCTGGATGGATCCCTTCCCTCCAGCATGTCTGCTGCACCACACAGCTTGGTGCTGAGGGTACCTCAATGCCACTGTCCATGTCACCAACAAAGATGTTGAACAAGACTGGTCGCAGGATTGATCCCTGAGGGACTCCACTTGTCACTGGCCTCCACTTGGCCATGGAGCCATTGATAGTCACTCTTTGGGTGTGGCCATCAAGCCAGTTCTTTATCCACTGAATGCTCCATCCATCAAACCCAGACTGCACCAGCTTGGAGAGCAGGATGTGGTGTGGGACACTGTTGAAGGCTTTGCTCAGGTCCAGGTAAATGACGTCAGTTGCTTGGCCTTCATCTATTAATGTTGTGACCTTGTCACAAAAGGCCACCAGGTTTGTCAGGCAGGATTTGCCCTTGGTGAAGCTGTGCTGGCTGTACCAAATCACCTCTTCATTATTCTTCTGTCTCAGCAGTGCCTTCAGGAGGATCTGCTCCATGATCTTACTGGGCACAGAGGTGAGACCTCCTGCCCTGCCTGTCCTTCCCAAAGAGCATTCCAGTCCTGGGAATCATCCCACCAAGTGTCAGTAGCAGCCACTGTTTCATAGCTTTCCAGCAGCACAGTGCCCTTAATTCATTCTGTTTGTTGCCCAAGCTGTGTGCATTAGCACAGAGGCACTTCAGCTGGAATGGCCCTGGCACCCTCTGAGGTGAATCCCCCTTGATTCCCTTGGGGTGTCCCAGTGCTTTGTCCTTGGCTTGCCTCAGGGCAACAAGTTGAGAGCCCTTGCTAGCATCCATCCCTCTGCCTCTGGTGAGCTGCCCCAATGTTTGTCACAGGCAAGCATGAGTTAACAACTCTTTCCCCATTCAAATCTAGTTTAAAGCCCTATCAATGAGCCCTGCCAACTCCTGTCCTAGAATCCTTTTCCCCCTCTGGGACAGGTGCATCCCATGGTTGCTTGCAGCTCTGGTGCCCTGTAAGATGTGCTGTGATCATAAAATCCAAACCCATGTCGATGACACCAGTCCTGGAGCCATGAATTGACCTCTTGGCTCTTCCTAAATGTTTCCTTGTCCATCACTGATGTCAGAGGGATGGAGGAGAACACAACTTGAGCTCCTGATCGCTTTAGTAATTGTCCCGGGGTCCTGAAGTCTCTTTTAATTGATTGTGAGCCTCTCACTGCTGCATCATCACTACCCACCTGAAAAACCAGAAGTGGGTAATAGTCTGAAGGACTCACAAGGGAGGGAAGTTTAGCTACGACATCCATTGCCCAGGCACCAGGGAGACAGCAACCCCTCTATGAAGGGGGTTTGGTCTGCATATCAGACCCTCTGCTCCCCTCAGCAGGGAGTCACCTACAGTAATGACCCTTCCATTTTCCTTTTCAGGGTCAGTTTTTATGGCTGGCCTGAGGCAAGTTGGCCTTGGTGGCACTTCTGACCCTTGTGGCATTTTTGGCTTTTGTGAGCCCTTGTTCTTGCTCACAACCAGTTCCTCCTGCAGAGCCTTGTACCTGTTCTGCAAGGGCACTGTGGGTGGTACACTTCTTAAATGAGCAGGTTTGCTCCATTTGGGTCGTTTGTTTTGTTGGGGAGCTACCTATTCCCATGGACCCTGCAGATGTGAGTTACTGCAGTTACTGCAGGAGGGCTGGGGGCTTGCTGATGAGAGGATATCGAATCCTCTGCCCCACTAAGAGTCGACTCTGGTTCTGTATTTGTAAAGATTGACTTGTGAAAGTTACCAATTTCCTCTCACTCTCCTATATATTTATCTGTGTATGTTGAGTGGTTGCATTCCGGGCCACATAGGATTGTGTGACAACGTTCTTATGAAACTACAAATACTTGCCTTCATGGAGCTCAGAGGTGAAAGAGTAAACTAGACTGCTCAGCATATTACAAGGGAATCCTGCAGACATAAACATAGAATTAGATTTAAGAATTAATAAAATTTAAGCTCTATAATATTTTGATAGGAGTGGTCTGTCTTGGGTAGATGCCAACTGCCGTAATTGTGTACTACCAATGTATGCCAAATACTTTACACTTATTTTGTGACATTAAATTAATAGCTTGTTTCAATTCTTCGGAGACTTATTCGTTCTTGTGGTTGGATATTATAATATAAATAGAAATACCCTACAGATTTTCCCAACAATGGTCTACTTAAACTAATTTCATTAAACTATGCATTGTGATGTTATGTTGTGTTTAAGTATTTTAACAGTAAGACAGCTGTGTGTATGATCTTTCAATCATTTCTGTACCCAGTATGTACAAACTTCCCATTTATTGTAGGTTCATTTGCTGTGTAATAAAATCTTTTCTTTCTCTGGCTTTTCTGGAATCAGACTCAGGAGGGCAGGAAACTTGCCTGTTTGTGAATCTATCTACATTTATCTACTTTGACAACTTACTTGGGTACAACCGCTTACCTGAACGAGTGAAAACAGCTCTGTCTTTTGCAAACTACACAGGAAAAAGTGTAATTTGCAATTTTCATCTAAAATATTACAAAACTAAGTTGATACCAATCACGCTATACATTTCACGTGGCAGATAGTTGTAATAACATAGAAACAAACATTGCATGTTTAACACCAAATATTTACATATGCAAAAAAGTAATTACCATATTCTACTGCATTTAAAAATTCCATCACTATTCATTAACATAATTGTGAAATAACTGAAATTATTGATTGTGGCATCATAATAGGACAGTTATTAACATAGTTTTACTGCCTTGGTCATGAATGACTTTCAGTCCATGGTCTCAAGGCATTAAGAAGAGTACACCCATTGCTGGATCATCTAAGGGTATAGATTTAGCCAAGTCAAAGCATAGTTACACAAATGTATTTCAAACAACTTTGCTAAACTACACAGAGCACACCCTGGAAGTTTTCTGGGTGCATACTGCCAGGGAACTGTCTTGCACTCCATCAGCTGTGCCCAGGACATACCCACTCCATCAGCTGTACCCAGACATACCAGCTGTCTGATGTATCCTTGGCATGTTTGGCAGTACCTGTTCCTGGAGTTAGACTGTTCCACCGCCAGTCTCTTGGAAAACACCAGGTCATTTCCATCCTAATCCTCCAAGAACAGTCTGCCACTTTGTGACAGTTTGTCACAGGGCTTGGGCTGGTTAAATCGTGTTTGCCCTCTGGTTACTCCCCCATAACTAACCTGTTAATTACTGTGCCATTACCCACCTGTGGAGAACTTTCCAGATGGCCAGGTTGTGAGTGCTGCTGGGGAAGCTGTCCAGCAGAAGCCTCAGGGTTAGTTGTGGGGTCCCATGCCTGGATGACTATACTGACTCACCTGACTTTCTTTTGGACTACACCATCTTCCCCACTGCAGGAGAGGCAGGCTTTCTTACTGACCATCACGGTAACTTGCTTGGCCTCTCTCCTGGACTGCACTTTCTCTCCCACAAAACAGGGAGGCCATGTCACTTGTTAGCATTGAATGTTTATGCATGACTAGAAGTGCTTTAGTATCCAAGTCCATCTAAGTCTTCTCACTATCAGTTCAGTCTTCATTTATGCGCAGTTCCACTGAACAGCATAAACAGAGTTACTGCTAATGCAGGAGCTGGTCATATATTTGTACTGAAATTCCTTGTCTAGGAGAAAGCTGTCTTGTGCATTGACCACATACAGCAAGAGAAGGTGCATGCAGAGATGAAGCAAAGGAGGTTAGGCTGACCCTGATGGGAGGAATTCTCAGTATGAATAAAATTAACATCCATACTATTAACATCTGAGGTTTTTAAAAGAGTTGTTGGCAGTAAGAAGAGAAGTAAATGCTTGGAAATGGAGCAGGGGGCAAAGACAACAGAAAGAAACGTAGACTAGAGAAAGTAACGAGTTTGGAGATCTGTGCTGAACATACACAGCGTAGAAATGACCATTGGCAGAGTTACACTGAGAGGCAAAATGCTGCAATCATTTGGAGGCTCGGAACCAAGCTAATTATTGTAGAGAACGCAAACAGGCAGCAAGGTTTTGGACATGACATAGCATTCAGATAGTCCCTGCCTCCCATGAGCTCAGAGTGATGAACACAGTGAAGCATGCTAGGCTTTCCTTACGTGGGTAATTCCACAGGGTAATATCTTTCTGGCCTAGATGTGTAGTTTTGTTCCTAGCAGTTCACCTGAGACTGTTCAGGAAAGAAAATGTGAATGGTGACCCATTTTAACCCAAGAAGCCTCTTCTTGCTTATTGGAGGTCCCCATTGCCAGCGTATTTCTCCATCCTTACAGACGAAAATCCATAATGGATTCAGAGTGAGTACCAAGACTGATGCCTAAAAGCAGAAAGTCATGTCTACATAGTCATGGGGTGACAGGAAGGCAAGGGAGTTACTATCATGTGTGGACATGTTGTGTTGGGGAGAAGTGATGACTGATGTAGCTAGCAGAGAAGCATCTAAAGAGATGGCACCTTGCACTCAGGAGCGAAAATTCAGTCACTTCATTATCTCTGTTTTGGTACATGATTACTAATTACTGGGAAGAAAATAGAAGCAGTAAGCTTTCTGACATAGCTTCATTTTACCACCATTTTGGACTGGAATCTAGATCAGGATGTGCATATTCATTTCAGTTCTCATAACTGAGTTGTGTGGTTCTTGTAGTAATCCAAGAAGAAAGTCTCAAAGAAGACTGAGGCAAAGATCAACAAAAAAGAGTTGAGAGAATGTTCTGTGAACATCCAACCAAAAGAGGACTGGGAGCAGACACACAGGGGGGTATCAATGAACAATACATCTGAGCACAGAAAGTAGGAAAAACAAAAGGGAGCTACAAAACAAGTCTAGGTTATGAAGGGCACAGTCAGACATAGGATAGAGAGTCATTGACAGGCAGATGGTTTGAAGTTACCTGTCCAGCACATTAACGAACAACCCCCTTGAGGAAATTTGTACTGGCAGCTTCAGCTTATACTCAGTGATTTGAACCACTGGACCATGTTTTCAACTTGGTAATAGGTGCCCTAAAATGTACCATTCTATATCCCACAGCACAGGAAATGTGCTTACTGTGTGCTTCTGACAATTCCACAGCAGTTTAGAAGAGGAAGTTTATACAATAACATTGTTTATGAATATTCTTGTCTGACTGACTTAAGTCATTTATCTTCCCAGTAACCTGTTTACCAAAAACTCCCTTTGCTCAAACCATAGAACAGTTTGGGTTGGAAGTGATCTTGAAGACCATCTAGTCCAAACCCCATGCTCTGCAGAGACACCTTCTACTAGATGAGGTTACTCAAGGCCTCATCCAACCTGGCTTTGAGGCATGGTGCCTTCTCAACTCTGGGCAACTTTTTCTAGTCCCACCACACTCACAGTAAAGAATGTTGTCCTTATATCTAATCTAAATCTACCCTCTTCCAGTTTAAAACTACACCGAGCCTTATCACTACACTCCCTGATAAAGAATCCCTCTTCATATTTCCTAAAGGTCCTATTTTAAGTTCTGAAGTTTGTTTTAAGGTCCTCTTGGAGCCTTCTCTTCTTCAGGCTAAACAACTTCAGCTCTCTCAGCCTATCTTCATAGGAGAGATGCCCCTGGATAATCTTCATGGCCTTTCCCTGTGGACCTGCTTGAGCAGCTTCATGTCTTTCTTATTTTCTCCATGGCTTTGGCAGGCACAGAGGTGAAACTGACCTAACCCTAACCCTGTAGTTCCCCTGGTGGTCTTTTTCTCCCCTTTTTAAAAAATGGAGACCGTTTCCCCTTTTCAGATTACCTATGTCAGTAGCCAATTTTTAGGCTTTTGAGAATATTTTTTTTTCAGAAGTCTTTGAGAAAATAATTACAAAACCCAGATGCATAATTGAGCTTTAAAAAAAGGGGGGGGGGGGGGGCAAGAAGATTGTACAGCTGAAAAGGTAAAATGTACATAAGACTCAGCCACTTTATTAGTCTTAAATGCAAGCATGTACTGAACCTACAACTCCCTAAAAATTACTTGTTACAGCTACCCAACCATTTCTGAGGTGGCCTAGTTTGCAAGAGCTCAGCAGCAGCTGTTTCTGTGTATTTCAACAGCAGTTGTGCAATTCAAAGCCTTGGATGATTAGAGAAGCAGTTTTCACAAATAATCATTGCTAGCATTGCTAGATCTTATTAATAAGCACAGAAATGTGTTCCAAATCTTTAATCATCTCTTTAGATCCTTTAAGATATTAGTATTTCTGGGCCTTGAAAGTCTCCTCCAGGTATCCCACAACCGTTACTCGTTTTAACAGTGGTCTTACTGGTAAGTATTTGTGGTGGTTTGGCCCTGGCTACGGGCCAGATGTTCTATCACCCCCCTTCTTAGATGGACAGGGGAGAAAGGAAAACATAACAAAAGCCAGCTATAAGATAGGAGCAATTTAATAATGATGATAAGCAAAGCAGTTGACTGCGTGGGAGTGAAAGCAGAGTGATGTTAGTCTCTAGTGCCCATCAGCAGAATGGTGGTTGGTCTTGGACAGCTGCCATGGACAAATCCCCCAACACTGCCTTCTTTCTCTTTCTTCTTAGACCTGAGCTGATGTCATCAGGCATGGAATAGCCCTTTAGCCAGTCTGGGTCAGCTGGCCCAGCTGTGTCCTCTCAGCATACTCTTTGCGGCAGAGAAATGCTGGAAAAGCACAGCCTGGGTGCCAAAACACTGTGGTATCAACACCCAGCTACAGGACTCCAAAGCACAGCCTGACTACCAAAGTGCAAAGTGCAGCTGGACTACCAAGAGAACCTCTTCTTTTCTGAGCACCGCAGAAAGCTGACTCCTGATCGCAGTATTTCTTTCTTAGATTTAGGATTCTGTGCTGTTGCCTGTGAGGAATTAAAGTAATCTTTTGAATGATCTTGAATATATGTATTTTATGAACACTTAATGAATTCATTTCAATATCCTAGAAGAAAGATTTTCATCTACACAATGTGTTACAAGTAGCTTGGTTTGATATATGTACACCTGGGTTTTTTAACTTGAAGAATATGAAAGCAATAGTCCTCATTATTTTATACATTTCTTTTTGAAACCTACTGTATGTTTAACGTAGCACAGTAAAGAAAAATCTTCATCAGCGCAGTTCTTTCAGCATGTTATGCATTTCTTGCAAACTATGAAACAAATAACATAAAAAGTGTACTGTTTGCTTTACTTTATTACCAGCCCCAAGCATGAAAAAAGCCAGCACCTCTCCTTTTGCAAAAAAATATTGTGATACAGTAATCAGACTCCAGTTTCCTTTAAACTAATGTTGTAAGGCACAAGCTAGTGATACACTGTCACAGAATTGTCAAGGTTGGAAGGGACCTCAAAGATTATCCAGTTCCAACCCCCCTACCATGGGCAGGGACACCTCACACCAGAGCAGGTTGCCCAGAGCCACATCCAGCCTGGCCTTAAAATTCTCCAGGCATGAGACTTCCACCACCTCTCTGGGCAACCTGTTCCACTGTCTCACCACCCTCATGCTGAAAAACTTCTTCCTAACATCCAATCTGAATCTACCCATTTCTAGTTTTGCTCCATTCCCCCGAAGTCCTATCACTCCCTGACACCCTGAAAAGTCCCTCAACAGCTTTCTTGTAGCCCCCTTCAAATATTGGAAGGCCACAATAAGGTCTCCTTGGAGCCTTCTCTTCTCCAGACTGCACAACCCCAACTCTCAGTCTGTCTCCACAGCAGAGCAGCTCCAGCCCTCTGCTCATCCTCATGGCCCTTCTCTGGGCACCTCCCATCCTTCTTGTAATAGAGGCTCCAGAATTGGATGCAATACTCCAGGTAGGGTCTCACCAGAATGGAGAATCACCTCCCTGACCCTGCTGGATGTTAAGGACTATACTCTCACAGAACTAGAAAGAACACATTTTCTTGTACTGTGTCTTGTAGCAAGATCATGTCAAAGTTTCTACAACAATTCTGTAGCAACAGTAACAACTCATTGTTTTCAGTTGGTTTGCTTTTACTGCAGTGTTATTCCACATACCCTCTTTGGCAGGATGATTTTGTACCACAAAGCCTTTGGAGAGCAGGAGTAGCTCTTTAACCTTATAGGGAAGTAATGTGTTCGCTTTTTCCTTGACTGTTAGTGCTGCTCACATTTTTATTTCCAGCCGCTCTGCTGAAATCTGACACTTCCCTCTTGAGTTTATTTCTCTCAAGACTTGTGACAGGGAATCATGTAAGATCCCTTTCTCACTTCACATCTTACCCTCAGTTTATTGAGCAGGCATCTGTAAGCATCAAAGAAGTGCTTGTGAATTCCTCAGGCCTACTAAACCATTTTTTTTTCAGTTGCACATTATTTTCTTGAATTCTCTCAAAATATTTCTAACTCAGTTCTCTGGGCCATGAGCAGTGATGATGAACAAGTACACTAGCATAACTAGTGTACACTAGCATATTCAAAACACAATGAAATGAACTTGAACTCACAGAAGAGCTGAAGAGCTCAATTATCTGTGCATCGTTTTTCCCAGTATTTAATTCCCAGAATAAAATGCAAACTTTTCCTCAGTTTTCTAACCAGAACTTCCCATTCTCCCACATAATGATAGCTACTCATTTTGAGCTGCTGTGCAAAACTGCGGAGAACTCAGAGCATACAAACCTTTCTTCTCTGATAGTTTTGTTAAAAGTACAGCAAAGCAGGAACTGTGCCAGTTCACAGATGATCATAAAGACAGTTACAGGCCATATAGGCAGGCATGTTAACCATCCCCTGGGAACGCAGCACAAGATACAGCAACCAAACATAATCCAAGGCACATGCTTAAGCTCTAAATTGCTTCACCAGCATGACTACTTTGAACCACAAAGCCAAACAGCTCCAAAGCACAGCAGAGTGCTTCCAAGCTGCACAGCAGACATATTCCCACAGAGCGCATGTGCACAACATGGCACTCCCAAGCCACCCTTCAGCCTCCTTTTAACATTTAAGTGATTCCTGTTAATTTATGATCTGCATTTCATGAGCAGAATGAGGATTGCGCTCCCTGGCATCCTGCCCTTGATTTATGCTAATCCCATGCTGATTCTGAGAGGATATCCCATGATCCATGAAGTTGGTGCTTCCTCCAGGGCTGTTAACTTCACCAGGGACATGGCTTGCTTAACAGGTTCTGTAGCAGAATAGCTGTTATCATCAGTGAAACTGTTTTTACATTTCTTCTGAGCGAATTAGCATACTAATGGATTGGCATTTATTGCTTTTTATAATCTACAAAGAGCTGCAGTAGGAATAAGTAATCCTTCAAAAATACACAAAGTAAAAAATATTATTCTCAATTTGGTATCTGTTTGGGTCATCCTCTGGAGTGGAAGTTTAACAGCACTCACATCCTTACAATAGGTATCTGCATAATCTGTATAATCTCTCATGGAGTTCTTTAGAGTTCCCAGTTCAATTTCTTCAGTTGTTGCACTGCAATGCTTCTATAAAGTGTGAAAAACAATTGTCCCAAGAAGTAAAACCTGATTCATTTCTGGAAGAGGCTCATTGTCTTTTTGAACAATATGCATAAAACGTACAGAAAAATTAGTGTTGGTCCTAAGGACTGTCCTAATGTCCTTTCCTTAGAACACCTGCTGCTTTTTGGGCCCCTTACAGCACCTCCCTCACCTCTCACGTGCCTGGATGAGAGTGAATCTCAAAAAGATGTGAGGAAAGGCCTCTGTTACCAGGTCTTCAGCAGGCTGCCAGCAGACCTGCTAAGAACAGGAATGATGCTAGGAACACAGAAGGATGCCAGTGAGGGAAGATTACCGAAGGGCACGATACTGAAATAATACAGACTGAGGATTCAGTTGTCCTGTGAATATACCATGGGTGCGAGGGTGAGAGAGAACAAGAAGCAGGTAGGAACTAAAATGATAGAAGGAGGAACGAAATGTCCCAAAAGTGAAAGCTGTGGCAGACATGGAGGACTACATTCACGAAACTCTCTCAGCAGACCATGCTACTGTCATCCTCATAGCCTGCTGCTTCTGACTGTCCAGCAGAGAGTAATAGGCAGCTGCCACTGTGAGCTGGGAAATGCGTGGGGGCAGTGTAGGGTTGAGGTATCAGCCCGAGATACACAGAGGAAGCAAGAAAAAGAATCCAGAAATGGTGTGGAAGCCTCTATATCTTACCTGTGACTCACTTGAAAGTTGTCTTAATCTCCAGTGCAGAGAATACTTCAAACGATGAAAATCACTCATTCAGGAGGGAAATTTGGAAGGGCTTTTCACAGTGAAGGCAAGAGGAAGGATTATCCCAGGAGGTAACTGATATCACATATTAATCAAGGGAGTCTTCCAAAAGATGGCTAAAGCAGCTGATTATGCTGCCCTATAGAACAGTGCATCTCGCTACTAACTGTGTTAACAGTGCTGGTTTGCTCATGCCAGTATGTATGAAATACAAACCCACTGTTCAGTACTGCTAGTGGTGACTGCTGCTTACCTCACAGGCAACAAGAATACCTCTTCCATAAATGTTTTCAATAAAACATTCTCCATTGGGGGGATTTAATGTTAAATTCTTGGAGTTGATTTCCAGTGAATTCATTATCACATGCCAGTAAATCTCCTGGTCTTTACAAATAAATGAATTCCTTTTCTCTTTTCCCATATGTGCACCCTTTCCGCCACTCTTCTACTAGAGCACATACTGCCTCCATGCTGTGTTCACTGATGGACTTAGTATTTTTCACCAAACCTTTGCAAATGGCTGAACTTCCTCACAGGACCACGAACCAGTCCTGTACATGAAGTAAACTCAATAAAAAGCTTAGAAAGGGTAAATTTACTCTGGCAAGTGCTTGTTGCTCTTGAATGTCTTTCCCATCATGAATGTTGTTTCTGTGGGCCAGAAACATACTTAAACTTTCCTGTGTCTGCAGAAGGTTTATATATTGGGACTGTATGAACAGCCATTTCTTCATACTCTGTCATCCATCAGTTCTTTTTCAACAATAACGTACAAAAACACTAACTTTTGTACTTGTAAGCCTTCAAAACTTGAAACAAAACTATAAGGTTACAGAATGCAGCTACAGACTGCGCAGTCAAGCCAAGTTGTGCTGTCTGTTGCACTGTGAGCCCTCTGTCTTTTCGCCCTTGTTACAAAATCAAACGGATTTAAAAACAATCATTACCAAAGACTGAGTTTAAAGTCTTACAAAGGCAGTTCATACATCGTTCTAATGCCTGTACAAGAACCTATGGCACTGTTTGCCTTTGTAAGGCTACATGACCATAACTCTTCCTTTCAAAAAAATCTTTATAAAAAATGAAACAATTAGTTTGCAAAATAAACCCCCAAATGATGCAAATCTAGCATTTATCAGCATTAACCTGACCTTATCTTTTTCTATCCTCAAGTTTTACAATTAAACTGCAGCATCTAACACTTCCTGTTTGTGCTACTAACTCCATTGTTGAGTTTTAAATTCCAATCTGTTATTTTTCTTTTCTCCTATTTTCTTTTAAACCGCCACTGCTAACATCATTGAAATCATTAAGTATACTCAGGCAGAAACTCCTAGTCACCAACCTAACAGAAACCAGTTTGGGGCATGCTTCTTCCTAAGCCAAATCAGAACAAATGCTAGAATTCTTCATGCAGTCCACGAACAGGCACTTCCCTTTTGGCCAATTAAGTTTTACATCATTTTGCCAGCGGTGAACTTTGTTTTTAATATACCATATATTTTCCTGCTGCTTTGGCTACAAGCAAAAACTGCTGCAGTTTAACTACATTAGTTTGACTTTTGATACAATTCAAGCATGGACACATATCCATTACATAACGTTGTATCCTTCTTATCACAATGGTCATACAGAGGGAAGAAGAGATGTTCTTTCCATCACCCTAAGAGACTATGATCCAACTGCTTTACTAAGAGTTTGCTTATGCATTGCTCTTGGATGTCTTCGTTTTCTTGAGTCAGTTGGTTTCCTTAGCACTGTTTCACAACGGAGTCTGTACACTGTTATGTGAAGTACTTATCTGAAACAACTCTGTTATTTCCTCCTGATTGTGTAAGAGGTAAGCTGTTAGCTGATGGTTTTCAGGGGGTGGGGTGGTGGATACGTTCCCCTGGGATTTCAAGGATATGGGAGACACACATAGCATATCGCTTAAGTTCCAAGGACATGAAGTATTATGTAGGATTACATAACAAAAGGATCAAATTAACATACACTGGAACAGTATAATCAAAATACATCCTGAAATGATCTTATAAAGATCTCTATCAGACGACCATAGATAGAGTCAATCCTTAAAGCCCCTGTAGGTGTTCAATGCCACAGTGAAATCTCATAATCATTACAGCGTGCTTTTCAAACTCTTGGTTACAATATATCACTAAGCATACTTTTTCCAAAAATCAAAGTCCCACATTGTTCACTAAACCAAAGCACAGTGGTTTGAAAAAAAAAAAGCCTTCTTCCCGACTCTCAGAAATCATGCATTTACAGCATTTCACTGCTGCAGGGCATTACCGTCCTGGACAGGGGATTCTGGGTCTCTCTCTTGCTTTCCAGGTGCATTTTCACTTGGTTTTGGATTCTGAATGGTACTTTCCCTTTCCCTTTTTTTCTCTTTCATGTATGTACTGATGTAATGATACCTCTTAGTGGAGTAGTAAAATACTCTGTCAACTAGAAAACTTTCCATGCCTTTTCTTTCCTCTCTATCTCTTGGTACAAGGGGAGAGAGAAGGCAGGAGGGGAAAAGGGACAGGAGGGCACTAAAACCATAACATTCCAATTGGTGCCCAATGTGGGGCACAAAAAGCAGCAAGAACAGCTGTATTTAGTTAAGAGAGGAGCATGTATTTAATTTGGCAGGGAAGTGCCTGTTCTTGATTTCAGAATTCTTCCTATAGCTTAGACTAGCAAAAAGTGTTTAAAAATGAATACTCTTTACATTTTAGATTGCTTTTCAAAAACAGCTATTCAGTATTTTGAGCATTTGTCTTTTACAGAAAATTTTCAATAAATATAAATAAGCACATACAAAACCACATCAAGAACAGGGTCAGTCATGTAAGTTACTTTCACCAGCACTAATTTATGTAGTCCATTAAATTTTTTTAAGTCCTGGTATTTTTTGTTGTTTTCTGGGTGTCATCAATTTTAATTACCATTGTGGTAGATTTTTTTTTATGAGTTCGTGTATTTTTGATTTCTTGTGTCTCCTCTTACAAAGTAAATTAACTTATTTTTCATCCTGGTATATTTACCAATCCTCCACATAAATTAAAAGCAAATTAAAGTACATTTTAAATGAGACAGAAACATGTAGAAAAAGATAAAGCTATAGAAGTTGAAGCAGCCTAATCATAAATGAAGCTAATAGCCTAATTATAAAGTTTACCATAAAAAGAAAAAAAACAAAGATCAAGCATAAAAATCTAAGCAAAGGGGAAGAACCTGTTCTCTTATTCAGACAGGCACATTTAGACCCTTACACATTTTGCAATATCTGTACACCTAAAATACAGATACTAGAAGCTGCTTGACCTTGGCTTATTAACTTGGTCATTCCCAAGTGCCATATTATAGGATGGAAGGGTCTTAAAATTCTGCTGCTGAAATTAATAATTTCTGAGAAGAAGAAACTGCATCAACCTACTAAAGACCTTTTTCCCTTTTTGTTTTTTGGACACTTCACTACCCTTCTGTGTGGGTTAAATATTCAAGACTATCATAAAGCACATAATCTTATCCTAGATACCAGTGCTATTATTTTTTCATTCTATCCATGATGAGATATGATATATGAGCAGCAATATGCAAACTGTATCACTGACTACTCTTTAGAGAGGCTGTAAGATGCAAGACCTAAAGCATTGCTGGCAACAATAGTACCCCTGTAAAAGCCCATAAAGGGTGGCCACAGAGTAAGCTGAACTACTGCAAATAAAGATGAATAACTTTTGAAACAATCTTCAAAGTATAGATAGGACCTAGGTCTATTCCATAAGCTGTGTTTAAAGAAGTCACCTATCTGCAGTTTGCTTCCAACCCTCTGTAGATATGAAGCAATGATACTGAAATTCTGTTGACACTGACATATTTTTTAAAGTTGTTGAATTGTTTACAGAACACTGGCAAAATCTTATAGTTTATCCAAATCCAGAAGTTTGAAGCTATGGTGGAATTTAGAGATTTATTTTAAATACTTTCTTACAAATATAAGAATAAAATTAAGATAAGATATATATAAAATATAAGAATTAAGAATAAAATTCTTAATTGGTAGTATAATTCCATTCCCAGCTTAAGCAACCAAAGGTAAAGAGATGGGGAGCATGGGTATGGAGAACAGGTATCCTGGTATCTGCCTGGAACAATCTCTGCTTCCCTTGGAGTTCCTTTGTTTTGGCTTCTTTTGAACCGTAAGAACTCTGCAAATGGACGTTTCCAGCTTCTTCCAGCCATGTGCTTCCTACCATCTGTTTTCATTCCACTGTGCTATAGAGACAAGCACAATTTAGTGTTCTACATTTTCTGATGTTGCACATAACAGGGATTATGCCTCACATCTAAGCCACTACACATGAAAAATCTTTTATAGATTGAAGTAAAAGCAATGAGTAAAGGTGACAGACCATCACACAGGATGAGAAGAAATAATTCTCATTACCTACTCCTCAGCACAAGTATATAATTTATACTGAAGTTTGCTAGATCCCTGCATACCTGTGCTTTCTCTCTATGCTGCCTACAAGGGACTTTCATATGTTTTAAATAAACATTTTCCCCAGCAACTTCCTGAGGTGTAGGAAATTATTACTACAATTTTGTGTTGGCACTGATGATTGCTATTCTGCATGCAGTTCTGAGTCAAAACAGGGTATGAAGACATGAACAGCTGTATGAGCAACACCAGAGCAGTACAACAGATGTCTGTCTGAAAGGAGGAATTCTGTGCACAGGCTCTCACAGTTCTTTTGGAAAAGATACATTTCAAAAATCAGTTTGCAAGCATTAACTGAATTGTACAGCATTTGCTTTGTATGAAATTTGATGGAAAAGATGTCACTGTTACATCTCAGCACAGCTTTGGAAGGTACTTATGGCACAATAGCAATTTTAACATCAGACTGAACTGAATTCTAGAAAACATTGCTGGTTTTACTTACATTGACGTTAGACCATACGTTGCAGACAACAGTGTTTTCTCATTCCCCATTTAACCTCTTCTTCCTTAAGCTTACCAGAAGCTGAGCAAGCACTGGCTTCATCATTGCCGATCAACTTCATCTACAACTCAACCAGTATCACATCATTGCCACTATACCTTAATGCCCACACCTTTAGAACGCAGGGCAGCACAGATCTTTCCACCATATTTCAAATTCATGTAAAAATTAAACAGTTATTGATGAGAAGTTACCTCATATTTCAAAAAGTGAGTAAAAATTTATTAAGGTTGCACTGAAGTAGAGCAACAGAGAAAATTAGTGTCCAGATTATGCAGGAGAGACAAAATGTTCACAGTTCATAGGGTACTCCAAGAGATACCTAAAGTAGTTTCATTTAACTTTTTCAGATTATTTTTATTCAGTCTGAGGTTTCCACCCATTAATTCTTTCCTAAAACAAGGATCTGATGTTTCAAATACAGAAGAATTTCTTAAAAAGACTAAAAAAGTCTTGCCAATCGAATCAATTCAAACATTTTAATAATGGACTGCAACTGCTCTATAGTTTGAGTGAATGATTTCATTAAGTTATCTGCAGCTACTGCTCTTCTCCCAGAAACTGTGACCAAAATTGTTGAGAAAATTACTTTTGTCTTACTATTTTAAAATTTATTCTGCCTTCTACTTTCAAATTATCAATTTGGCAATTCCTCGCAGTCCCTATTTTAAGTAATGCAATGCAAGAAATAATTTGTCTTAAAGTGGTATCTCTTTCAGCTATAAAAATTATGAAGTGGAACCATTTCTTGCTTGGTGTTCCTGAGTATTGTTCTTTTGTCTTTTTTTCCTCCAATGTAGCATGTGTTAGTCTAAAATACCTTTCTGTTGTGTAGCCACTCAATCTCAGAACTTGCATTTAGGTGAAGCTAAGTACAGGAGGAGTTTTGAATGTAGACTGACAAATACACTTTGCATTAGACAAGTGTCACTGAACTTGCTAAAAAGTATGAGACTCTCTCTAACCCTCCTCAAACGATCAATTTACATTCTAAAGCAAAGTAAAATAAGAAAAAAAAAATCACACACCATTCTGTCACTCCTGAGCTGCCATAATCTGCTACTTTTTAAGATGTCTGTGGCATAATTTTGATGTCTCCTGTCACTGTGCTTACACAAATCTCCAATGTTGTATTTGCTTAGATTTGTTGAGAGGTCAGCAAAGCATTTACTTCAATGCACAGTTTTTTTTTACATTAATTTCAAATCAATACAGCAGTGGGAATGGTCAGAAAAAGGAACTGAAAGCTTTAAAACACTGATCTTGAGAACATAATCCTTAATTTTCACTGATTTAAAAATAAATCTGCAGTTTGAGCTTTGTGGGGTAGTCCTGTAATAGAAAGTTTCTTGTGCAATCCAGCCCCATATGGCCTTCCTTACATTCTCTGATAAAGGCTATCCCATCTGAAGATCCACTCCACACCTGATCCACAGCACTGCTAAGCTGACATTTCCTTGGTGGCAGTTTTTATTATAGTGAATGAAAAGAAACATAACCACTGTATTAATGAACAGAAAAATTTTATATACTTTTACATGAAATTTGGGAAGAGCATTCAATGGAAATCAATAGCTTTTAAAGTGATTTCAACCTACTTATAATCAATCTTTTAAAAAGTGGGCAACCCTGAATTCATACCATTAAGTTTTTATAATGAGTTATCTATTTTTTGTTTGGTAGGAAAAAAATCTGATGTTCTGAGTTTCAAGGCTCAATTTCTTATCATGAGCCATGACAAATTTAGGTACGTAACGAACACATTTCATAATTAGTTTGTTTTCCTAGCAGATCATCATATTTCCAAACATTTGTAGAATTAAATGCAAGTTCAGTACTTAGATATGTAACAAGGTAAATTTTGGCTCTTCTGGTTATTAGATAAAATTGTATTTCTCTTTTAAAATATCTAAGTTTTCTTCAAAATATTTTAAAACCAGAAGCGTCTGTTGTAATTGGAAAATTGAATTAAAACTGTTTTTCCAAGAAGATTATAAAATAACCTCAGCAAACCAACCCTAAAACTCCAAATTAAAAGCAATTACAATTGCTCTGTGCATTTATGATGCTTTGCTCACTAAAAACTGTTTCTGTTTAATCACAAAGTTGAAGAAAATGCTATTTAATATAGTTCAATCCCTTAATTTTGGGGTTTGTTTTTTAAGGGGAGAGGTTTCCATTGTGATGTTTACTTATTCAATACACGTACAGTTTCAAGCTGATTAAATGGAAGCAGTGAGACAGAAAATAAGCTGCCAGCAGGATGAACAGGAACCACCATCCAAATCTTCATGTCCTACCCGTGGTATAACATCTTCAGGGGATCCACAGTACATCTCCTCAATTCAGGTTCTCAGAGGTCACTGAGGTTTACAATTATCTCCAAGCAATTTTCTCCATATCCTGTTAAGCTCTCTCTAAACAACTGTGTGTGTTGCCATGCAACTTCACCATCCCCTCCTATTAGAACAGCTTCCAATGTAACTTCTGTTGCACCAGAAAAATCCGAGTAGGAGCAAAGATTTTTATCTATTGGAGGAAAAGTTAAACAGTTCAGTAAATCAATGCTCCAGACAGCATATAATGCTAGAATGCATGTTAAATATGCTCTGTTGTAATGAATAAGCATTCTCAGTTGCAACTACACAAATTCATCTGTCACTCAGTGGCAGGACAAAAATCACCTGCAAATTTTTAATGATTTTTTTAGTGCATTTGCTCAGAGGACCTAGTCAAGATTGAGGCCACTACACATAGAGGCATCTATCCTTCTGTGCTGGTTTGAGGCCAGGCAGATCATCTCTTGCCCCGAGAGGGAAAAAAGAATGACACTCACACAAATGGATTGGAGAGTGATGGAAAGTTTAAATGGAAAAGCAATTGGTGAAGCTACAGAAAACTACAAAGCATAGTGGCAAAGGGTATCCCAAAGCATACAGAGTCCCTTACATAATTCCCAGAGGCTTCCCAATCCTTCCTTCCTCCCACCTGGGGGTATACCCAAAACCCCCAGGGCTCTTTCTTCCCCCCTCCTGCTGCTAGGCAAGTCGCAGGCTGGCCAGGTCTGAGACTGTCCCCCCTCCATTCTTCTCCTGGCATTAGGCCTAGACAGGCCTAAGGGGCCTGAGATACTCCCCCACCGTTACCCAGTAAGAGAGAGCATCTCCCACGGGGGCAGAGAGGGAAGAAAGAGGAAGAGAAGGACTCTGCAGATGGCTTTATAGGGCGCAGGATTTATGGGTAGAAATACGCCGTTTCCTGTGTCCATCCCTATTGGGTGGGCACCTGGGACACCAGAGGTGTATCTCATGTGGCAGTAGCAGGGGCCACCCAGCCTAAACTGTCACACCTTCCTAGTAAAACACACAAGTATCTTATATCCACCATGTTCTTGCTAACCTTGCTATGTTGCGGGTAGGGTTGCACATGTTGCGGGTAGGGTTGCACATGTTAAACTGGGTTCTGTACTGATTTTGATTAAATGTACAATACTTTCTTCACCCTGCTAAGATGGAGGCAGAACAGTAAGACTGCATTTGCACTTCATTTTTAGTATGTGCTCAGGGCTCTCTCCATACAAACCATTGCTGCATGAAATAATTCATTATTTAAATTTCACACTTACCTCCTGTCAGAGGTATTTCTGCTGTTGGAGAGCAAAGTTTCCACTTTATTATTCCACTCTGAAACGTCTGACTGCTTGTCCTAACTGAAACATTATCTATCTTTAGGCCGACTGACTGGCACTCAAACTTCCAGCTGATGCAAGCAGAGGATGACCCTTCTTTTCGGGCTAGGTAAACCTAAAGAGAAAGACAACAGTGTCAGTATGTCAAAAACTGATATGACCAATTATTTGTTGTAACAAGGACAAAAATTGTTACAACAGTACGCTTTCTTTCTTTATCAAGCTTCTGAACCTTTAAAACTGTGCGTAGTACGATATTGTACATACCTCATTCTGAATCCTTAAGACTGTTCCACAGTTGGGTAATTGTACACGGTCATAGTCTTTCACTAGGGAATACTAATCTATTACAACATGCTTGGTAAAATTAAGCCATAAAAGTATGTAAGCCCATTATTTTTAAAAACCCCCAGTTATCTGGGGTTTTTGTATTAAGTACACTGGTTCATACACTTTGGTTGTTCATTTTGGTTGTCTGGTATTGAAGAAAACTGTAGTGTTTCAGATTCTTTAGATCTGGCTGCTGGCTGAACATTACTTCTCCTAGGACTTGACCAGTCTGGATTAAAGCAAATCACACATCCTAGCCATATATGAACATACATTAACATTATCTGAACTGCTAAGACTTGCATAATTTAATGTAGTCCCAATGCTGTTCTAAACTCTACCTGACTAAACAATCAAGCTCATGCTAACATCCAGTAAAATTCCTACTCATGCTTATAGAGGAATTATGTAATGAGCATGTGATGAACCTTTCCAGTCTATTATCAGCAAACCACGGTAATATACATTACAGATGAAAGAGTCAAAACTGCCATGATCCTTTCAGAATCCTTAGGTAAGAAAATTTACCAAAATTCTGTCCATTAATGTCCTACTGAGTGGACTTACACAGCTCTGGAAAGAACAATGATCAAAGACATGAAACACACTATAAAGCTATTCTCCAAAACAATCAAACCACCTTTTTTTGAAAGCAGTATTGATTTTCAGGAGAACAGTATTTATGCCCTTGCACAAGAGCATAAGAAGGATACCATTTTCTAAGATGTGGTATTTCAACATGGATTTTACTTATCTGCTGGAAATTTGGTCACTTCCTGAAAGACAAACTACATTTATTTCTAGTTTCTTAAATCTCATGGCAATCTTACCCGAAGATCAAGAGTAATATTTACTAACATCAGCTAGATTCTATGGGCATCAGGAGAGGTTTTGATGCCAAACACTGGCAAGGGTTTCCTGTTTTATTGGAGTTATTGTATTTTTATGTATGATTTTCTATTTTTAATAATTGTTATCCTTACTACTTTCCAATCTGTTTCAATCTTCCTCCAGATGGACTCTGCCTTCCAAACACCTGCTTCCCAGCCACTTATTTTTTCATTATTATTGGAAATCCGAGTATAACTATCTTCTACTATATTGTAGACGAGGTGGAAGCGTTTAGATGTCTTCTCTTTTTCAGAAGGAATAAAAAGTACTTCTTTTCTTGTCTGAAAAAGGCAAAAAATACAAGCACCTTCATTGCCCAATACATTTCACTAAGACTAAGTTACTTTTAAACAGCATGCTATGGTTTCCCAATTCAGTTTTGCTTCTAACTGGAAAAAAATGTCATTTTCAGGACATGTCATGGACAAAGGTATTTCTGCAAAACGAAAGTTTTAGACCAGTTTCCTACAGCTGACCTGTACCTTTCCCAGAGGGGAGTGTTTTTTTTTTAAGATTTGTCATTGTTCTTAGGAGTTTCAACAAAGCAGAAATTAGTTTAGTCTATGGAGAACTGATATAAAAATCTTAGTTTCTCAGACTTAAGCAGTCCTATGAAGCTCACTAATTTTACTTCACTGGTTCTATTTAGTATTGTCAGTCATTCCACACAAGAAGTTCACCAGAAAATTAATGCAAAGAGTGACGAGGTAAGTCACATCTTTGCATGCTATGGTTCTGGGAAACTGTATCTTAGCATAAACCAAAAAAAACTCTTGCTTTCAGAAATAGGCAAACACATTGACATGAGAGTCGATTGAGTTTCAGAGATTATCCCATTTACAACAATCCTAACTGCTCCCACACTGTTTTCTTGACAAAAACATCTCCTACCTCCATACTAACCAACAGTAACTAATAATACAAATGTTTTTAAAGCTTTCCCAACTACTTTTAACTGCCTTAAGCTTTCTAGTTGTGTCATCCTATAACTAACTAAAAAGGAAAAAGTACAAAATACTTTTAATTATCAGATTTTAGATCAAGAATTCACACACATTTTAGGAATCAACAGCTCACCATCAATCCTCAGATTTACTTGTGGACCTCTACGCAACTCCTATCATACTCGTACTTAATGTTTTTGCAAGTCTTCATGTTTGAACTATGCAGGCTACCTACCACGAAGTGCTATTCCTCTGCTGACCATTATCACCTTAGAGCTAGCTACCTCTAAGGTGGTCAACAAAGCAAAAGTTAAATACCTCTGAACCAATTTCACCTCTGGCTACTCGCCAAGCCATTGAACCCGATGTTCTTCCACCATATTCTCCGGGTTTTGGTGTTTTAGGAGAAATGAATTCAACAAGCTCTACAATGGTTCTTTCTAAGAGCTCTCTTTTTCTGTTTTCTGACAAAGATCGTTGTCTCTGAAAACACATTTAAGAAACAAAGTAAAAAGTTCAGAAAAATGGTATTTGTAATTCTGCTCTAGACTGACACCAACAGAGAAAAAAAAAGTTGAAAATCCCAGACTAACACTTAAAGTCTAGGCTGTATGAAGCATTAATCTTATTCCACATGTGCTAATACAAATCAGTCATAACTACATGGTTATTGGACAGTGGTGCTTTTCCTTTAACCTGCATGCATTAACTGTGGATTTAAGGTAACGTTTGTGCTATGCTTATTATACCTTTGCTTGGATGATCAAATACTTCCATAGCATGTTTAATAACTACTCAGAGATATTTTATACCATAACTGGTTTTGATATTATTTGGGGGAAAGAGACAGCAAGCATAATGTGTGGGTCAAACTTTCCTTTTCTAAGAGCGATTTGGTTGGTCAGTCTTGGTTTTATGACCAAGCCCCAACAAGGGATTGAATTGGTCTCTGAACAAGTTACTTCACAGTGAGTGATTATATCATTAACAAACTATGACATTAACTTTGCAGATATCAGAAATCTGAGAAAAATGAAATCACATCTCCAGGTGTATTAGTGGAAAAAAGAATTACATAACATGCTTTCTTTGCTCTCATTAATAAAAATATGGACAATTATTTAAAGAATAAAATAATCACCAAGAGGCTGGGGTATTTTAACTCCATGATTTTCACATCAAACATACAGAGCTGATAGGTTAAGCTTTGTTTCTTAAGTGGCTACCACACGGGGTTAGAAAATGAAGCTCAATATTGAGTATACAAACAATTACACATCTGGTTTTGGTTGTTTTTTGGTTTGTTGGGGGTTTTTTTTGTGGTTTTTTCTTTTCCTGCTTTGGTGATTGCCCAAGGCACACACACTTAGCACACCAGGGCCTGAAACTCCAGGCCAGTGAGTGTTCCAATTATGTAAAAAAGCAGTTCTGACCCCAGAAAGTTTTGCTATTAAGGATCAAAACAGAGGGATTTGAAAGGTTTTGGTTCCAAACAACATGGAACTATAAAGGAAAGCAGATACAGAGAAATGATGAGAAACAGCTCCAAGTGAACACTTGCCAGTTGCCAAATACCAGTTCTAACACAGCAAGGGGACGATACACCTCTGCTTCCATTGACAGATGACAAGCAGTGACTCCAGGAGTTCCTCATGAAACATCATGCCTTCCTGAGTGCAATACTTGACTAGGCACTTAGGATATCCATATGAACTACTACAGATGTCACTCCAGCTCAGAGGAGTTTGACCCTTCAGAGGGTTGTCATCAGTGGCAGAGAGTCACCTTGGAGGCCTGTGGCAAGTGGTGTTCCCCAGGGATCGGTACTGGGTCCAGTTTTGTTCAATATCTTTATCAATGACCTGGATGAGGGCATTGAGAGTACCCTCAGCAAGTTCCTGATGATACAAAACTAGGGGGGGGTGGCTGACACCTGTCAGGCTGTGCTGCCATCCAATGTGACCTGGACAGGCTGAGAGGTGTGTGCAGGCAAACCTCATGAAGTTCAATAAGGACAAGTGCAGGGTCCTGCATCTGGGAAGCAACAAACAGGCACCAGGACAGGTTAGAGGCTGCCCTGCTGGAAAGCAGCTCCACAGAGAAAGACCTTGGAGTGCTGATAGACAGCAAATTCTCCATGGAACAACGACGTGCCCTTGTGGCCAAGAGAGCCAATAAGATCCTGGTATGCATCAAGGAAAGTGTGGCCAGCAGGTCAAGGGAAGTTCTTCTACCTCTCTACTCTGGTGAGACCACACCTGGAATACTGTGTCCAATTTTGGGCTCCCCAGTTCAAGAGAGACAGAGACCTGCTGGAGAGAGTACAACGGAGAGCCACAAGGATGATTAGGGGACTTAAGCATCTCCCCTATGAAGAAAGACTGAGAGCCCTGGGGCTATTTAGTCTTGAGAAGAGAAAACAGAGGGGATCTTGTCAATGTGTATAAGTCTCTGAAGGATGGGTGTCAAATGGAGTGGGCCAAGCTCTTTTCGGTGGTTCACAGTGATAAGGCAAGGAATAACAGGGACAAGCTGGAACATAGAATGTTTTACACCAACATGAGGAGAAACTTTACAGTGAGGGTGACAGAGCATTGGAAGAAGCTGCCCAGGGAGGTTGTGGAGTCTCCTTCTCTGGAGACTTTCCAAACCCACCTGGATGCATTCCTGTGCAGACTACCCTAAGTGATCCTGCTTTGGCAGGGGGTTGGATCTGATGATGTCTGGAGGTCACTTCTAGCCTCTCATATACTGTGATACAGCTTACCCTAATAACAATCTACAATTTTCTGTGAGCCACATTCATGTAAGGAAATCCAGTGTCAGGGTGATCACTGCTGAAATTAGCAATGCCACACTGAAGCAGCTGCCCTTGCTGTGTTGTAAAAGTATGCGAACAAAATCCTGTTAAAGAACAGTACTTCAACTCAAAAAGGGTAGGCCTCTTTCATGGACAACCAAAAAAGATGAGTAAATTCCTGAACTGTGGAGAGTACAAATACACTAATTCTTGTCATCTCCCCCCACTTAGTAGACTCTGGCATACAAATGCTAGCAGCACACAAGGCATGTCTGACACTCAGACTGCAGAGATCAACAGTGCCTGTGATGTCCATTTCCTACAAACAACACTGCATCTACATACTGGAATGGATTCTAGGAACTCCATTATCAACTGTTATGGTTCAAACTTCCTGGTTCTGAGTTACCCTCTATATACATGCACAGGCCTCATCATTCTTTAGCAGACAAAGGGAGTAAGAAAGGAGAGGGACTGCGAACTGCAAGCTTTAATTCAGTTCTGCATCACATACAAGTTGTACTGTTGATGTTTCCTGAAGGACTCTGTGCTTTCAGGAGATCAGTAACTTGTGATTTAAGTGGACTCACTGAGTAAGCAACAGATGATCTGAGGGTAGAAACTGAATTTTAAACCTTTAAACAAGGAATACTGATTCATCTCACAACAATAACCACAAAATGGTTGCATTTCAAACTAGATTACTAGTTTTCTTTTTAAGAGCTGACCTGACTACAGCTATAACCATTCATAGGCATTACTGAAGTGACATCTGAAGCAAATGAAAAGAAATAGTTTCCTTCTCCCACCACCTAATTGTCGATGAGAGCAGCATAAAGTTCACGGTCCTTTGCCTGAAATAAGGTACTGCCCATACAAAATAGGTGAAAAAAAGCTTTGTAGTCAGGGTGTGCTATGGTACTATATATAGAACAACATCATTTAGGAATGCCTGACCCAAATAAAACACAGCATTTCTGAGAAGTAAAATAGTGTATAATGAATAAACTATCCTTGCCTCTTTTCCATCTAACACCCAGTCCCTCAACATCCTTTCAGCTGTTGTCTGGTCTGTGGTAACTGCGTTGTTTACCATGGGGCAGAAAAGCAAGTTAATTTAGCACCCTTTGGTACTGAGGTCATTTACAATCAGCAGGTGTTTGTGTTAAATGAAGATTTACCAAGGTAGCCTGCCAAAGAGCTGAAGGAGGGAATCTTATGGAGACAAGACATCCCTGTTTTAGATAAAACCTACAAAGCAAAGATAAAATAGCAAACACCCAACTTCAAAATAGATTGAGGGCCAGGGTGTGTGAACAAAGATCTTTGCCTAAACAGCTCCATTTTTAATACTAAAGTTGGCTAATAAGAAAAAACTGAGTATATGCTGAACACAGGTGACTATCTTACTCAGCTCTCCTCCTACCTAGATCATGCTAAAATGTCATTTAGAATGCAGGAACAGCCAAGTCTAGGATACAAAACCCACAAAAGGAACATCTCCCAACAGCAGCAGCTGGAACAAGTGTGCAGAGGCACCTGTACCAGTGTGGTTGAGGACAGTCATCAGGCTGTGCTCCTTTTCCTCCATCCAAGACAGGGACATCCTTCTTGGTAAGAATTGCACTTTCAACATACAGCTTAAGTTTTGCTGCATTTCTATTTTATAGTAGAGTGATTGCAAAGGTTTGTGCCTCTGACTTAGTTGGATATTACCCACGATTTATCAACATCTTGCAGTCAATAAATTTATCACCAGCAATTCCAAATCTGTTGTACTCATTGCTCTGAAGAACAAAACCATTTGATTCTTTTAACTTTCTGAACCTGTGTCAGACCAAGTCCTTATTGGGGCACTTGAGAGGCAAACATTAATTTTGCCCAATAGTTTCAGTAAGAGTCCTGGACTGTGAGACAAGCAGATATCAGAATCTCATCTGTAGCACAACATCTGGTCTCTGGACACTAAACACAGACATGCAGAGAAATAACAGCCATGGCCATTCCTCTTTAGGCAGGAAAGAATGATCATCATCTCAGGTTCCACTTTCATTAACACTGCTGTACAGATAATGCATACTGTGTATCACGTTTCTCTTTAGTTGCAACTTAGAAGAACTGAACTTGAAAGATGCAGCGTAGGAGCTCTGCATCAAAAGATACCAAGACTACAACCCCTCCTAGTGTGGAACAGCCTGTGGCTTGGACAGCAGCACTCTGCGCTGGGTTAGGAACTGGCTGGAGGGCTGAGCCCAGAGAGTGGTGGTGAATGGTGCCACATCCAGCTGGCAGCCTGTCACTAGTGATGTCCCCCAGGGATCAGTGCTGGGCCCCATCCTGTTCAATATCTTTATTGATGATCTGGATGAGGGGATTGAGTCCATCATCAGTAAATTTGCAGATGACACCAAGCTGGGAGCAGGTGTTGATCTGTTAGAAGGTAGAAGGGCTCTGCAGAGGGACCTTGCCAGGCTGGACAGATGGGCAGAGTCCAACAGGATGGCATTCAACAAATCCAAGTGCCAGGTGCTGCACTTTGGCCACAACAACCCCATGCAGAGCTACAGGCTGGGGTCAGAGTGGCTGGAGAGCAGCCAGGTGGAAAGGGACCTGGGGTTACTGGTTGACAGCTGCCTGAACATGAGCCAGCAGTGTACCCAGGTGGCCAAGAGAGCCAATGGCATCCTGGCCTGCATCAGGCATAGTGTGGCCAGCAGGAGCAGGGAGGTCATTGTACCCCTGTACACAGCACTGGTTAGGCCACACCTTGAGTCCTGTGTCCAGTTCTGGGCCCCTCAGTTTAGGAAAGATTTTGAATTGCTGGAGCATGTCCAGAGAAGGGCAACGAGGCTTGGGAGAGGCCTTGAGCACAAGCCCTATGAGGAGAGGATGAGGGAGCTGGGACTGTTTAGCCTGGAGAAGAGGAGGCTCAGGGGAGACCTCATTGCTGTCTACAACTACCTGAAGGGAGGTTGTAGCCAGGAGGGGTTTGGTCTCTTTTTCCAGGCAACCAGCACCAGAACAAGAGGACGAAGTCTCAAGCTGCACCAGGGGAGGTTTAGGCTGGAGGTGAGGAGAAAGTTCTTCACAGAGAGAGTGGTTGGCCATTGGAATGGGCTGCCCAGGGAGGTGGTGGAGTCACCATCCCTGGAGGTGTTCAAGAGGGGATCGGACGTGGCACTTGGTGCCATGGTTTAGATAGTCATGAGGTTTAGGGTGACAGGTTGGACTCAATCTTTGAGGTCTCTTCCAGCCTTCTTGATTCTATGATTTTAGGTGACCATGGAAAAAGGGAAAGTTAGCAGAGGACTCTGCCTATGTCCATTATCTGCACAATAGATTGCAACAAAGGAAGCTCATGTCAGTGCTCACATAAGCTCATGAGCTGCATAATTCTGTGAAGTAGGTGGAAAGAAGAAACAGGCCAAGAGACCAACAGGCAGCATCACCTGTTGGAGACAGCATAACACTTTTTTGCTGTAAGTGAATAAGCATGATCCTGTGGTGACATCAAGGTGAGAAGCAGGTCAGACAAGCCAGTTCGTGACTCAACTGCTTATTCTTTCCTGATTCTATCAATAGTCAGAGTAATTTTTCAGCTTACTACTGCCTCTATTTCCAGTGTTCCCTCCCAATGGGCAACTGCTGGAGAAGAGTCTGATGACTGGTTTCTATCACAAGCAGAACAGAATAAAGGCCCTTCAGATCCATTCTGTAGCTAAGAAGTGTTTACTGCTCGGAGAGGGTGCCATTACACTTCAACTCTGCAAACAGAGCATGCATTCCTCAACTTGAATCCTTTACTGCCTTTCATCTAGCTGCTCTGTCAGCCTTCTCAGTGCTCTATTCTGTGACCCTGATTTTTGATTACTGATAAAACAATTTCATGCTCAATTCTTCTCCTCTGATAATGTGGTTACAGCCCTCAAACTGTCAGGCCTCTAAAAAGGTCTAATCTGTTTATTAAGCCATCAACTGGAACCCCCACTGGAACTAAAGTTTCTATACAGAGAAATTAGCCCTAGAAGGAAGTACCAAATGGAACCACACTGTTTTAGTATACCAAGCCAAGAAAAGTTCATTCTGTCCCAAGCAGGGCATAGTAAAAGCTTAGCAGACAGGTATTGAGTGCACTCGGGTTCTATCACACGCAGGTGCAAATGGTTCCATGTGTTTTGGGGATGTTTGGCATGAACAGTGCATGTGGCTCTGAGCCAAAGCTCTGATGATGGTATCAATGCCTCTGGAAAGTCTTGGAAGCAGCCTGTGAATGATGCCTCTCCTTTCCTGGAGCTTGTAAAGAATAATGGAAACAAATCAGGCCTACATTTCTTATAACTATAAATGCTACTGTTTTCAAGTTACCGTATTATTGATGCGGAAAATGCTCAGCTAAGGAGTCCATATAGTGACAAAGAAGATGAAGTTTACCCTTAACATCTACTGATGCACAAGTCTACTCTAAAACCATCAAGAAAAAGAAAAAATATATACACACACATTATGTGTATACAAACACTTCATTATACAAGAGAATATAATAATCCTTTATTATTATTAATTATTGCATGTCAGTTCAGCTCTATGACTGATTCTTGTGTTCAGTATAAAATGAGGTCTGTATAGTTATCAGCATCTTATTTCCATAGTGCATGGACATTCCTATCAGGTTACCGAACTCATTCTTTCATTCTCATTTTATATATACATATATACACACACACACAAAACTCATTCATTTCATTCACATTATAATAAGACATGGTTCACTTAAAGAAATCTATCTAAGAAGAGCTACATACCTTTCTGTTTAGTGCATTAATAGTTGCACGTAGTGTAGCCTCACTGAGTGCTTTCCTTCTAGACAGTACTTCTTCATGTTTACAGCTGTATCTCCAGGTGACATCAACAACCTCAAGCACAAGTTGAAGAATAAAATAAAGCAACCAACAATTCCCATGTATCTCACTTCATTTAAAGAGCTAACTGAAATATGTTTTCCCATAGCAATTCTGGAACTCACATTAAGATGGAATACATCACAGGTTTGCCTCAGGCAAGTGTGTTTATTATTAACATCATCACTCCTACCTCATCTTTGGAGAACGCAATTATGTAGGAGAGCTTCTTTCCCCACCCAGTTTCATAGAGAAGAGGTTTATCACAGGCATTTTCACAGGGATCACAGTGAAGCCATCTTTTCTGAGATGAAGAATATACTTCAGTCCATAGATGATCTATATAACAAAGGCCAAGAATAAACAATTAATTATAAGGATAACTCCACTCTTGTAATATTGTAGAATATTTTAATCTTTACAGAGTTATTAAATGGAAGAGCAGGTGAAAGAACATATTTTTCTATTCATCTACATTCAGAAGAGTTATCAATGTTTTCTCTTTCTATTTTAGAATCACAGTTCCTCAGATTCAACTAAAATTGTGTCATTCTGAAGTCAGTCATCTACCTTACTTGTAGAACTGTGTCTCATCAGGCAAGACAGGAAATTGCATTTATGTTGTCTTTGTTAGCTGAACTGCATAACTCTATATGCTGTCTGATAGCTGACAATCTAAGACCCATAAAACATACAACCTTATTTTGCACAGGTTTGTACTAACATTAGAATATTCTAGAATACTGGTACCTGTACAGTCCCAGATGTATCTAGCTTCAAAACCAACAGCTCTGCAGCATAGTGTAAAACAGTTAGCCCACTCCCCACAGCGTCCACATCTGGTTTCCAAGAGTTTCTCAGGGTTGTTATACCTACAGAAGAAAAACAAAACACAACCAGAATAATTCAAAATACATTTTACCTTTCATAATCTTTATGTCATGACTGTCCTTGTGATGATTTGAGCAGATTTCAGTGCCACTCAGTCCAGAGAACATATCAGAAATTACTGCCTTACTACACAAAATAAGTGTGTGTAGAATGCTACTTTTACATTGACTCACACAACTCCATCATGTTTCAGGCAGCACTGAAACTAATCTGCCCTTTTTCAGCTTTCAAAACTGACTTAGACTTCATCTTAAAATATGATTTTTGTAAGCTGATCTTTTTGATAATAAACAAAAATATTAAGAAATGTGGTACTTGCTCTTTTCCTATAGCCTCAGCAAAGACGTGCTTTACCATAGAAATGAAAGTTTCCCTGAAACAACAAATCCCTAACCTATATACAGGGGCAATATTAACGTATTTTATTCAGAAGTTGTACTTCATCAAATTAACAGTTAAAAAAATAAGAAAAACAAGGCAAGTATTCAGAACAAGGTCATGTAAAAAAGCAATACATATTTAAAAAAAATCTCTAATCTTATACAGAAATTGTTGGGTCATGCAACCATCCTACAATACTTAAAACAGCTTCTCTAATCTTCCAACCAAATGCTTATAACTTGTTTACTAAATATGCAAGTGCAAAGATGTTTCCTGAAAGACAAGGAGAAAAAACAAACAAACAAAAAACCCAAACAAAAGCAAATGGCCATGTGCTCACCTTGGGAATCTATTACAGAGCTGACACTGGTTACAGTAATGGTTTTCCACCCGACTGGCATTCCATCTGAGCTCATCATCAGTAGGCAATAGGTAGTCACTTTTAGGCTCTGTCTGTCCACCACACCTCCTGCAACGAAGATTATCTACCCATTGAAAAAAGTCATTCTTAAACCACTCTAAAAGCTCCAACAATAAGAAGTCCTCTTCATTTATGTGTGCACCTGTAAAATTTATACAACACACTCTTAGGTCAAACAGAAAAATAAATGTAGACACAGATAAGTCCAACTATATAAATCTCCATCTCTGGGCCCTTATTATATTTTAAGTCTCATTATTAAAAACCTTCATATGTGACTTAAGAACACACAAAAGAAAAAACGTACATTCTCAAGACTGAATAAAGCCAAACTGTACATGTTATGACAAAAAATTTCATTCCTAATCCAAGTTAGATACACAGTGAAGTCTGGTGAGTATTCTTCATGTCCTGTTCTTCTGGGGCTTTGGAAGAAAGCATTAATTCTTTTTCCAGTCCCATTTCCAGCAGAGAGGAAACAGTCTAGGAGGTTCCTGGAGTGCATGGAACCTAAATTCCCAGCGAGTAAGCCAACTAGGGAAGGCCACACGCTAGGCCCGTTCATTAACAGAGACATGTAGATGATGTAATGGCTGGCATCTGTCTTGGGCAAAGTGATCACTAAACAGCAGTTTTCTGTTCTCAGGGAAGAAAAGACAGGGGTCAACGTAACTGATGCCTTCGACTTGTAGAGGGCAAACTTGTAGAGGGCCTGTTTAGGAGACTAGTTTTCAGGGTCCCTTGAGAGGCAGTCCTGAAGGGCAGAGGAGTCCAGGAAGGCTGGACATGAAAGAAGGAAACCTGCAAGGTGCAGGAGCAGGCAGTCTCAGAGTGCTATAACATGAGCCAGTCAGGAAGAAATTCAGCATGGCTGAAGAAAGAGCTTTGGCTGGAATTCAGTAAGAAAAGGAAAGTTTATGAAAGAAGGGGTAGGCCACTCAGGAAGACCAGAAAGAGTTTCGAGTTTATGCAGGGAGAATACTAGAAGCGCCAAAGCTCAAGTAGAACTTAATCTGGTTACTGCCATAAAAGACAATAAAATTGTTTCTATAAATACACAAATGACAAAAGGAAGACTAAGGAGGATCTCCATCCTCTATTGGACACAGGGGGAAGCACAGGGACAAAGGATGAGGAAAAAACTGATACACAAACTGCCTTCTTTGACTCAGTCTTTCAAAGTAAGACCATTATTCTCTAGGTACCCAGTAGCCTGAACTAGCAAACAGGGATGAGAAGCAGAATGAATCCCCCCAAAATCAAAGGGGAAACCGTTAGTGACATGCTACACCACTTAGACACAAAAATCTACAGGCACAAGTGGGATCCAAGGGTACTGAAGGAGCTGGTGAAACTGCTCACTAAATCACTTGACATCATTTTCATCAGTTCTGGCTAACTGGGGTGGTCCCAGTTGACTGGAGGTTAGCAAATATGATGAACATCCACAAAAAAAGGCAGGAAGGGGGATTTGGGGAATTATGGGCCTGTCAATCTGACCTCAGTGCCAGGGAAGGTCATGGAACAGATCATCTTGAGTGCCATCACAAGGCACATGAAGGACAACCAGGTGATCAAGCCCAGTCAGCGTGAAAAACAGGCCCTGCATGACTAACCTGACTTCTTTCTACAACAAGGTGACTATCTTAGTGGATGAGATAAAGGCTGTAGATGTCTGCCTGGACTTCAGTACAGCCCTTGACACTGCATCCCAAAGCGTTCTCCTGGAGAAAATGGCTACCCATGGCTTGGGTGGATGGATGTTTTCCTGGAAGCATCCAGGATGGATGGCTGGGCCCAAAGAGTGGTGGTGAAAAGAGTTAAATCCATTTGGTGGCCAGTTGCAAGTGGTTTTTCAGTCACTTTGAATAGTTCAGCCTGATGGCTTGGAAAGAAGCATCTGGAAACATTACCACCCTCCTTATTTCCCCTTTTTAATGATGTACACAGCAGAATTAGAGCAGAGTCTTCTCTTTATTTTCCTTTTTAAAGGAATTCAAATAGTTTCCATTTGTTACTGCTAAGTCTCTTTCCTCCATTGCATTGTCCTACACTGCTAAATGAGAATGCTTTGTACTTGTTTATGTGGTGTCCTATTTCCCAGTATAGCTAAAAAAACGAAAGAATGATAAATGACTACGTAAGTTCCCTAAAGCCAAGGGCATAATTACATATTAGTGTGTGGTTATAGGAGACATCAAAGTCATTCATAAAAATTATGAGCTTTCTTTCTGGTTTGCAAATCAACACTCCCATCAAGTTAGCAGAATTGCTTTAGTCTCCTATCTAAAAGTCACAGTGAAAATGATTTTTCTGGTTTAAATGGGGTCTTGGAAGCTTTTTTTGGGGGGGGAATATTTCTCTTGTAATTCTCTTGTAAATTCTCATTATAATTTTATAATTATAATTAAGTTCTAAATTCATTATATTGTTGAAACAGGTCTAAAACTGCCAGTTGAAAATAGAAATATGAAATTTTTGAATGTAAAAAGGCTGTCAGTTAAAACTTTTGCATTTATGAAAAAATATGTATTTTAAGCACCGATGCTACAAACATTTATAACTGTACTTCACTTCTATCTCCAAGGGGATGGCACATGAACAAACCTAGTCATTTAAACATTAGCAAGAAAGGGGATTCTTCCTTTCAGGTTGTGTCTGGAAAAGGTCTCAAGCAAACTGTCAAAAATAATATACCTTAAGAAGAAGTGGCTTTTTGAAATTTGATTCTGAATCTGGAATTGGAGTACAGAAGCAAAAAATTGTACCCTGACAGCTTCAAAACAATGAATACACAAAAAAGAAGCTCCCCTCCTCCTGTAGTAGCTGCTTTAGATGCAAAGAATGTAACAGTATATTCAGCCCATTCGTTTCCCTAGCATTGATTATTACTATTTCAGAAATTAAGAGTTCAAAATTTCTATGTCAAAACAG
Organism: Indicator indicator; assembly: GCF_027791375.1. Classification (NCBI taxonomy): domain Eukaryota; kingdom Metazoa; phylum Chordata; class Aves; order Piciformes; family Indicatoridae; genus Indicator; species Indicator indicator. Next base: position 34,411,123 of record NC_072020.1, read on the forward strand.
TAAAGAATGGATAAAAATGATATTAAAAAAAGCCCAGAAGTGAGTAGAGAGATGAGAACATTTGAAAACTAGGAAGAAAGTAATCTTAGAGACAGCATTTGGAACCTGAACACCTATGAGCAAATCTACACACCTAAACCACAGTAAATACATGCATCATCCAGATGTCTGAAAGATTATTTCTAGTTTCATATACATTCTAACTTGGTGTCATTACCTTTGTCCAGTCCCATAGCTCGTGCTAGCTTTTCCTGAGCCTTCCTTTTCAATTGCCGGAGGGGAATTGAAGCTAATGCTTTCTGCTGAATGGAAGGATTCTCATGCATCAATACAAGGTGTTCAAATTTTGTTTGAAGTGTTTTCAAAATATTTGCAGCCTGCAAAAGGATTTTCAGTCATAAGAATTTATCAATTTCCACCTTAAGCCAGAAGAACCAAGCCCTCCTATACTGTATCAGTCACAATTCTATACGTGTAGTTACATTATGTATTTCTTTACAGGTGAAATGTTTATTTGTAAAGAGATGAATAAAAATTGCAGACACCACTACCTAAACTGTAAAGCCACCCTTGTAATCTTCAAGCATTCTGAATGGTGTTAAAAATGAAACATTTACTGATTCAGGAAGAAAAGATGCCTCTGATGGTAATTTTTTAATTAGCTGATGTGGGTTTCATCCAGTTGGGTCTTGAAAATGCCCAGTTTTGGAAACGACACCATCTCTCTGAGCAACCTGTTCCAACAGTTAACTCCTCTTCTTTGTATTCAAGATTAGCACACCTACAAAGTTCCCAGGTTATAATTACCATTTCAAGAGATTGCACAGGTGGTGTTTCTGGTTGCTGACGGGCAAGGGCAAGAACAGCATCAGCAGGTCTTGAAGGCTGATGTGCAACTGTGTGAACACTGGTCACAGTTTGAGAGGATCCTGATACACAGTTTTGATGTGACTCATTCAGTCTGCTGCTCCTCTCTCCAGCAATTAAGTCTCTGATTTTACGTAGCTGTTCAATTGAAGCTTCCTTGGGGAAAACCAGGTGAGTTTCTCCCTGAAATTTAGACAAATTAATTCAGCAGTTAATACAGGTCTAAGAGAGACAGTGGTTTGAATCTACTGATAACAGCTATGTCATTTTCTGGAAATTAGTACACTAAGGCTCAGCAGGATTCAGCCTTCAGAATAAGTCACTTAGAGCAGAAACTATTAGATAGAGAACCTACAGTCAGTCTAGAGAAAAAGGGCTATAATAACATGCTTTGCTAGTCATTTATTTTGTAAAGCCATATATGGACATATGTTGTGAAAGCAACAACAGAAATGAACAAAAAATGCCCAGTTCTCACAGTACAGAAGTTAAACAGTAGGAAACACTGGAGGATACCCAATGTTAGGGAAAGAAGCCCTTAGAATGGCATCTGCTGGGAATTTTCTTCTGTGCTGTTATCTTTTAATATTTCCATCTAAAAAATGCTAAAACCTATTCTTATTTAGACTTGTACCCAGCTTGATTTCTGGGTTCCCATTTCTGATTGTAACATGTAGTGTAACAAAATATTAGTCATTACAACAAAAGAAAAGTATCAGTGCACTTAACATGAAGAAATTGTTACCAAAAGCATGAATATTGTGAAACATTCCACAGTTTAAGAGTTCTGGTTTCTGCAGTTGCAGTGCTCCTATTTATATTAAACTGACAGGGCGTTAATCAGTTACCTTAGGTCATCTGCAACTACAGACACAGTGCTTCACTTTAACACTTAGAATCACCACCAAACTAAATAGATGTATCAACCCAGAAGTGTCCTTATTTTTAAACTGAAAGATCTGGTTTACTAAGTAGAGGCAAAAGAGAGAGCAATTTTAGTTACTGTATTTGAAGAGAAGTTGGTAAGCACTAGCTTTCACTGACAGAACAAGCCTTCCTCCCTAACAACAGAAGTGGGAGAAGGAACTTGTAACGTGTTTAAAGTAACCGTTATTAAGAGCCCTTCACTAGCTACATTGATACCTCCTGACCAAAACAGGTGTTTAAAAGTCATCTCTTGAGCACCAGCATGAAAATAAATCCATAGATCATTTTTCCCCCGCAATTACCATTTCTTTCAGTAGACTTCTGTTTTCTTTTATTTTAATTAGGACAACTATACTACTTAACATGACCAGAAGAGAAACCAGAGGTCTCATGGCAGCTGGACCTAAGTAACATAATGTACATACCCATATGGAAGTGTGCCATCAAACAGACAAAAACAAAGAGAGAGAAGGAGCTTTGCATCCTAAAACAAAAGGGTTTTATCATTTGTTTGGGGTTGGTGGGGTTTTGCTGTGGTTTTTGTTTTGCATTTGGGTTTTTTTGACCCCAGCTTTCCAGCAATTCAAAGGCTGCTTCTAGCTTAACGAGCTTTGCCAGTTTAATTTCCACCAAGACAGAAGACTATTTCAGGACACAAAGCAATTACCAAAATACAATTTTTGAATGCAAGAGAATCAAGATTCACTCGACTATCTTCCCACTATTTCAATAGTCTGTGACCCTCCACTGTTGTCATGACAACATTAGTACTCATGCAGCTGTACTGTGAATTAGCTGAAAATACTGGCCTTTCCCCCACAACTTTAAGATGGCAATTTCAGCACATAAATATACAATATGGAAACTGTTGTCTGATGGTGCAGTCCTATGTCCATCTAAGAGATGGTTGCTACCAAGGGATTTTCATCCCATTTCCCATCATTTGCTCTGTGCCAGCATGGACACTTACCTGACTATTAAGCAAACTAGAAGTACACCTGAAGAGCAGAAACCCAATCTTATCACAGATTAAGTTAGTTCTAGCTCCATCAGATATCTGAAGTACTCTCATCTAAATTTTCTGTTGGTTAACTGCAGATACTTACAAACAAGGATAGAAATTGGCTTAAAATCTAGCCTCTTACAACTGGAAAAGCAGCAAAGAAAAGTCCAGTTTTAAATTTTGGTGTGTAAAGTGATAAAGACAACATAAATTACTAAATTATACTCACCTCTTCAAATCCCATCTCAAATAAACACTCAACTGCCCCTCTGACTGGCAACAGCCTCGTGGAAAATGCTGGATTTCCAATTCGAATAAATCTGTATTTTTCTTCATAAGGATTCCTGAGGAAATCGAAAGTTTTAGTTCTGTTTGCAAATTAAGTAAACACTTCCAAAGCTGAGAAACCTTACAGCTTAGTAATTTATATGATTTTTTTTTCCAAGTTTCATTTCATTCACACTACGTAAATAAATTATGAAACCTATCTAAAACTTTGACCTAATTCACAGAATATATCTGGTTAGAAGAGACCTCAAAAATCATTCAGTCAAACCTTTGACTCAGTACTGAAGGGTCAACACTAAACCATGTCCCTGAGTGCTAGGTTCACACACTGCTTGAACTCCTCCCGGGATGGTGAGTCCACTGCTCTGGGCAGACCATTCCAAGGTTTGACAACCCTTTCAGTGAAGAATTATTTCCTAACACCCAGCCTAAACCTCCCCTGGCACAGCTTGTAACCATTTCCTCTAGTCCTGTCACTTGTCGTCAAGAAGAAGAGGCTGTCCCCTTCTCACTTCAACCTCCCTTCAGGTACTTATAGATAGCATTAATGTCTCCCCTCAGCCTCCTCTTCTGTAGGCTGAACAATCCCAGCTCTCTCAAACATTCCTTTTAAGTCAGGTGCTTCAGGCGCCTCACGAGCCTTGCTGCCATTCTCTGGACACACTCCAGCACCTCAGTATCACATCCTTCTGCATCTAACTTTCCAAGTTACAGACTGGTTCTAAATTTTAGTTTACAATTTAAGTTCAGAAATACACGTTTTGTAGTCCTAGCCAGCAGGGCTTAGTCTGCAGTGACACATAAAGACAAGCACTCACACCCCTCCACCCAGCAGCATTTCAGTTGAACTTCTCCACTTGATGCTGGATGGTTTTAGGCCCCACTACAGCAGCTATGCTGTACTTTCCAGTACATGGGTAAGTCTGCTGTGGTTTCTTTACTTTTGAAGGAGAGCTACAAGGATGACGTGGGACTGGAATATTTCTCCTATGAAGAAAGACTGAGACCTGGGGCTGTTTAGATTTGAGAGAAAGCTGAGAGGGGATTGTGATGGTTTGAAACTGTCTTTTTAATTTTTCCTTGCAAAGTTCAGAACAGAGAAAGTGAAAGAATGTAAATAAGTCACTATTGGGTGTAAGAAAGCAAAATAACGATTGTTCTAAACACTTCCATTGGATAGATAGAAATGTTTAAGAACTATTACCCAAAACAAAGTAGGCATTCTGCACATTCTGCGTTCGACAGTGGGGGCAATTGCTGGGCTGTCTGGCTGCTGTTTCTTCTTCTCTTCTGGCTGAAGATAACACACTGACCTTGGCAGCTAAGTTAACAACTTTCTGCTCTAACTAAACTCTGCTTCTCTGTCCAGGGGGGTCTGGGGGGGAAGCTCCTGGGAGAGGGAGGCCCCTTTGGGAGGGTCCCCTTGGGGGGAAGCAAAGGGAGATCGATTGTGCTTTTTCTGTTGATTGTATATATTTGTGAATGTTGTGAATTTTGTATATTTGTACATATTCATTGCATTTCATTGTAGATTTTAGACTCTGCTTGTAAATACAGCTTTTCATCTGCTTCCAGACTGGGCTAGCCTGGTTATTGTTGGTGGGGGGGAATTTCAGCTCACACCGACACACTTTTTATTTTTGGCGCTCCAACTCGGGGCTCGATTGCTTGTGATTTATTTCTGCTCAGATTAGGAAGCAAAATGAAGCTGTTTTGGATTCTGAGTCATTCTATTTCATCTATTATTGGTGCAATTGTCTACAGATGGGCCACTTCTTGCATGATAGACAAGATTGTGAGATATGTGGCATATAAGTCATTTCTTTGGGTTAAGAACAAGTTACTGAATGTTGGTGAATTCTGTTGTGGTCTTATTGGGCTAAGAAGCTATGGTAACTCAACTATGGATCTGCTAGTAGACACATATGAGTTTGTTACTCCTCTTACAACTACAGAGGGTCTTTGGAACCAGTGGTACCCTAGATATCTTGTGCTTGCCTTAATTTTGTTGCTTCTTGGAATAATCATATGGCTACTGATAGCACTGTGTCAAGAAAGACATAAGGCTACTTGCTCTTCCAACTCTGCTGTGAATGTGAAAACCAAGCCAGTAAATTTGGTGGCCACTGTAACCAGAAAGCGTAAAGGAGCTGCAGGAGATGCAGATGCTGCAGGAGATGGTGCAGATGGAGATGAGGGTCCTTCTACTCAGGGTCCCTCTGTTAAGAAAGATCCTTCTGATGAGGAAGAGAGGGTTAGCCTTAAAACTCTGGTAGACCTCTTGAGACCCCACATGGATGATGGAGATGTAGGTCAGGATGTAGACCCTAGTAGATTAGCAACTGCTGGTAGTGCCTCTGAACTCAAAGAAATTCAACGGAGGATTAAAATAGGATTATGGGGACAGCGACCTCAGGATGATGATGATGATGATGATGAGGATGACATACAGTCAGCTAATGCACCCAGACAGGAAATTAGACATGTGAGGAAGGATTACATCAGAGGAGATAATGAGCCAGTCCTGTCTTGGCTAGCCAGGTGTTTTGATATGGGAGCCCCAGCATTGGTGGTAGGTGACAAGTCGGCCTCTCAGTTGGGGATGCTCTCAAAGGATACAGGCATAGACAGGCATCTAGGCAAGTGCATTGGTAAAGTTTCTCTGTGGGCACGCCTCCTACTGGCAGTCTCGCTGAGGTACCCCAGCAGAGATGATTTACCATGGAACCCTAAGCCTTGGACCACAATAGCTGAGGGAATCAAGCGTCTGAGAGAATTTGCTGTGAGAGAAGTAATGTATGGAGATCATAAGACTCTGAATCCTGATGAAATTCCTGTCGGAACAGGCCTTGCCAGAAAGCTCATTAAGCTTGCTCCTCCTAATTATGCCACTATTCTGGCAAGCAGGATTGTGGCAAGAAATTATGGTGGAGTGCCTCCCACTGTTGGCCATTTCACTGACCAAATGAGGCAGTTGGAGGATAGTCTTGCACGTACTTCTTTGGTTTCAGCCATTGAAACTTTGTCTGGAGAAATGAAGAATTGCATGAAAGAGCTGAAGGAGGAACTTAAAACCTCCATATCCAACTTGATGAAGGGGGATGATTCTGATTCCTCTTCCTCCAGATGGATACAAGTTTCAGCTGTTAGGAACAGACGTGCTCCAAGAAGGCCATTCCAGAATAGGTCAAACCAAAACAGACAGCAGAGGCAATCACGTGGCAGTATCTGGATAACTCTGCGTGATCAGTTTGGTGAGAACATGAACAGATGGGATGGTCAACCAACTTCTGATCTTTTCAAGAGGTTACGGGAGCTGCAGAGGGGCAGATCCCGAGGTAGCAATACCAGGAGGGTAGCTGTCGCTTCCTCAGTTTCCCAGAACAACTCTGATAGCTCCAACAGTGATCCTAATTCTGATGCTGGACATTGTGCCAGCTGTACATGTGGATGTAATCCCCACCATTAGGGGTGCCCTGCCTTCCGCCAGGGGGAGGTAAGTGATAATGGAGATAAGAGAATCTATTGGGATGTGTACATCCAGTGGCCTGGCACTTCAAAATTTCAGAAGTACAGGGCCTTGGTTGACACAGGAGCTCAGTGCACCATCATACCATCAAATTATCAAGGGGGAGAATCTATAACTATTCAGGGAGTCACTGGTGGATCTCAAGAGTTGTTTAAGATAGAGGTTGATATAAGTTTAACTGGGAAGCAGTGGAAGAAACATACTATTGTAACAGGTCCTAATGCACCTTGTATTTTGGGAATTGACTTTCTGAGAGAAGGGCGTTTTAAAGACCCTAAGGGTTACAAATGGGCTTTTGGAATAGCAGCTGTAGAAATTGATGGAGGAAAATTGAAGTTGTCCATTAGACCTGAGCTTTCAGATGAATCTGCAGTTGTGGGACAACATGAGATAGAGGATGTAAAGCTGCCGGTTGCTTCTCAAACTGTGCATCACAGACAATACAGAACCAACCGTGACTCTTTGGTGCCCATTCAAAACTTGATTCGTCAGTTGGAGAGTCAGAAGGTCATCAGCAAAACTCATTCACCTTTCAACAGTCCAATCTGGCCTGTGAGAAAGCAGAATGGAGAGTGGCGTCTGACAGTTGATTTCCGTGCCTTGAATGAAGTAACTCCACCCATGAGTGCAGCTGTACCAGACATGATGGAACTCCAATATGAGCTGGAATCCAAGCAGGCCAAATGGTATGCTACCATAGACATTGCTAATGCTTTCTTCTCTATTCCCATAGCAGAGGAATGCAGGCCTCAGTTTGCTTTCACCTGGAGAGGCATTCAGTACACATTCAATCGTTTGCCCCAGGGGTGGATTCACAGTTCAACCATCTGCCATGCAGTGATCCATGATGCTTTGGAGAAAGGTGGAGCTCCAGAACACATTCAGTTCATCGATGACATCATCGTCTGGGGTGAGACTGCTGAAGAAGTCTTCGAGAAAGGTAATAAAATCCTTGACATTCTCTTGCAAGCTGGTTTCGCTATCAAGTGAGACAAGGTGAAAGGACCTGCCAGGGAAATCCAGTTTCTGGGAGTGCGGTGGCAAGATGGTCGCCGTCACATCCCAATGGATGTGATAAACAGAGTCTCCACCATGGCAAATCCCATCAACAAGAAAGAAACTCTGCGTTTCTTAGGCATAGTGGGATTTTGGAGACTGCACATTCCTGGATACAGTCAGATTGTGAAACCTCTATATGATGTGACTCGAAAGAGAAACAGTTTCCAATGGGGTCCTGAGCAACAAGTAGCCTTTGACCAGATAAAGCGAGAGGTAGTCCAAGCGATGGGTCTGGGACCTGTCCGAACTGGTCCAGACATTAAGAACATTCTGTACACGGCCGCGAGTGACAATGGTCCAACCTGGTGCTTATGGCAAAGAGCTCCAGGGGAGACACGAGGACGTCCTCTTGGTTTCTGGGGTCGTGGCTACAGAGGCTCAGAGGCAAACTACACTCCAACAGAGAAAGAGATTTTAGCTGCTTATGAAGGAGTGAAAGCTGCTTCTGAAGTGATTGGAACTGAATCACAACTTCTTCTAGCTCCTAGATTGCCAGTTCTGAATTGGATGTTCAAAGGCAAAGGTTCTTCACCACATCATGCAACAGATGCTACCTGGTCTAAGTGGATGGCTCTGATAACACAGAGAGCTCGAATGGGAAATCTCGAAAGGCCTGGTTTGGTGGAGGTGATCACAAACTGGCCAGAAGGCACAAGCTGTGCAAAACCTCCAGAGGAGAGAGTAACTCGTGCTGAGGAAGCTCCTCCTTACAGTGATCTGTCTGATGATGAAAAGAGATATGCTTTGTTCACAGACGGTTCCTGTCGTCTTGTTGGGAACAAGCGAAGGTGGAAATCTGCAGTGTGGAGTCCAACGCGCAGAGTTGCAGAAGCGAGAGATGGAGAAGGAGAATCCAGTCAATTTGCAGAGGTAAAAGCTGTCCAGCTAGCTCTTAACATAGCTGAACGTGAGAGATGGCCAAAGCTTTATCTCTACACCGACTCGTGGATGGTAGCCAATGCCTTGTGGGGTTGGCTGAAAGACTGGAAGAAGAATGGCTGGCAGAGGAAAGGAAAGCCAATCTGGGCTGCAGATCTGTGGCAAGACATTGCTGCTCGCATTGAGAGAATCCCAGTGAAAGTGAGACACATCGATGCTCACATTCCTAAGAGCAAAGCTACTGAGGAACAACAACACAACCATCAGGCAGATCTAGCTGCAAGAGTTTCCCAGGTGGACACAAACTCTGATCCTGATCCTGATCTTGACTGGAAACACCGAGGTGAGCTGTTCTTAGCTCGGTGGGCCCATGACTCGTCAGGACATCAAGGCAGAGATGCAACCTACCGATGGGCTCGTGACAGATCCATTGACATTTCCATGGATGCTATCACACAAGTCATCCATGACTGTGACATTTGTGCTGCTATTAAGCAGGCAAAGCGGATCAAGCCCTTGTGGTACGGTGACCGATGGTCCAAGTACAAGTATGGTGAAGCCTGGCAGATTGACTACATCACTCTACCTCGTTCTCCATCTGGTAAGCAGTATGTGCTGACTATGGTAGAGGCAAGCACTGGATGGCTGGAAACTTATCCAGTTCCTCATGCAACTGCACGTAACACCATTCTTGGCCTGGAGAGACAAATCCTGTGGAGACACGGAACTCCAGAGAGGATTGAGTCAGACAACGGAACTCATTTCAAGAACAATCTTGTAAAAAACTGGGCCAAAGAGCACGGCATCGAGTGGATATTCCACATTTCCTACTATGCACCAGCTGCAGGGAAGATCGAACGCTACAACGGTTTGCTGAAAACCACTCTCAAAGCCATGGGGGATGGATCTTTGAAAAACTGGGAGAAACATTTAGCACAAGCAACCTGGTTGGTGAATAGTAGAGGTTCAGTGAATCGAGCTGGACCTGCCCAATCAGATTTGTTGCGAAAGGAAGAAGGTGATAGAGTTCCTGTTATCAGAGAAAAGAATCTGTTAGGCAAAACTGTTTGGGTATTTTCTCCTTCAGGAGAGGCCAAACCTGTCCGAGGGGTAGTTTCTGCTGAAGGTCCTGGTCACACCTATTGGGTGATGCAAGAAAATGGTGAAATTCAGTGTATTCCACAAAGAAATCTAACTTTGGCTGAGAGAGGTTAAATTCAGAGTGTTGCGCAGATACAGCATCGCGCCCAAGAGGAGAGTTCATGAGATCTACGGTGCACGAACCCTGAGAGCCCTGAGTCACCTGAGAGTCCCTGTTCCTTTTTTCACTCCATCTGCGAGGAAACAAGCTGTTTGCTGTTTTTCCTGTGATTTAACTCTTTTGAATCATCTACATCTGAAATAGCCGGAATGGACTATGGTCTTTATTCACTTATTGTTGTAGATATTATTTTAGATTAGATAAATGATAGTAGCAGCCAATGGAATTGTTTAGAAGGGGTGGACTGTGATGGTTTGAAACTGTCTTTTTAATTTTTCCTTGCAAAGTTCAGAACAGAGAAAGTGAAAGAATGTAAATAAGTCACTATTGGGTGTAAGAAAGCAAAATAACGATTGTTCTAAACACTTCCATTGGATAGATAGAAATGTTTAAGAACTATTACCCAAAACAAAGTAGGCATTCTGCACATTCTGCGTTCGGCAGTGGGGGCAGTTGCTGGGCTGTCTGGCTGCTGTTTCTTCTTCTCTTCTGGCTGAAGATAACACACTGACCTTGGCAGCTAAGTTAACAACTTTCTGCTCTAACTAAACTCTGCTTCTCTGTCCAGGGGGGTCTGGGGGGGAAGCTCCTGGGAGAGGGAGGCCCCTTTGGGAGGGTCCCCTTGGGGGGAAGCAAAGGGAGATCGATTGTGCTTTTTCTGTTGATTGTATATATTTGTGAATGTTGTGAATTTTGTATATTTGTACATATTCATTGCATTTCATTGTAGATTTTAGACTCTGCTTGTAAATACAGCTTTTCATTTGCTTCCAGACTGGGCTAGCCTGGTTATTGTTGGTGGGGGGGGAATTTCAGCTCACACCGACACAGGGATCTAATCAGTGTCTACAAACATCTGAGGGGTCAATGTCAAGATGAGGGTGCCAGTCTCTTTTTGGTGGTGCCCAGCGACAGGACAAGGAAAAACGGGTACAAGCTGAAACCCAGGAGGTTCCACCTCAACAGAAGGAGACAGTTCCTTACAGTGAGGGCAACAGAACACTGGCACAGGATGCCCAGAGAGGTTGTGGAGTCTCCTTAAGACTTTTAAAACCTGCTTCTATGCATTCCTGTGCAGCCTGCTCTAGGTGATACTGCTTTGGTAGGAGCACTGGACTCGATCTCTGAAACTCTTCCAACACCTAACATTCTGTGATGGGTTACCTCTGTTCTATTTTTCTTTTAACTCTTCTATGCCTTCTCTCTTTCATTAAAAGGAGTGAGCCCAGGACCCTGTGTTCTGTCACACAGCACCAGTTTTTCAAGTTCTTGACAAACCAGATATAGAGAGGGAGTGGCAGCTTGTACATCTTGAGTTGCTTGAAGATATCACGGTCAATCATACATCCTGTAGACCCTACGCATCCACCTCCCAAAAATTCAACTAAAATTAACTCTTGATAACAATCTTACCAAATCAGAAAAGAAAGGAAACAAACAAAAAAATCCAGTTACTATTTTAGCATTACTTGTTCCACTAATTTTTAAGTGCTTGTGGAATCAGGGTCAATGCAGGCTAACCAGCAATAAATAGAAAAATAAAAATCTAAGCTACTACACAAAAGTGGAAAGTAACAACAAAATGAAAAGACGTGCTTCTGAACTTTGGTATTACATAACAAGACTGAATCACACAGCTCATTTCTGAGACGGTCTGTCTGTAAGCCCAGAAATAAAATGCTTCACGTAAGATAAATTGCTTCCAAAGCTGCATTAGTAACCCTAAAAGAATTACTAAATTCACAAGCAGGCTCTATTCTCAAAGTGCTTGACTTGCCACGCCGCTGCCGCCTGACCTCCGCCCGCTGTGCCCACAGAACCTCTCGGCACCCACGCACCGTCGTGCTCAGCGAGTCACGGCCATGGCTCGGGGGCGGGCCGTGGGGTGGCACAGGCCAGCTCCTCAGACTCTGGCCCCACCGCCTGGGACGGGTGAGGGCCACCCACCGCCGCTGCCCTTAGGACCACTTCCAGCGGCAAAGAACCCCGCCAGCTGCTCCTCACGAGAGGAGCCGACGGAGAGTGGATGCCACTGTGGTGGAAGCGGTAGGCTTCTAACAGCCACAGCGGCGAGGGGACTGGGTGGCTAGACACCCTGCGGCAACGCCCAGCCGACGGCCCACGAACCGAGCTCTGGGGCTGCGACCCAGAGCGCCTCCGGCCGGCTCTGCTCACCAGAGGATATTGTCTGCGTAGGTAAGAAGCAGCCGCGAGGCCTCCAGGAAGATCTCCCGCCCGTTCTGGCAGAGCTCGCTGACAGCGGGGGAAGCCGCCGAGGAAGAGAATCCCACGGCAGCCACCATCTTGTCGCCCGGGCCGCGGCACCACCCGCAGCGCGGCACCAACAGTCGCGGTGCCTGCAGTGCGCAGCAGCCCGCGTGCGCAGCCGGAGCGGGGAGGTCACCACCCGCAGGCCGCTCCTCCGCCACCGCGGCTTGCCTTAAAGGTCCAGGGGCCGCGGCTTGCACCCAGCTGTCACACACCGCTTGAGGTTGGGGGGTTGTTAGAGGAGCTGCTAAACTACGTCCCCCTCATGGTTCTAAAAACATGTTTTGCAGTAGGGCCTCCTGTCCCTGGGGGCTCTTGGGAGCTCGTGGGGTAGGCGGCAATGATACAGAGGGACATAAACCCATTCTATACCGGCCGTGTTTGCCGGCGCTGGCTTTTAGTGCCCCACGTTTAGCCCCAAAGAAGCTACAAGGATGGGAAAGCTACTGTCGCTCCTTGCCCCCTCCTTATTACCTTGTCCAGCCCTACTCAGTATGTCCAAATGCAGAAAAAGCCCCTAGGTTCTGCTGCTACTGCATGTCTGGTTTGTGCTATTAGTGAAAGAACTGCCATGAAGAATCTTGGACAAAAAGGTCTGCGGAGCTTTGCTTTCTTAAGAATGCTGGCTTGTGATCATTAGTTGGCATTATGCTCTGTCTGCTTCTAACAGGTCACTCTGCTCAGTTTCTGTATTTTTTTAAGATGGTACCTGTCTGTTAGGAAAGCTGATGCTTAACCCAAGCAAGGTAATTAACTTTTTTTTTGAGATCAGTTATTATTCCTACAAGCATAATTTAAAAGTCATTAGTTCAGCCCTTGGTACCAAAGTAATAAAATTTTGAGATGATGTCATGTCCCTTGGCTGCTGCTTCATCCTTTAAATTCCTTTCCATCCAGGCATGTGACTATTTAAGTTTGTAGCCCTCTCAGTCTAAAAGATTAATACTATACCTGCAACATAAATACATAATGCATATACATACAGGATTTGTAAATAATGCTGTGATGGTTTTAAGACTGTCTTTTTAATTTTTCTTCACAAAGTTTGAGCAGAGAAAGTGAAAAGAATGTAAATAAATCACTATTGGGTGTAAAAAAGCAAAATAATGATTATTCTAAACACTTCCATTGGAGAGATATTTCTGTTTAAGAACTACTACTCAAAACAAGGTTGGGGAGGTTGGGGAGTCTGGGAATCGGCTTGCTCGCTCGGTTTCTGTCTGTCTGCTTCATCTTCTTTTCTGGCTGAAGATAACACACTGATCTTGACAAGCTAAGTCTAACAGCCTCTCTGCTTCTTGACTGCCTTCTGCCAGGGGGGTCTGAGGGGAGTCCTTCTGGCTGGGGGGGAGGCCCCTTGGGGAAGGCCCCTTGGGGGAAGCAAAGGGGCTTGGTTGTGCTTTTCTCTTGATTGTACATATTTGTAAATGTTGTGAATAGTGTCTGTTTGTACATATTCGTTGCATTTCATCATAGATTGTCGATTTGCTTGTAAATACAGCTATCATTTGCTTCCAGACTGAGCTAGCCTGGTTATTGTCGGTGTGTGGGGGGGATTTCAGCTCTCACACTGTTACACAACACAAGTGTTTATTCTTCTCTTTAGTAAATACCGCATTTTGCCTCTTTTCAGCGTCTGGGAATATTTTGCCTTTTTTTTTTCTTTTCTTTTCCCTGCCATAGGTGCTTCAAGCCTTCACCGATAAGACTTTGGCACACATTTTATGCTTCGCCATGATAGCTCTTGGACTTCATGTGGTGCTACTGTCTGTCTTAAGTGAAAACTTAATTGCCCCTATATGTCATCCCAGGCATAACTAGTTGTTTGGTCTTAGTTCACATCATGCCCTATGGTTCTTGCGTCTGAAAGCAGCAACAACAACTAGTTTACTTTTGTGTGTTGGTGCTGTTGGCATATTTATACATGTATTTTCAAGACGGTCCTGTAAAGTCAGTGGGTTTGTTTACCTCTGTCTTCTCTATCATTTCAGCATGCATATGGAGGAGCACATTTTCATGAAATCATAGGATCATTCACGTTGGAGAACACCCCTAAGACCGTCCAAATGTAAAACTGGCACTACCAAGTCCATCACTAAACCATGTCATTAAGCACTGCAATAAGGTCACCCTTCAGGCTCCTTTTCTCCAGGCTAAACAACCCAAATTACCTTAGCCAATCCACAGTACTATTCTCTAGACTGTTCATTAGCTTCATTGCTGTTGTTTGGACAGGCTCCAGCACGAAAATGTCCTTCTTGTAAGTGAGGGGCCCAAAACTGAACACAGTATTATAAGCCTCACCAGTGCCAAGTACCAGTACCAATCACTACCCTAGTGGTGCTGGCCCCACTATTTCTCATACAGGGCAGGATGCTCGTTGCCTGCTTAGCCACCTGACCACACTGCTGGCTCGTAATTCAACCAGCTGGTAACCACCATCTCCTGGTCCTTTTCCAACAGGAACATGACAGCAAAGTCAGGAGCTGGTCAGCAGAACAGGCTGGAGACTGGGACTAGGACAAGGTAATAAAGCATAGGCAGGGAAACTGCCATGGTCCTCGTTATAGTGGAATAAAATAGGCCTGGAAGAGTCTTTAAGGTCCTGAGGAATTGAATTACATGATTATGTACCTCCAGTTTTGACAGTTACTACCACATCTCTGCTGCTGTGTTGCTGCACGCTCGCAGCGTTAAGCAAACGGACGTGGAGCAGAACGGTGTTAACCTTTTGCGTATCCTTCCACTGAGACCGTGGGTTCGTTTTACGCGTTTTTCACTCTGCGTATTTTAAATGCCTGCTTTGGGAGAAGAAGTTATTTCCCTGCGTGTTCCAGTTCTCAACGCTGTTTCAGGCTTCGCGCTCCCTTCCCGATTGCACCGGCGTCTTTGGGAAGGAACCGGCCATGCCACCGCCGCAGCCGCCATCACTCCGCGCGCCAGGAACAGGAAGTGCCTCTGGCTCGAGCAGTCCACCGCCGAACTATCGATTCGCTCGAGCGTCTCCTCACCAATCGTGGCATCGGGAATCGCCTACAAAGCCGTCGCCCCACCATACCTTCCCCCTTACCCCCGCTTGCCGGTGGTGTGGCCCCGCACTGGACAGGAGAGAGAGACAGAGCCAACCATCGCGGCACAGGGTGGGTGCGCGGCTGGCGGAGATACTGCTGAGGGCTAGGACAGAGGGAGGCGAGAGCTCGCCGGCCCCTGCTGGGAATGGGAGGGCTGTGGGAGAGGCTGCCTCGGCACCGGGGTAGCATAAAAGTAGTTAATGCTCTTTGAACGCGCGATGACGTCCGATAGCTCTTGTTCGCCTGTTTTTCTCTTCGGCGTGCACAGTTGGTAGCGTAGGATTGCTTGGGTCTGACAAGGCCTCCTAGTTATTTTACACCGGGTGACAGCATTTTACTGAAGACTGTGGCAGTTAGGCAGGCACTGCCTTAAAGACCTCTGTAGTTGCATTATACGTATCACCTCTTTTTATAAAACCCAGGGTAAGTGGCATAAAAAGAAAATAAAAATTACGAACTCGAGTCGGAATTTAAAGGGGGTTCCTTTAGAAATCCTGTCTGAATTAGTAAGCACTAGGTTTAGGTTTTTATTTTTTTATAATGTTGCTGTGTCGTGCTACCCCAGGAAAGAGCAGGTCTGTGTGTTTCAGCAGGAGGGCGTTAGCCCGGTGGCCCTATGCGGCCCCCCTACAGCTCTCTGTATTTTACCAAAGACCTGGCCATGCCAAGCTGCCCTTCTTATGATGTGACAAGCAGGTGCCCTGCTGAAACCTGTATGTAGCTGCTGGAAGAGCTCTGCTGCAGTCTCAGCCTTGCACCTGCATGTGCCCTGTCTGTGTGTGAAATGAGACCAGATGCTGACCTGTTAGTGGCCAAGACAAAGCAAGAGAAAGGGCCTGTGGTGCAATGCTGCAGCATTATTGCTTGGCACGACCCTTTTGTCCCATTTACACTCAGCAGTGGCCTTCTGCCATCACTTGACATGCCTCACAATATGTGGTGTCTGGTGGTAGCTTCAAGGGAGGTGGAGATGTACATCTTGCTCAGATGCACTCAAGGTACTGTCCCCTGACAATCTAAATACCCTATGGCTAATAAAGGGTAGGTAGAGGTAGAAAAATGAGGATTTTTGTCCAAGATAATGTAGTTACCTTGGTGGCAGAACCAGGAAAAGTTTCTAGATTCCTATTCTGAGTTTTCTAGTCCATTCTACGAGACATAAAGGTTGAGATGATGACATCCTGCACGTATTGACCTTCATTCTTCTAAGGGAGGAGAAAGTGTGTGTTCAACTGAAAGTGTATGGCCTACCACTATGTTAAGGATGTCAATGGTGGTTAAAGCCCGGGGGGGGGAATTTTGCAGCAAAGCCAGAGAGCGCCTCACAGTCCACAGAGGTGGAAAGTCATGCTCATTGGCAGCTCAGGCTAGAAGAGCCCACTAGAGGCATTCACCAAGTGAATGTATTTCTGTGATTCATCTGCCATAACTCATACTATTCCTGATCACAGACATAGAAACTATATCCCTTTCTGCAGGGCTGAAATAGGCTTTCATGTGGAAAGCAAGTTGTTTATTTACAATACTTGGAACAGTTTTCACACTGGCTAATTTATTGTTGTGTTTATATCTTTTTTTCCCCCTGGTTACAGGAATGTTCTTGATGACATCAATTTCCACCATGTTCTCACAGTGCTTGTGGGATGTATTAAAGACTGCAAATCTTCATCTCTGGAGTCTGAATTTAAATCTGTGTTTACAAAACCACAGAAGAGATTTCAGCAAGTCACTACCTGCATATCGAAGGAAAGTAGTTGTTACAGGTATTGGCTTAGTGTCCCCTCTTGGTGTGGGGACTCAGTTTGTGTGGGAGCGCCTTCTCCAAGGAGACAGTGGTATTGCATTGCTGGATGGGGAAGACTATGCAGGCATCCCGTGTAAAGTGGCTGCGTGTGTGCCAAGAGGAAACAAGGAGGGTCAGTTCAGTGAAGAAAGCTTTGTGTCAAAGTCAGAGATCAAATCCATGAGTTCTGCCACTGTGATGGCCATCGGTGCAGCAGAGCTAGCCCTGAAGGACTCTGGATGGTCTCCCCAGTCTGAAATGGATTGTTTAAATGCCGGTGTGGCTATTGGGATGGGAATGGTTCCGCTGGAAGAGATTTCTGATACTGCTACTTTATTTAAAACAAAGGGTTATAACAAGGTCAGCCCGTTTTTTGTCCCAAAGATCTTAGTCAATATGGCAGCTGGCCAGATCAGCATTAAATACCAACTGAAAGGGCCAAATCATGCTGTGTCAACTGCTTGCACCACAGGTGCACACGCTGTTGGAGACTCCTTTAGATTTATTGCTACTGGAGATGCTGATGTCATGCTGGCTGGAGGAACTGAGGCTTGCATTAGTCCTTTGTCCTTGGCTGGATTTGCAAGAGCTCGGGCCCTCAGCACAAGTTTTAACTCGACCCCCAAAATGGCATGTCGCCCGTTTGACTCCCAGAGAGAAGGATTTGTAATGGGAGAGGGGGCTGCTGTGCTGCTCTTGGAAGAGTATGAACATGCTGTACAGAGAGGGGCTAGGATCTATGCAGAAGTCTTGGGTTATGGACTGTCTGGTGATGCTTGCCACATAACAGCACCTAATCCAGAGGGAGATGGTGCATTCAGGTAAGAACTATATGTTGATTATGATGGCTACTTTATATGTTAATTTTAGTGAGTACCTGTATTTCAGTTATTGAATACATTTTCTAGATAAATGCTATTCAGTCTTAAATTCATATTCAAAAACCCTGAAAATCTGAAAAATTGAAGAGTTTCTGGTAAGATTTTGCCCCAGTTTTCTATTTTTAATAACAAGGTGAAGTCCAGTTCTTGCTAGAGTCTGAAAGGGAAATAGTGTCCCTAAATGTCAAGGGTTAGGGATGGGCTGGCCACTAGATGAATGACAGCCACTCTCTGTTAACCCCTCTCCCTTCCCAAAGGGAAGAGAAAGAGAATAAGGGAGAGACAGATTTAGGGGTTGGAAAAGAAAAGTAAAACAACTTTAATGAAAAGATAACAATAAAATTAAATACAAATATGTACAAACCCCATATTGAACACAATCCCCCTCATGGCCATTACATCACTGTAATCACTGATGCTGTGGGCAAGCCACTGGGGAAGTCCCAGACTGGACTTAACAGCAGATGGGAAACAGATTCGGGATGTGGATTCTGAAAGCAGATTTAGGAATGCACAGATTAGGACCAAAGAACGGACACTATCCTTCTTAGACTGCAGCCACTGAAGAGGAAGGCTTACCCTTTGTGCCCCCTTTATACTGAATATGAAGTGGAATACTTTGTTGGTCAGTTTAGAGTCACCTGTCCTGTCCACTGCTTACCACAGGTGCAACCTGTTACTGCACCCTCAACATGGTACACAAGGTTTAGCAGTCACCTTGGTCTCCATAGAAGCAAGCATAAGCAAGAGCCTTTCTGCTTACCCAGTCTTGGTTGTGACTATAAACATCTGCAAAATGATGCTGTTAATTACAAAAACTGCAGCTTAGAAGAAACTCTACTTAGAAGAGACTTAGCTGAGAACTAAAATCACTGAACAGAATTAGTTCTGTTTCAGCTTAACCCAGGAGACTAAAGAAATCCCAAGTAATGAAAACTCTAGGGCACTTGGAGGATCTAGTTTGCTATGATAATTACTATACACATAATGTGCATTAAGAGTGGCTATTCCAGTTTAGAAAAAACCCTCAGCTGTTCATAGGGAAAGTATTTAGGTCATATGCCAGTGCTACAGTCATGTTTAAACACTGCGTTCTCTTGCCACTAAGGGTGTTGGTGTAGGGTCATAGCAGAAATACACTTTTGGATTATTTCATGAGATAATAAAGCTTCATTGTTAATCTCATTAAAGCCAGTACACAAATAGATGATATTAATATAATCTTTATAATTGACTTCATTAAATTTTCAGTTACATTACATATGTAAGTATACATACTTGTTCGTGAGCTTTGTGTAGGCTGAGTACTGTCGCTCACATTGGAATCTTTAGTCAAGATTTCATTTGCATTAACCTGAAGCTATCTTAATAGCAAAGTTCAATATATCATCGCACAAATCGGTCAGATTTCTGCATGGGATTGTATAGATGTGTTTGCATCTTCATTGGATTATCAGAGTTTTTCAGTGTAAGAAGATTTCCCTCTATGCTATTTGACTCATTGTTCTGCAGACTTTAGTGTGAGTTGAGTAATCAGGAGTGGCTTATCTCAGGTTTTCAGGCTTGTTTACCCATGAGATGTTATGGCAATATGTTGTAACAGAATCTTTGTATATTTTATGATTGTAGAGGCACTTGAAATTTAATCTTGGTATCTCCAAAATGTTGTGCCTTTCCACCCCTGAGATAATCCATTTTAATATAGTCTTCGAATCAGTATTTTGTTACTGCAGTGATAGATGAATTAAATCTGAAATGTGTATGCTACTTTTCTGTAGGACTTTTATTTTCCACATTAAAAAAAAAAAATCAGGGGAATATATTTTTGTCATCTTCTTAACAACTACTTCAGTTGGAGACTAATACATATGTTGAAATAAATCTGCAGGAAAGAAGAGGCAAAGCCAGACTCAGAAGTGCATTTTACATGATAACTGTTATCTCCTTAAGTAAATCTGTTTCTTAACAGATTTATTTAGTTAAATGATCTGTTTCCCTCACAGTTGATTGTACTCTTTTTTGCCTCACATAGACATAACGCGTAGTGAGCATCGGTGGCCTCCAACATAAGCTAAGCTGAGTGCTTCTGAGGGTAGAAGGCCATACTGGAGATACTTGAATGTCTGGTAGCCTGTGGTGTCTTTGTTTTGAGCTTCTCATATTTACTTATTGTTCATAAATCTCAAAAGAGTCAGTGGTCTCTTGCATAGGGATACTTTGCTAAGCTGTATGTGCAAGAAGAGATGTGTCATTCATCAGCTTCTGTCTTTGGGAAATCTGTGAGTAATATCACAGCATGGAGCTGTATTGATCTTTCTGTGGTTTTATAGAGGCAGTCTCATTCCAGGGATCATCAGGAGTCACAATGTAACATAGGGTGTCAGAGCAGAAGAGTGTGACTTTCAGTAAATTTCATTTTATGTATCAGAATCTTGCTATGTCCTTGGTGCTGTAGGGGTGGGAGCATCTTCTGGCCTCTGGAAAGCATGTGAAAGAAGCTCACAATATTTTTGTTTGGTAGCACAATTTTTGTGCCTAATTCCCTATTACTCTAAATATGAGAGGAACTAAAATGTACATAGGAGGGAATCTTCTTTTTACTTAAAATGGAAAGGGGATTTCATGGGCCATTGTACTGAACATTCATTAATGTGTTGCTACACTAAAAAAACGGAAGCTAAATCTTTGTAATAATTTCAGAAAGTTATTTTCTTTCAGTTGTTTTGAAATTTTGCGTTGAAAAGAGTCTTGTAGTCATGTAGCTGTAAAGATTGTTACACCTTCTTTTTTTCCTCTCTGTATTTTTCCTAGCAGTGGAATTCATAGCAACAAGTTTGATTTTATCGTGGGCCTCACCACTATTATGTTTCTCCTGTAGCTAAATGTAGATACTTGTGTGACTAGTTGGAGGAATCCATCTCTTGTCATTACATCCCTGATAAAGTATGTCACACGGATTTTCATGTTTGATCACCATTTTAAGGCACCCCATATTTTTGCTTTTGGTTGGTACATGTGTATTAGTGCCAGAACTGCAAAAGGAAATTCAGTGTTCTGTCTCTTTTTTTTCTTTTTTTTTTTTTAGGTGTATGTCTGCAGCAATAAAAGATTCTGGGATCAAACCCAAAGACATAACATATATCAATGCCCATGCAACTTCTACGCCTCTAGGAGATGCTGCTGAGAATCAAGCAATCAAGAGACTTTTTAAAGATCACTCGTACAACATTGCAATTTCCTCAACAAAAGGAGCAACAGGACATCTCCTGGGGGCTGCAGGAGCTATTGAAGCAGCTTTTACTGCACTGTCTTGTTACCATGGAATTTTGCCACCTACTCTAAACTTAGAGAAGACAGAGGCAGAGTTTGATCTCAATTATGTTCCACTAACAGCTCAGGAGTGGAAAACTGAAAACCGACGTATAGCACTCACAAACTCATTTGGCTTTGGAGGAACTAATGCAACGTTGTGCTTTGCAAGTGTTTAATGCTGTGCCTGTTGTGTAAAATGGCACTGACAAAGATTTTCTCTGCTGTGAGAATTGCTTGTTTGATATGTAATAACTTTATTAACCCTGGCTTCTACATCAATAATTCTTTTAGGAAGAAGGTACTTAATTTACTCATTTTAATAAAAATAAATAAAAATCTTATTCTTTGTGTAGTTAAGAAGTTTTTGCTCTTGAGTAGAAGCGATGTTGATGGTTGTGTGGTTTTGCTTATTTACAATAGATTTTTTCCTATGTGTGTGGCACAGAAATCGCTTAGAAAAGGGAACCTGGCTAACACTGCACAGTTGGGTGATGATCCAAGGTTTATGTCTGATGTGAAATGTAAATTCTCGCTGAAAATGAACTGCAGTGATATTTATAGAGATTTTATAAATATTTATTTACACGCTAAAATTATTTACAGCCGATATTTACAGGTCCCAGTATTCAGTTGGAAAGAATCAATTCTGCAGAATATATATATGCGAGTGCTTTGAAACAGCTTGAGGGGATTTTGATGTATAGAAAGTGACACTGATTCGGAAAGAGGTGGGGGGGGTGGGGGTGGGGGAAGTGCTTGTCGGAGACCGGCAAGCCCACAAACAGGCGCTTTGGCACAAACCTCCACAGAAACTCTATGAAGAAAATATTTGGCTTACTTATGAACTAAAGAACTTTGTGAGATCTTTCCTTGATACTGCATTTATATTCCCGGAACTGTAGCACGGATGTGCCATAATAAAGAAATTGAAAAATGGTGCTGACCGCGTAGCGCTGTGCCACGTGATCGCTGCTTCTCCCGGAACGAAAGGGTCCTGGGAGTTTTCTGGGGAGCCTCGGAGGCTTTTGCAACTGAGTTCACGGAGTGTGCTGCGTAGGGCGAGCTTGCCGCTCTGGGGGAAAAGCCTTGTCGCTGGGGTCACAGGGCACGGCAAAAGTGGCTTCTCTGCGAGGGTGGGGCGACCTTTTCCGCGATCCGCGGGGATCAACGGGGGACGTGCCTGTCCTGCCGAAGCGATGTCCCCACTTCAGGGCGGCTGTAGCGGTCCAGGACGGGCGGTGCACACAGGTTACCACGTTTCCCTCGCTCGACGATCGGTTCCCTCGCTCGGCGATCGGTCGGGCAATGGCGGCAATCCGCGGCAATGCACTCGGACACGCCGATTCGAGTTCCGGGTAAAAGTGGATCCTTCAGCAACGCAGGGCGCGAGGCAAACACGGGCACGCACACGGGAACAGG
Source organism: Indicator indicator (assembly GCF_027791375.1). Taxonomy (NCBI): domain Eukaryota; kingdom Metazoa; phylum Chordata; class Aves; order Piciformes; family Indicatoridae; genus Indicator; species Indicator indicator. The sequence continues at coordinate 34,433,670 of NC_072020.1, forward strand.
CACAGGTACAAGCCCGGAGCACTTATTTGCCAAAAGAACCCCTATTTAACATTTGCCACACGAACACTGGTCCAGTGAGCATCCTTTGTAATCAGTGTAATCAACCAATGAAATGATGTTTTACGAAATGTAGTATGAGCATACCTGAGCTTTGTTTACCACAACGGGCCCAGGGGGGTTGCTAGACTCAGTGGCGCCAGGACTTCCCCCCCCCCCCCCCCCTCCAGAAAGGAGAGGGAAGAAGGGGGTTCATGCTGAACATGCAGGGACATGTCCTGCCACTATTTGGGATGTAGTCTTGAACATAAGCATCATTCACCACGATGCCTCATCTCCCCTTTGTTACGCGCTCCATTTATTATTCTGCCTTTTTCTTCATCGTCACTTGTTTCAAATATCTTAGGTTTATGCACATTCTTCCACACAGATGACATTCAGGAGGCAATGCTATAGGAGTTTATAAGATTTCTGAGAATGGTTAATTTTGTTTTCAGCTTTATTCATTTCTCTCTATTGTGTAGCCTCATTAGCCAGGGCATGGAGTGGTACCAGTGAACTATGAATACAGCATGTCTCAAATATATTCCATGTGGCACAGGGATAGAATTAGCATTTCCAAGTGTGGTATTGAGGACTTCAAAAAGAGTTACACAGAAAGGAAAAAGACTCTTGAAACCACTGGTTATGCTGCCAAAATGGAAAAACAGATCTAGCCAAACCTGCCAAAAAATGAAGAACCTTTTAGGGGTTTTGTGCTAAAATTGAGAAAGAGGAAGAAAGAGAACAGGAAAATAAAATTACCCTGATGGTGATTTAAGTTTTCTCTTTCAAAGAACAAGTAAAGGACTGGCTAGTCCTTTGCGCACCAGTTGGCATCTTAGCCCAGTAGTACCTCCATTGATAACATGAATGCCAGTGAAGTGAAACATCTGTATTGGTGGGTTTAGACTTTCTTTGACCGGTGTAAGTGGAGGCAAAGGAAGTAACTGCATTTAAAATACAGACATACAAAGTAGCTATACTGTAAGTAAATTACATCCTGGAAAGAGTTTACTAATGGCTCTCACAAGGCCTAGCAGTACCTTAAAAGCTCGTTATTCACACAAAGAGTCGGAATGCTGGTGTGGAACAGCAGGATTTTTGCATTTTCTGTCTTTAGTGAAAAGAAAGTCAAAGAGAATTCTGAGGAAAAAATGCACTCGGGGAATGATCAAGACTCTTGCAGAAACTTAGCTCATATAGAACAACACAGTCCAAACCAGTTTAATTAATAATAAGCCTAAAAGTAAAACAATATATTACAAATTGAAAATATAAAGGCTTACGAACCAGAGAGAGTATGGGAATTTGCTGCTAGGAGAAATACCTACAGATTTCTTGGATTGTGATAATTAATAGCAGCAACAGAATGAATGAAAATCTGAATTACATGCAATATAAAATGCAAAAAATAAATTTCAGCATTACTTTCTGCAAATATATGCAACAAAGAATTGATTTAAAGAATTCTTCCTCCGGGAGAGAGCTAGCAGCAGGGTTGTGAATTTGAAGGAAATCATCCAGTGAGTTTCTTCTGGAGTTAATTTTTTTTTCAGGTAGTGGTAATCCAGGGTGGAACACTAAACAGTACTGCATTATTGTGGACCTGAAGTACGAGTCAAACTCACCCAATCCTGTCACATAGCTGCAGACCTGTAATTAATACTGTGATACAGAGATAGGCTTCCTCTTCCCTCTGATAGCAGAGATCGTGGTCGCAGGAGCATCGGATGCAGAATCTTGTGTACCAGCCGTGAGATGACAGCTTACACTGTCACACAGAAAAATGAAACAGAAACTAAAATGATTAAAAGATCGTTCTGCTCTCTTCAGCTCATTGCAATTTAATCATCTGCTGCAAGTAAGATTTAAACCATGAAAGCTTTGTGACAATAGTTACTTTAGGTGTTTTGATTTTAACAGGCCTAGATGCAGTAGCAAATAGTGTGCCTCGTAGGGAATTAACATTTTTTTTGAATGAATGAATAGAACCAGAGATTAACTCCTGTCTGTTTGAGTTTTGGTGGGGTTTGTTTGTTTGTTTGTTTTTAGTTTTCATTTTTATGTATTTATTTGGAGTCATCTCTTTTTATCACATAACAATTGATGTGTCTAGGGGCTACAGAATATTTTATCAAGATTTTACAGGCTCTTCAGCTTAGTCATTGTAGATTGGCTCATCTGAGATTACTGATAATTCTGTATATATCACATTTTAACAGCCTACCTATTTTTTTTCTCCCTGAGAATGTACTGTCATTTGATTTCAAAAGCTAGCATCGGTGACAAAAAAAAAATGTCTGAAGGCAGTTATATAACCTAAGCAGAATGTGTAATAGCTTTTGCTTGGGCAGTAAGGTGCTATTTTGTAACAATTACTAATTTTAACTTGATATAAAGTCAATTTTATACCTAGAGTTATTAAACTGTAAAGAACTGTGGCAGTAATCAATTCCTTATAGTCAGTAGCTCTGTGTAGGAGGCATGATACCGTTTGTGTGAAAGCTAATACACAGGAATACCACAGGGGCTGTAGAAACGGCTACTGCAGCTCAAGGTGTCTGGCAGGGTATGCTGATAGAAGTGAAGTTAAAGGTGAGAAAAAGACCTTTGCTTGTAAAGACCATGAGTAATGCAAAAGAGGGACTATAATTGAAAAAGAGAAGAGTATTTTTAAATGTGGGTCTTGTAGTTCTAGAGTGCTGTAAAGCAGATCAGATGGTAAGTAGCTGGACACCCATACATTAGTAGTGCTTTGTAGTATCTGTCATTGTCAGTTTGGTGTTACATTAAGCTCTTGCTACAAGCAGTGATCAGTTGTTTCATGCCCAATAGACAATCTCCTGGACTTCAGAATGCCATCAAGCATGCTCTGGGCTGAAACAGGACATCAAAGTGATTGTAAGAATTAATACAGGAGTTAATTCTCACAGTGGTTTGAGTTTGCTGGAAGAAAGAAAGAAAAGTGAAAAAAAAAGAAAATGAAGGGAAAACAGGGAAGGAAGGAACTCGGAAGGACCTCGGAAGGAAGGAAGGAACTCGGAAGGAAGGAACGCACTCGGAAGGAAGGAACTCGGAAGGAAGGAACTAGGAAGGAAGGAACTCGGAACTCGGAACTCGGAAGGAAGGAACGAACGAACTCGGAAGGAAGGAAGGGAGGGAACTTAGAAGGAACTCGGAAGGAACTCAGAAGGAACTCGGGACTCAGAAGGAAGGAAGGAGGGAGGGAAGGAAGGAAGGAAGGGAAGGAAAAAAGGAAGGAAGGGAGGGAGGGAGGGAACTCGGAAGGAACTCGGAAGGAAGGAACTCGGAAGGAACTCGGAAGGAAGGAACTCGGGACTCGGAAGGAAGGAAGGGAGGAAGGAAGGGAGGAAGGCACTCAGAAGGAAGGAAGGAAGGGAAGGGAGAGAGGAAGGAAGGAAGGGAGGAAGAAAGGAAGGAAGGAAGGAACTCGGAAGGAAGGAGTTGGGAAGGAAGGAACTCGGAACTCGGAAGGAACTCGGAAGGAAGGAAGGAAAGAAGGAAGGAACTAGGAAGGAAGGAATGGAAGGAAGGAAGGAAAGGAAGGAAGGAAGGAGGGAAGGAAGGAAGGGGGGAAGGAAGGAAGGAACTCGGAAGGAAGGGAGGAAGGGAGGGAGGAAGGAAGGAAGGCAGGCACTCGGAAGGAAGGAACTCGGAAGGAAGGAACTAGGAAGAAGGAAGGAAGGAAGGAACTCGGAAGGAAGGAACTCGGAAGGAAGGAAGGAAGGAAGGAACTCGGAAGGAAGGAAGGGAGGGAACTTGGAAGGAACTTGGAAGGAAGGAACTCGGAAGGAAGGAACTCGGGACTCGGAAGGAAGGAAGGAGGGAGGGAAGGAAGGAAGGAAGGAAGGGAAGGAAGAAAAGGAAGGAAGGAAGAAAGGAAGGAAGGAACGGAAGGAAGGGAAGGAAGAAAGGGAGGGAGGGAGGGAACTCGGAAGGAACTAGGAAGGAAGGAATGGAAGGAAGGAAGGAAAGGAAGGAAGGAGGGAAGGAAGGAAGGGGGAAGGAAGGAAGGAACTCGGAAGGAAGGGAGGAAGGGAGGGCGGAAGGAAGGAAGGCACTCGGAAGGAAGGAACGAGGAAGGAAGGAAGGAACGAGGAAGGAAGGAACTCGGAAGGAAGGAAGGAAGGCACTCGGAAGGAAGGAACTCGGAAGGAAGGAACTAGGAAGGAACTCGGAAGGAAGGAACTGGAAGGAAGGAACTCGGAAGGAAGGAACTCGGAAGGAAGGAACGGAGGGAACTTGGAAGGAACTTGGAAGGAAGGAACTCGGAAGGAACTCGGAAGGAACTCGGGACTCAGAAGGAAGGAAGGAGGGAGGGAAGGAAGGAAGGAAGGAAGGAAGGAAGGAAGAAAAGGAAGGAAGGGAAGGAAGAAAAGGAAGGAAAGGAAGGAAGGAAGAAAGGAAGGAACGGAAGGAAGGGAAGGAAGAAAGGAAGGAAGGGAGGGAGGGAGGGAACTCGGAAGGAACTCGGAAGGAAGGAACTCGGAAGGAACTCGGGACTCGAAAGGAAGGAAGGGAGGAAGGAACTCAGAAGGAAGGAAGGAAGGGAAGGAAGGAACTCGGAAGGACCTCAAGGAAGGAAGGAAGGAAGGCAGGAAGGAACTCAGAAGGGAGGAAGGAAGGAAGGAAGGGAAGGAAGGAAGGAAGGAAAGAAGGAATACAGCTGAACAAGATGATGTATTGGAGCAGCAAGTTTGCCAGCTGTTGGGAGGATTTCCGTGACTTTCATTTGTTTTGTGTGTCTTCTGCTACCTAAGGAGGAACGACAATCTCATTGCTTCCTTCTCACAATCCCATTGTAACATTATTTTCTCCGTTGTATAGAGATAAGATTTGGGACTCAGCAAGAAACTGAAAGATCTAAGCTGGAAATATAATTCTGGAAGTATTGCTTTCTAGCTTACATGAAGTCTGTTCAGTCTCACTGTCTGTCCCATGGGCTTTGCTGAGCAAAAGCTCATTACCCCTACAAGTGGTTTATAAGGATATGCAGTAAGTTTCTTAATTTGGATTAAACTGAGTCTGATCTACACCCATAAGCCAACCTTTGAGTTTTAAAGAGTTTTTATGTTAAGCATATCTTTAACTCCTAGATGGGGGACATTACCAATTTTCACTCTTTGTGTCAGAACATGAGGAAAATGTCTCTCTCCCTCTGTTTGGAGAAGACTCAAATGAAAACCTTTGCCATAGTTGCAAATCAGTCTTTTTTTCAGTTATTTTTCCATATTAGTGTAGGTAAATTACTCATACCACTTGCCATTCTTAGAGTACTTGGGGTGGAGTTTATCAATATAGCTTTAATTTAATTTAACAGCCCTTAAGAACAAAGGGGTCCAGGATGGTTGGACCTACTTCAAACAGGAGCTCTTAAAGGCACAGGAACTGGCAGTTCCCACATGCCGTAAGACGAGCTGGCGGGGAAGACGACCGGCCTGGATGAGCAAGGAGCTCCTGAAGGATTTAAAGGAAAAAAAGAGGGTTTATCGCCTTTGGAAAGGGGGGGAGGCAACTAGTGATATGTTTAAGGATGTTGTTAGATCATGTAGAAGAAAAATTAGAGAGGCAAAAGCACAGTTAGAAATTAAACTGGCCGCTTCTGTGAAAGACAACAAAAAGCATTTTTATAAATATATTAATGCTAAAAAGAGGGGCAAGAGGAACCTCCACTCTTTACTGGACGTGGAGGGTAACATTGTAACTGAGGATGAGGAGAAGGCTGAGATTCTAAATACCTTCTTTGCCTCCATTTTCAACAGTAAGGCAGGAGGACTTCAGGATAACTGGCCTCCTGAGCTGGTTGATGGGGTCAAGGAGCAGTGTTGTACTCCTGAAATCCATGTGGAATTAGTTCGAGATTTGTTGAGTCACTTGGATATTCACAAGTCCATGGGACCTGATGGGATTCATCCTAGGGTGCTGAAAGAGCTGGCAGATGAGCTGGCCAAGCCTCTGTCCATCATTTTTCACCAGTCCTGGCTCACTGGAGAGGTCCCAGAAGACTGGAAACTGGCCAATGTGACGCCCATCCACAAGAAGGGACGAACAGAAGAACCTGGGAACTACAGGCCTGTCAGCCTGACCTCAGTGCCAGGTAAAATCATGGAGCAGATTGTCTTGGGGGCAATCACTGCATACCTGAAGGATAGCCAAGGAATCAGGCCCAGCCAACATGGATTTAGGAAAGGCAGGTCCTGCCTCACCAACCTGATCTCCTTCTATGATCAGGTGACCCGCCTGGTGGACGTGGGAAAGGCTGTGGATGTAGACTACCTGGACTTCAGCAAGGCCTTTGACACTGTCCCCCACAGCAAACTCTTGGCCAAACTGGCAGCTTGTGGCTTGGACAGCAGCACTCTGTGCTGGGTTAGGAACTGGCTGGAGGGCCGAGCCCAGAGAGTGGTGGTGAATGGTGCCACATCCAGCTGGCAGCCTGTCACTAGTGGTGTCCCCCAGGGATCAGTGCTGGGCCCCATCCTGTTCAATATCTTTATTGATGATCTGGATGAGGGGATTGAGTCCATCATCAGTAAATTTGCAGATGACACCAAGATGGGAGCAGGTGTTGATCTGTTAGAAGGTAGAAGGGCTCTGCAGAGGGACCTTGCCAGGCTGGACAGATGGGCAGAGTCCAACAGGATGGCATTCAACAAATCCAAGTGCTGGGTGCTGCACTTTGGCCACAACAACCCCATGCAGAGCTACAGGCTGGGGTCAGAGTAGCTGGAGAGCAGCCAGGTGGAAAGGGACCTGGGGGTACTGGTTGACAGCCGCTGAACATGAGCCAGCAGTGTGCCCAGGTGGCCAAGAGAGCCAATGGCATCCTGGCCTGCATCAGGCATAGTGTGGCCAGCAGGAGCAGGGAGGTCATTGTACCCCTGTACACAGCACTGGTTAGGCCACACCTTGAGTCCTGTGTCCAGTTCTGGGCCCCTCAGTTTAGGAAAGATGTTAAATTGCTGGAGCATGTCCAGAGAAGGGCAATGAGGCTGGGGAGAGGCCTTGAGCACAAGCCCTATGAGGAGAGGCTGAGGGAGCTGGGACTCTTTAGCCTGGAGAAGAGGAGGCTCAGGGGAGACCTCATTGCTGTCTACAACTACCTGAAGGGAGGTTGTAGCCAGGAGGGGTTTGGTCTCTTCTCCCAGGCAACCAGCACCAGAACAAGAGGACACAGTCTCAAGCTGCGCCAGGGGAGGTTTAGGCTGGAGGTGAGGAGAAAGTTCTTCACAGAGAGAGTGGTTGGCCATTGGAATGTGCTGCCCAGGGAGGTGGTGGAGTCACCATCCCTGGAGGTGTTCAAGAGGGGATTGGACGTGGCACTTGGTGCCATGGTTTAGATAGGCATGAGGTGTAGGGTGACAGGTTGGACTCGATGATCCTTGAGGTCTCTTCCAACCTTCTTGATTCTTGATTCTTGATTCTTCTTTCAGTAGGATAAAATAAATTACCTTTACTTGAAGGATTAAGATAAAGCTAGAAGAAGTTCGTGGTGGGTTGAAAATTCCCCCCAACATTAAATTTGCCAGCCCAGCCCAGTTGGAAGCAAATGAAGCTGTATTTACAAGCAAAACTACAATCTACAATGAAATGCGATGAATCTGTACAAAATACACAGTATTTACAATATTTACAGGTATTTACAATTTATAAACACCACAAGAACCCCCCTGGCCAAAAAACAGGGGAGCTGCTAATGCTAATAGCTTCCCAATCCCTGCCCTGCTCCTTACCCCTTGGACACAAAGGCACAAGAGAGACCAGAGAGTTATTTTGTTAGGATACTCAGCCAAAACAAAGAACACAGACAAGGTCAAGCAGAAGCAGATTAGTGTCTCCCAGTGTGAGGAAGCCAAAAGAGAGAAAGATAGCTTACATTACCAGCCTTATGCTTGTTATCTGTCCAATGGGATTGTTTAGAACTTATCATTATTTTCCTTTTTACACCTAATAGTAATTTGTTTTTATTCTACTACTTTCTGTTCAAGATCTGTGGAAAATTTTAAAGGTACAGAAAATTACCAGAAAGTTTAAAAAAAAAAAAAAAAAGACAGAAGTGTCAAGAAAAACAGATTCCTGAATTTACTGTTAGTAAATTGTACTGCAATAAAGTCAAGGAGGAGTAGTTTTTTATTCACATCTAAGTTTAGAGACACTCTCTTTGTGTTTCAACAATATGAGGAGGAATGAGACATCTTTGTTCTGTGTTAGGCAGGTTGAAAGCGTGTGGAGGGAGTATCCAGAATGCCAATTACCAAAGTGCCTGAGAATAACAGAACATACTCCCCCAGAGATTGTAACACCCAACAAACCAGGTGGATTTACTATCAGATGCATTTGGGATTCTCTCAATGTCATGCCTATAATAGGGGCACATCATCTGGCCTTTATTCTTTCTCCTTCCTCTGACTGGAAAGGAGGGTGCTGGTTGATCTGGTTTGTTTTGAATGGGTCTGTTGGGAAACTGAGTGACAAAAAAGATCTTAATCCCATATGTTACCTTGTCTGAAGCAATCATGCTTACTGAAGACCTTAGCTATATTTACTGTTTTGGTCCACAAATTTTACAGGGCCCCTAGGAAAAAGTTGCACCTGGTCACCATGTCACTGGGACATTCTCATTTCTGTACTAAGATTTGTTCCTGGTGTGCTGGCACTCTGCAATAACACTGTCTTCTGAAATGGATAAAAAAGAAAGCAGTGTGGTTTTCATGATATTTGTGAGCTCAGGATTTACTGGATGACAGCCAGGTTCATTTGCCATCACACTTATTGTACCTGGGTGTTATGGATTCCAGTCCTGCACTGGGCCAAATCAGTCTGCACTTCATGGGGGATGCCAGAGGAGGCTTTAGGAAGAGGTGTAGTTTAGGATTTCTGGAAAGAAGTTTAATGTCTCTCCCATTTAACTCTGGTAGGTCTCCATTTGAAACCTTAAACATCCCCTGCTTAAAGAGTGTATGTTTGTTTTTCTGGCCACACAGTGTAACAAACAACAGAGGCATTTCCACTGCCAGTATATGGTCTTGAACAGGTAGACTCACTAGGGTATTTGTCTGCGACACCTAGTGACCAAAGGACTGTCAGAACAATTTCAGACCACCTAAAGTTTAGTTTCACACCACCTAAAGTTTAGTTTCAGACCACCTAAAGCTTGTTCCCTATCTCATGTGGTGCTTAGAGAGGTGCTTCTATACTGCAACGTTTCAGCAATTTTGGTTATGAATGGCATTAAACATCTAAACCCATCATCAACTAGCAATATTATGGGAGGAAGTAGAAAAGACATGCTTGAAGCTGCTTCTTTGCAAAGTAGCTTTTTCTGTCCTGAGCACTACTGTTTTCCCATCTCTAGTGGATTTCACCAAGGTATCAGTGCAGAGCCAGCAGAAATCACAGAAAAGCATATTCTGCAACCAGGTAAAATCTGGTGAGCCTCTACCCACAGAGAGCAGCCACCCCTGCTCTCCAAATGTACATCAAAGTCAGGTAGGTGTGACCACTTGGCTTTAGTGCTAAGATTAGGGTTTGACCAAGAGTTCATCCATATGAGTAGTTTTGCATGAAGACCTCTTTTCTCCATCTCAGAAGATGGACATTTTCCCTGGTGTCCCATATGGCTCTTCCCAAGCAAATTGCAGGTGAAATCAGGATGACCACAGGGTGTCAGCAAAATCTCAGTTATCTGAGCACCCACAGTCAGTGATTTCTCTGTCATCACTTTGCCTTTCAAACCACCAGACAACCCTTGCTTACAGAAGAGCAGGGAAAGAAAGAAGACTCCAAACACGTTTCATCCAGCCTTTGTGTTTTACTTCACAAAGTTCATCTGAGTTCTTCTGTGTGAATAAAAATAAAGTTTGGCCTGACTTGCTAAAGTGCACAGACTTTGGAGGAGTCAGCAACTCTAAACGTATGGTGTCGAAGCACCAGGCAGTAGCATGGGCAGAGCAGTGACCAGGGGGAGTTGTAGTGTTTCCTAAACAGTATATCCCTACACAGTTGCTGAAAGGAAGTTATCAGGAGATTAAAGAAAAAGAAATTGTTTTTTGATGCTTCAGTACCACGATGTCTTTGCTAAGACAGAGAAGGCAGGAGACATCTCTATTGGCTCTAGCCCTAAAGGGGTAATAAAGTTTGGAAACAGAACTGTGTTTGGGATATCTCAATATTTGTTGTGACTAAGCTTTCTTGTTTTGGACCTTCATAAGTGTCTTCAGGATGTAAATTACAAATTTGAAAACTACAAATTACTGTAAATTACAAATTACAGCTTAAGAATCTATTTAACCAGATATTGAGTGATGTAGCTCTCCCTTCTGCTCTTGTTCCTTTCCTCCTCTGGCTCCGTGTCCTTGAACCTCTGTTCTGTGTGGAATGGCCTACAAGGCTGAAAGAAAGAAGTCTCATGAGAGCTGTTACAAAAGAAATTCCTAAGTTGCATTCAAAGGCAAATGATAGCATTTATTATATAACATTTGTGTAGGGGAAATAGCCAAGAGAAGCAGTCACTGCTACTGCTTCATGCTTGTTTTTAATAAACCAGGTAAAATATACCTCAAAAAAAATCAGGAATTTGTCCTCAAAGATCCTTTAGGTGTCTGAGATTGAATCCCAGAACTGCTCTGAGGGGCAGGGGAGGGAGGGGGTACTCTTTCCCATGGTTTCTTTAATACAAGTCTGAAGCCCTAAGAGCAACTCTTTCCTGGATGCAGGGTCTCAGGGCTGGCTCAGAGCTTGTGGAGTGGGGGCTACCCTGTCCTGCTGAGGGGAGAGGCTCCAGGACTGACCCCTGCCCACAGAAGCTGCTTTCAGTTGAGGCTATAGTACTTGGCCCTGCCAGAGCTGCAGCCCCACCACGTTGCAGCCAGGTTTGGGCCTGACCATGGTCTTTGTGGTGTGGAACCAGATTTTGAACCAGGCTGGAATGCCTGACCCAGGGACACCACCTCCAGAAGTGCTGCAGCACTCCAAGGGAGGCCCTTCTCCAAAACAGGCCACAGACTCTGGTAGTCCCTGTGCACAAAGCATGTGTGACATGAGAGCATACTCAGAGTGGGTGACTATCCCCAGGGTGACTCACAGTTGCCTATGATGGCACTGTTTGAACAGACAGTGCCACTCCACACCTGCACACTAGGAATCTTGGAGAGATGAACCTGGGAAGTTTTTCAGGTCCTTTCCTGACTTCCTTGGCCATAATTTGTCTTCCCTGAATTGCAAAGCTGCTGATGCCTTCCATGGGAGCGAGGCTGCCAGTCTGCTCCCGTGCCTCCACAGAGCTGCCTGTTGCTGCAGGTAAGTGCTTGCAGCAGGACTTGTTTCTCAAGAGAAGTCAGCTGAGAGACCAAAGTATTTTTTTCTCTCTGATTTCTGGAGCACCAAACCCAACCCACTCCACTCCACTGTCCTAATAGAAGAAACAATACACCCAGGACACAAGGATGGCTTTTTATCCGCTCTAAGATCACTAACCCTTTGCACATGTGTGTATATGCTTATGTGTGTGTCAGGGCCCTGTGGGCACCTGCAGGCTGTGATTGCCCTTCCTGCCCACAGCCTTACCCACTACCGACTTCTCAGGAGCCTATTTAAGCCCTCAGTCAGCACCCACACCCATCTTGAACTTTGTTGGTGTGAGTATATGAGTGTGTCTCCATTCCAGTCCCCCCTGTTTCCTGAGGTGCTCTCTGCCCATCCTGCATTGGTGGTAGACCCCAGCTTGTTTCCTGGCCTTTGGCTGGTGATCACCAGACAGCTGATGGGTTTTGTTGCTGATCATAAAAAATGCCACATGTAATCAGGGAGACAAGAAAATTCTTGCCAAGAAGAGGCTGGCTTCACCCTGCAGGCAGATATGGTAAATTACAACAATGCAACAGTTCCACAGTGTTTACAATTTCAACACATCCTAGTAACTGGGAGAAGAGCTGGTCTTAAACCAAACCTGTGTTCAGGTATTCCCTTCCCTGCTTTGGCTGGGGGGGTGTACCCCAATGATCTCTGGAGGTCCCTTCCAACCCCTAACGTTCTGAGATCTTTGATAGTTAGACCACACCTAATGAAAGTATTAGCAGTTGTATCAGTTTCTGCATTTCATTAGGAATGTAATTTATTTGGGGATAGTGCCAAGGGACCCAGGATGAAGTCAGAACTGCTATGCTAGGTGCTGAGCAGATATTCCTTTTTCCAAAATCCAATCAGGTGGTACTGATCAAGAAGCTGTTCAGAAGATGAGATAGCAATGACCCTAACTAAGCTATTGACTCTTTTCGAAGTGGTTAACTTTCCAACCCTTTAAAGAAAACGTCAGCAGGACTTTCAAAGTTTCCGTGTTCTACCCTGATGGGTCATAATGACATTTAAATGCTGGATGCTCCTCACCAAGATCACTTTAGCTAGTGCTTAGGATCTAAAGTTATCAAGTTTCCAACCTGGAAATACATGTTGTACTAAGGCTCTGGGATTAGTTACTGAGCTGCAGGTTTCTCCATAACTCTGAAATGCACAGGGTTTCAGTTAGCAAGTAAAAAGAAAAGTAGATTGCTCATTCCCAGTATTTGTTTAAACAGAAACACTGACTGTAGCAGAGGGAGGGTTCTAAGATTATTTTAGTGATAGGTTCTTTTCTTCTTGCATATCAGCGAGCAGTTAACAGTGAGCCAGATAAAAAAGTCATGAACACTTCCTGAAGTAACTTGTCTGTTGACAGTCTCACAGGATGTTAGGGGTTGGAAGGGACCTCCAGAGATCTTCCAGTCCAACCCCCCTGCCAAAGCAGAACCATAGAATCTAGCACAGGTCATGCAGGAACACATCCAGATGGGTCTGTAAAGTCTCCAGAGAAGGAGACTCCACAACCTCTCTGGGCAGCCTGTTCCAGTGCTCTGGGACCCTTACAGTGGTGAAGTTCCTCCTCATGTTGAGGTGGAACCTCCTGTGCTGGAGTTTCTATCCATTGCCCCTCGTCCTGTGACAGGGTGCAAGTGAGCAGAGTCTGTCCCCTCCCTCTTGACCCCCAGCCCTCAGATATTTATAAGCATTTATTAAATCCCCTCTCAGTCTTCTCTTCTCCAGAGTAAACAGCCCCAGGTCTCTCTGTTCTAATACAAGGGGCCAGGCAAATAAAGATGAAGGAGATTGAAATCCAAATGCACGGACCAGAACAAAGTACTAATTAAACGGGGATCATTGTAATACTATCTGAGAAATTTTCCATTTCTTCAAACTGATTTTCATTTGTGTTGTGCTTTTGTCTTCAATACATGTTCTTAAAATAATTCTGTGCTTTGTGATAGCTAGACTGTTACTGAGAGAAAACACAGCAGCAGTTACTGAACAAAGATTGAAAGCTGCACAGAGAAGGATGCAAGTAGAATGAACCTTTAAAAGGTGGTTTTGAAGGAATTCTGCCAGTCTATACCATTCAGCCCCCCAGGTGATATAAGGCACTACTGTAACATGACACTAGTTCAGTTCTCTTTTGGAGGGGTGTTTTTTTCAAAGCTTGCAATTAATCTTAGCTTAATATCCCAAGTTAGAATAAACATGAGATCAGCTAAATAATGAGACATACAGACAGGTCTACCTTACAGAATCACAGAATGTTAGGGGCTGGAAGGGACCTCAAAAGATCATCCAGTCCACCCCTCCTGCCAGCACGGGATCACCTATGGCAGATTTCACAGGAACACAATCAGGCCGGTCTTGAGTATCTCCAGAGAGGGAGACTCCACAACCCCCCTGGGCAGCCTGCTCCAGTGTACTGTCACCCTCACAGGGGAAAAAAAATTTCTTTGTGTTCACATGGAACTTTCTATGCCTCAACTTCCACCACTGTTCCTTGGGCATCACCCAGCAGAGCCTGGCTCCATCCTCTTGGCACTCACCCTTTACGTATTTTTCCATTTAAACATGTTTGTCCAAATTTATCTGTGACCTTGAAACTGCTCTACCAAGCCCAAAACAAAAATTATTTCACTAAATTCAGTAGTTAATATAAACCTGCACTGATCTGATTCTTCTTCTCAGATCAACCACATTCCTTCAGAATTACACTAAGAAAGTAATGCTTCAGTAGATTCATCTCCAGGCAATCCATACAAAATTGAGGCATATATTAGTCAAGAGTGAGGCCTTTTGCAGCTGCCTTCAAAATGTTTTCCTTCTGACATTACGTACTGAATGGTTAAAGAATCTGAAGTGAAATTTCTGTCCTTAGCTCCACTCAATTTGTCTGAATTTGATACTAATAAGTTTATTTCGAAGCAGAATATTCTCCTATGCTATAACTTTGGAGGTTTTGTTTGGATGAGCACTTCCAAGACCTCTCATGGGACATGCCAGGGAGGGAAATAACATCAGCTGCAGTAACACAATAAATGCTATTTGTTATGCACCAAAATTTGTAATTTTAAGATGAGCGTATACAAAATAGTTGATAATCCCCAGCAGTATTGCTGCCCTGATCTATTTACTATCTCACCTTGCTGTGTCAAAATGTGCTATGTTGGCATGCAGGCACTGCATACTCTCTGGTGCAACAGCTCTTAGAATGGAGTGCTAATGCTTTCTGCTCTTCTCTTGTTGTCCGAGGAGTTCTTACTTCCCTCAGCATTTCTTCCTATAGCAACGGTAGTCATAAATATTGCTTAATGAAGAGCTCCTAAGTTATTAAAACTATCTAATGATAGTGAATTAGAGGCATATATGAGACATATATAGAGGCATATATCTATGAGACACCAGCAAACTGTAGTAGGAGAATTATCCAACCTGAGTGTCTGTGATTACTGCTTTAGATCAACAGTGTTTCCTATCCTGTTCTCTGGTCATAGCCCTTGTACTTCATCATTATTACATAGAATCACAGAGTGTTAAGAGTTGGAATGGACCTCGAAAGCTCATCCAGTCCAACCCCCCTGCCAGAGCAGGATCACCTAGAGCTGGTCATGCAGGAATGCATCCAGGAAGGTTTTGAATGTCTCCAGAGAAGGATAATCCACAACCTTTCTGGGAAGCCTGTTCCAGTGTTTTGTCATCCTCAGAGTGAAAAAGTTTTTCTTTATGTTCACATGGAGCCTCCTATGCTCCAGCTTGCCCCTGTTGCTGCTTCTATCATGGGACATCTGTCCTCCTGACACTGCCCTTCACATATTTATAAACATGAATAAGGTCATCCCTCAGTCTTCTCCTTTCCAAGCTAAAGAGCCTCAGCTCCCTCAGGCTCTCCTCACAAGGAAGACGTTCCACTCCCCTAATCATTTTTGTGACTCTGCACTGGACTTTTCAAGCAGTTCTCTGTCCTTGAACTGAGGAGCTCAGAACTGGACACAATACTCCAGATGTGGCCTCACCAGGGCAGAGTAGAGGGGGAGGACAACCTCTCTTAACCAGCTAAACACAGCCCTTCTAATGCACCCCAGGACACCATTGGCCTTCTTGGCCACAAGAGCACATTGCTGGCTCATGGTCATCCTTCTGTCCACCAGCACCCCCAGGTCCCTCTCCTCTGCATTGCTCTCCAGCAGGTCAGTCCCCAACCTATCCTGCTCCATGGGGTTGTTCTTTCCCAGGTGCAAGACTCTCCCCTTGCCCTTGTATTTCATTCAATTTCTCCCTGCCCAACTCTCAGCCTAAGTCTCATTGAATGGCAGCATAACCCACCTGTGTCAGCCACTGCTCCCAGTTTGGTGCCATCAGCAAACTCACTGACAGTGCTCTCTGTGCCCTCATCCAGGTCATTGATGAATATATTGAACAGCTCTGGTCCCAGTACTGACCCTTGAGGGACTCCACTCGACACAGGCCTCCAACTAGACTCTGTCCCATTGACCAGTTCCCATCCACCTCACTCCCTGACCATTCAGACCACACTGCCTCAGTTTAGCTGCAAGGATGCTGTGGGAGACAGTGTCAAATGCTTTACTGAAATTGAGATAAACCACATCCACTGGTTATGTCCTCATCAAAGGCTGTCAGGTGGGTCAGACATGACTTCCCCCTTGTAAAACCATGCTGACTGCTCCTAATGACCCTCTTGTCCTTGCTATGCCTTGAGATGGCATCAAGGATAAGTTATCCTACTATCATCTAATATTAATATAGCTCAGATGCAGGCATGAGGTATTAGTTATTTCATTCTACAGATAGTATAGTGAAGATGGGACTCAAAGACAGGAACAGCAAATGACAAATAAAAATTCTTTGACTTGTGTCTGTCAGGTGTCCACTATCTTGCTGTGTGTTTGTTGCTTTGCTAGGCATTCATGAGATTCATGAGATTGGAGAAGTTTTCACTGTCTTTTGGAAGTTAAGTTTTAACAAGTGTCTTGTTGAAAGACAACTTTTCTTCACTGGTCC
Source organism: Indicator indicator (assembly GCF_027791375.1). Classification (NCBI taxonomy): domain Eukaryota; kingdom Metazoa; phylum Chordata; class Aves; order Piciformes; family Indicatoridae; genus Indicator; species Indicator indicator. The sequence continues at coordinate 34,450,092 of NC_072020.1, forward strand.
ACGTAAATGGTGGATCATACAGACAGAAGAACACCAAAATGAAAGTCAAGTATCTTGGGAAAAGCAAGGGGAGTTACTGAAGAACAATGGTAGCAGAGAAAAATGTGGTGAAGGCACCACCTGCCCAGAATTATGCCCCCAAACACCAGCAAACTTGTTCCAACATGTTTTGGTAAGTCCCCCCTTTCCACCCTCCTTTCAGGAGAGGACAAAGGCCCAGGTGCCGACCTGTCTCCTGAGGGGTAAACAATTACATGCACCCATCGCATGACATGCTCATGCTCTTTCCATCTAAGGGCATAATTCTAGCTTCACCCTTTCCATAGGCTGAAGCAGGTTGTTGACAAGTGTGCCCCTTGGCCTGATCCAGCCTCAAGAAATCTATAAGTACTACTCCATTTGTTTACTACCTTGCTCTCTCCTTTTGCTTTCTCTCTCTTTGCTCAAGCTACGGAAGCTCACAACCTCTAAGTCTTCTCACTCCCACACACAAGCGTACTAGAAGCCTCTGCAATACGGAAATAAGCCAGCTCACTGAGCTGCTCGAGGAACCAGCAAACAGGAGATCCCTTCGCCTGAGCTACAGGAAGCCGGTGTCGTAAGCCCAGTTGAGAGGACTGAGGAAAAGCCCTGAGGGTAAGCTTTAGCTCAGAAGGAGAAGGTCTAGCCTAAGCCTGGAAGTCCAGATCTGCTGCAGGCATAAGCAGCCATAAGCAGAAATGCATTCTGCATGACCCCTGCTGTTTGTGGGAGAGATAAGAGGAGCCGCCCACTTTCGCTGCTCCACAGCCCTGTACCATCAGGGTAAAGCACCCGGGATTTCCCAAGAGAGAGAAAAATATCCTCTCCATTGAGATCAAGTCAAAGACTGTATTGTCACCTTAAACAGGAGCAGTCGCCGAGATTCGGCGTAGTGAGCTCACTTCAAGCCAAGCCGAGGGGGAAGCGCTGCTTCACCGCACCCCTCCCCCGAAACCCATCTCTGGGATCAGAGGCGGCCGACCCTGCCCACCGGAAACCGTCACTTGACCTGACCCCGTCGTGTAGGACCAATCCCCAGACCAGCTCTGCAGGGCCATCCCTCTGTTCAGGGAGCCACTCCAACCGTGCTAAAGGAAACTGCCGATCGGTGTAAAGCCTCGCCCCTCCAGGGCCACGGGAGGAGAAAGAAAGCCTTGCCCCCACCCGTGGAGGTGGAAGGGGAAAGAAAGTCGCCGCCCAGTGGGACCAGCCCGGGCAGACAAGCAGCAAGCAGCCAGCATAACCTGGCAACTTGCCTCACTACACAGAAAGACAGAATGCATCATTTCATGTGTGCAACATTCCGTAACCTTCTATTCAAAGTGCCCGTGCGTAGCATGAGTCAGCAGTGCCCAGGTGGCCAAGAAAGCCAAAGGCATCCTGGCTTGTATTAGAAAGATGGTGGCCATCAGGAACTGGGTGGTGATCATCCACCTGTACTCAGCACTGGGGAGGCCACACCATGCTGTGTTCAGTTCCTTAGAATATGCTCTAGAGATGAGAGCTGAAGAGGTGGAACTTCAACAAATCCTCTTTTTTTTTTTTTTTTTTTTTTGTAATGATTGGTAATAAAAATTAGCTAGACTATTCATCCATGATTAAGCCAATATTTTAAGTTTCTGAAGAGATGAAGATAATATATACAGTGTCTAACCCTGCTGCATTTTCTTTCAGGTTTAGATCTGAAGTAAAAAGACTAAATTACAAAACAGGTTTTTCACAGGTCTTCGAAATCAAGCAGGTGAGGAGATATTTTCTTATAAGTATCATGAAAAAGAAGATGGAATATGGAAGGGCACTGTGGAAATAAGTTTTCCACTTTTCATTTGGAGGAAAATACAGGGCCCGGAGCTGCTCAGAACTGCTTTAAGGTGGTGTGCTCAGTAGAGCTAGGACTAACCCAAAAGCTTAATATCATCAAAAAGCAAGTCTTTATTTTCCCATTTTCCTGTTCTTACTGCAGTAATGCTTTGTATCCCTGCAGTATGTTAGTGAAATGCACATTGACTAAGGTGACTGCAAGGTGTACAGTGTTACTGGAGGGAGTCATCAATGGCTTTTTATTCCATGTGATGAAATCCAAAATGCATCTAAACCCTCCTTTTTACTCTGCATGCATATTAACTTCCCTTGAAATTTGGGTATTTTTAGCCACATTACAAGAATGACAATGAATCTGCATATTATGCAACAGGTTTAAATTTAGCATGGCATGTTGGGAGGCATAAATTTCTCACAGACCCATACAGCTCTGTACTTGCCAAACTGACACTAATAGCTGCCAATTAGCGCATGAAGAGATATTACTTGATTTAAAAAAAATAATAAATGGTTGTAAAAAGTTAGGGTGAGATCCTATACCCACTGATACCAGTGGGAGTTTTGCTGCTGAGATTTTCAAAAGCTGTTGCTACCTTTCTATCAGTTTTGAACAGATAATTAAATAGAGACGATATTTATCTACCAAGATTTAGTGTCAAATGCTTAGCGTTGCTTTTTCTGTGCACAGTAGATGAAATATTTTCTACTTTTAACTGGCTTACCTGAAAAAATAAAGCAAAATCTGTTTTATATTAAATGTGTTCACTTTCCATAACTTAAAAAGGAGAGAACAAAGAGAGAAAAATCAATATAAGACCACAGAAGCTCTAAGGCTTGGCTTATAAAAATGACACTGCCTCAGATGAATTGTTACCATCATTGCCAATACTGCCTTTGCCTATCTTATTTTTTAAAATAGATTTTATTTGGGGTTTTTTCATACTGTGGATAAAAATGGTTTGGGTTGGAAGGGATGTCCAAAGGCCATCTAGTCCAACCTCCCCCCACACTCAGCAGGGACATCCTTCACTAGATCAGGTTGCTCAGAGCTTTGTTAAGCCTCACCTTCAGTATCTCCAGGGATGGGACCTCAACCAGCACTTGTTCCAGTGCTCAACCACCCTCACGGTAAAGAACTTGTTCCTAACATCCAATCTAAATGTACTCTTCTCTAATTTAAAACCATTGCCCCTCATCCTGTCACTGCAGGCCTTTGCAAACAGTCTCTCTCCATCTTTCTTGTAGCCCTCGTCAGATACTGGCAGGGTGCTATTAGGTCTCCCCAAATCCTTCTCTTCTCCTGTCTGAACACCCCCAGCTCCCTCAGCCTGGCCTCATAGCACAGGTGTTCCAACCACCTGATCATCTTTGTGGCCCTCCTCTGGACCCTCTCCATCAGGTCCAGGTCCTTCCTGTGATGAGGGCTCCAGGGCTGGATGCAGTACTCCAGGTGAGGTCTCACCAGAGCAAAGTGGCAGAATCATCTCTCTGAATCTGCTGGCAATGCATCCTTTGATGCAGCCCAGGATGAGATTTGCCTTCCGGGCTGCAAGCTCACACTACCTGCTCATGTACAGCACCCCCAAGTCCTTGTCTGTAGGCCTATATTGATATCTAGGACTGCCCTGACCTAGGTGCAGGACCTTACAGTTTGTCATATTGAACCTCATGAGGTTCACCTGGGCCACCTCTCCAGCTTGTCCAGGTCCTTCTGGATGACATCCCTTCCAACATATCAGCTGCACCACTCAGCTTAGTGTCATCTGCAAACTTGCTGAGAGTGCACTCAATCTTGCTGACAATATCATTGATGAAGATCTTGGACAGCACTGGTCCCAGTACCAACCCCTGAGGGACACCATCTGGACACTGAGCCACTGACCACTACCCTTTGGATGCCATTATCTGACCAATTCCTACAGTCCATCCATCAAATCCATGCTTTTCAAATGTGTGGATAGATGACAACTGTTGGTTTTCCCTTGTCCACTGATGAAGTTGCAAAATTGTCGAAAGCCACCAGGTTGGTCAGTGTATTGGAGTTAATTCTCCCCAGAGCATCTTCCATAATGCTGTGCTTTGCAGTGCTGTAGCTGAGTGGTGATAACACAGCAGTGTTTTGGCTACTGCTGAGCCAACGGGCAAGGCTGTGCTTTTCCAACATTTCTCCCCCAACAGTAGGCTTAGGGATGGGCAAGATCTTGGGAGGGGACACAGCCAGACCAACTGACCCAAACTGACCAAAGGGGTATTCCATGCCATATGATATAAGATCAGATATAAAAGCTAAGTGAAAGAAGGAAGCGCGGGGACATTTGCTGATAGCATCTGTCCTCTGGAGCAACCACTATGTGCATTGGAGTCCTGCTTCCTGGGAGTGACTGAACATCCTCTGCTGCTGAGAAGTAGAGAATAACATCTTCCTTTGCTCTTGCTTCCTTACACAGCCTTTGCTTTGGCTTTCCAGCTTATTAAATTGTTCTTATATCGACTTGCAGGCCTTTGGTTATATTTTCCTTCTCCCCTGTTCATCTAAGAAGGGGAGTGATAGTCCAGCTTTGGTGGGCATCTGGCCCCCAGCCAGGGCCAAACCACCACAACCAGGCAGGGCACGCCCTTGGTGAAGCCATGCTGGCTGTCTCAAATCACCTCCTTGTCCTCCATGTGTTCCAGTATAGCTTCCAGGAAGAGGATCTAGTTCACAGTCTTCCCAGGCACAGAGGTGAGGCTGACAGGTTGGCAGTTCCCAGGGTCCTCCTTTCTACTCTTGTTAACACTGGCTGCGATGTTTTCTTTCTTCCAGTCCCCAGGGACTGCACCTGACTGCCAGGACTGTTCAGATTATCATGGAGAGTGGCCTTGCAACTGCATCAGCCAATTCCTTCACAACTCTGAGAAGCATGTTGTTGGGTCCCATAGATTTATGTGTGTTGAGATCGCTCAGGTGGTCCTGAATATGATCATGCTGGTAAAACTGAAAAAATTCTCAGTGCATTCCAACATGGTGGCATTATCATACTGTTGTTTGTAATATTGCACTTTCTGTATTATGCACTAACTGGAACCACTGGCTTAATTAACACCAGTAAGTATATATTGACATAGGTGAAAGACTACAAATTTGAGTGTCTGGCATTTGGTTTCTACAAAACTAAAATATTCTTCAACAGGAAAATATTGGTAGGCTGAAACAGCTGTTTTCACTCTCAGTCTGTCTGCCTGAAGTGCAGCAGTAGTACACTCCGTAAAGGCATGGCCCTCCTCTTTGCTCTAGCCTGGCCTCTCTCTTGGTACAAAACCATGGAGCACTTTTGTGAGGTAGAGGCCCCAAACCCCCCTTTGCTTTCCACCTCCCCTTTATGGGTTTGAATGGGGAAAAGTGGAACGGCATGAAAGGAGCCAAAGGGTTGGGGGCTGCACACGTAGCTTACCCCCACGCCGTGGGAGGTTCCCGCGCCGTGAATCCCGCGCTGGGATCTTACATGCTGAGTGATTACCGCTCAGTATTTTCGACACATTTGCCTAGAGGTAATAAATCGGAGTGATCAGAAAGCGGGAGCGCGCTGCTCCGTGATTGCTGCTACCCGGACCCTGTCTCCTCCGTGCCGGACGAGCGGCCGCGGTGCCAGCCGTAGAAAACCTGCTGCTATCGGCCGGGAGCGCCCCTGTGCTGCCAGCCTGCAGCGCCCTCGGGGGACAGGGTGCTGCAGCGCTCGCAGAAAGCCATTTCCCTTGGTTTAGTGCCACGGCATTTGGCGGATTATTTTGCAGTTTCTGGAAGCTGTTTCCCGGACCACAAAACTCACGACAGACTCTCCTCCGTCACGGTACTGGTTTCGTGAGTAGATCGGCTCTTTCGGCTTCACTTCCTAAACTTTCTGGGATCCGGCCGGCCGTTTATAAGTGGGGAAAAGCTGTCATGTGGGTTTATCCTTTCCAACTTTTCTGAACTTTCTAAATTGTTTGAAATGGTTAATAATCCCTAATTGTGATAGTATCTCCCTACTGGATACCTAAACCTGTAAATAAACCTCTAATTTTGCATATATTTTTGGGGCAGGATTTTTCTGGGACAATTTAAAAAAAATGTATTTTCATAACTCCTGCCTCATATTCATAATTAATAACTACATCAACTTTGTCCTGCATTCAGGTACTGCGTACATCAAGGGAGCGTGGTGACCACAGCAGTCACCGTCCCATTGGAAGGTGCAGGCTGTGAGGGATGCCACCTCCATCTCCCTGGAGGCTTTATGTGCAATAGAAGCATTTTAAACTGGAGATCTGAAATGTTTTGACAGCTTCCAGTTTGGAGAAGGGGGGCAACCTCACATCTGATTCTGCCTTGAGATGTAAATAAATGCTCACAGATCAGAATTTCTGAATGGAAGAGAAATCGCAGTTTCTGATCCAGTTAGTATTGTTCAATGTTCTCAAGTGAAACAATTTTATTCTGAAAATAAAACTAAGGCATAATGTCTGCCCAATAACATAACCCATATTAATGAATCAATAGCAATTGTTATTTGATTTTTTTAAAGAAAATTCTTTTTTATTCAAAATAATTTTTTTTTCCTGGTTAGATTTTGTGTGAGCCAAATTAGTGTAAAATTAGCTTACCTTTTGGGGCTAAGCATTGTTCAAAAATTGCAGAAAATTCATCCTACTTGTCCTTTCTGATCACTTTTCTTTATAAACAAGCTGTATTGGTGTCCTGGGTCCTTCTCTGGCGTCCGGGTGTCCTTCTCACAAACTCCCCTCCCCACACACAGATGGGAAGGAAAGTAACACAAAACCCCTCTCTGGGTTGAGAGAAAGAATATAATGAGATAATACAATGCACAATTATCTTAGCATATTTGCAGAGAAGCGCAGCCAAATGCAGACACAGCAGCAGAAGCCAGTTACCCCCTTACCCTTTTGTAGGAGATTGACCAGAGTCAGGACACAGACTCAGTATGAGTTAAAATTCTGCTCAGCCAGAGTCAAGACACAGACCCAATATGAGTTCAGGATCTTGCTATTTTATTATTATAAGACACAGGCTTTTATAGTATTATGTGCTGTCCACGTGAATAACATCAGCTTGCTATTGGCTAAAATACATTGTTCACGCGCCTGTTACTGGACGCTGATTGGAATATGGTATCGGCAATGTTTTTCTGCCTTGCAGCTTTAACACCTGGCTTCATCTCCTGTTTACTGCTTTGCCAAGCTTTCTCTTATCAGCCTTTCAAGGGCATGATAGTTAGTTAGCTTGGATTGTGCAGCTCATGGCCTTTTATCTTCTAGCCATTTCTCTACACCCTTTGACCTGCAGCCTGCCCAGAGCAACAGCCAAACACCCAAAACCTAGAAACCAAAAGCAGCAACCACAACAGGAAGCCTCTCATGTTACAATCTGAACTTCAAGCCCCCATAGTATTTTGCTCCAGCCAGCACTTTCATTTTGAAATTAGCATCAGCTTCAACTCAACCCATGACAATCTGCAGCTGAGCTTACATCTCTCTTCTATCAGATACTGCTTTGTCCTTGTTATATTACTGTCATCCCACTTTGTCTTCTCTTGCCTAGAAACCTCTCATCCAATTTTCTCAAAACTTATTAGCCATCTCTCTGCACTTTTATAATATTCCTCCTGGTTCACAAACATGCAAAAACATAACCAATCAAAGATTTGTCATGGTTTTGGGGTATCTGGATGCTTGCAGGTGCTCTTATGTGTCTAGCCTTGCTGGCATTTTCGGATTGTTGAGCTATGACTCTCACAGTCATGTTGCTAGTTGTTTATCCTAGTTCTTCTGGCTTCTGTTACGTTAGGGTGAAACAAGCAGCCTCCCTGCATGTGTCTACAGAAAATAATATTTCAGTTCAGCTTCACTACTGGCACATTCATACTTTTTTAGTCAGCTAGAACAACTCTGGGGGGAGGTGGGGCTGGTAGATGTCACAAGCATTTTATAAAGCTATTGGGAGTTTTAAAGAATTTGGGTGAAGACTACATCCTGGAAATTTTCCTGAAGTTGTAGTAACTTTGTCAATATATTTTTGGGTGGAGGTGAATGGTAATTTATTTTCCATTTTTTCTGGCTGGTATGGCACCCAGGGTCTTGATTTTGATTGAAAGAGAACAAAAAGAGCTCTCCAAATCTTGAAAGGTGTTGCAAGGGAACTGGCTGTTCCTTGTGCTCCTGTTTTCAGGCAAAATGTAAAGATGTACTACTAGCCTTCAACAGCATTATTTCTAATGTATGCAAATTCAGCATGTAGGTCTGAAGTGTGTTTGGAGGTCTTACTAACATGGAATTAAATCCATTGGTTGGTATCTGATGGGTAAATTTTGCTGTGCATTTGTTGTTTTCAGACAAAGGTTAGTTAATCTCTGGAGTATACTCAAAAAGCAGTGCATGTCTATGTGAATCTTAAACAACCAGCTCTTGTGGGTTGAATTAGATCCCCCCAACCATTTATTTTTTGGTAAATCTGCCCCAGAGAGAAAATCCACCACACTCAGAATTTGGAAGTACAAATGGAATTGTATTTACAAAGGAAACTAAATCTTAACAGCATAAAATGCAATAAACATGTGCAAAATGTATTTACATATCTATCTATCTATCTATCTATCTATCTATCTATCTATCTATCTATCTATCATCTATCTACATACATATATATACACAGTTTAACAGCTCACACAAGTTCCCCTTGCCCCCCCCTTAGGGACAAAGGGCCCCAAGAAAAGCTCAGCATCCCCCTTCCCCCTGTACCTCTTACAGAAACCAAATAGCAAAGGCCCAAGGTCAGAAGGAAGAGAACACAGCCCTAATCCCACAAGTGAAGCAGCAAGATCCTGCAGTCAAGAGCCAAGAGAGCAAAACAACTCTGCTGCAAGATAAAAGGTTTTCAATACAGCAATGGAATTATTTTAACCTATCTATTGTTACTACTATATTTCAGACCAATTGAGTTAGATGAACTTAGTGTTATTATAATGTAAACTCTGAGGAGCACACGTCTCCCAAACTCTCCAAAACCTTGGGAAAATTCTGTTTACAACTACATTTTAGTTTCAAACTGTAACACCAGCAAATGAAAATTTTTGGCTTGTGAAGAGTGATTGGAAAATGTACTGCCTCTGTCCATTTGTTTCTGTTTTGGGAAAGCTGTGAAGTGTCAGTCTTTGCATATCACATCAGCTTTATCCACTTCACACTGTACTGTACAGTTTTACTTTCAAAAAGAATGCAGCAATATCTTTCAGACCACTGGAAGGATCTGGTTGTCAGGTGGTGGGGGTGTGGGGGTGGTGGGGGTGGTAGGGGTGTGCCTACATTTTAATGCTCATTTCCCTTGAGGTTGACAACTGTTTTCACAAGTATGGCAATTTTCAGGTAGAAACAAACTTTCAGATTACCTAGGAGCTGAATCATCTCCGAATGCCATGCTCCCAGGCTTTTAAGCATCTGCTTGTTTTCTGGGTAACTGGTGACTAAATATCACAATCAATTGCTTTTCAGTGTCAGAGAAGCTGTGAAGCAGTGTGTTCAGTGCAAAAAGTTGATGGAGATTGGATAACTGGAATTTTATTCTCTATTTTTATATTCTTTGTGGTAATTCAGCTCATTTCTTTCTTGTGGGATTTGCAGCTGCTCCTGTCTCAAGGTATGCTTTCCATGGGTGTTATACGTGGGTCAGAGTCTGGGTTTGAGCTGCTTTCCAGATGGTAAAACTCTGTGCCTAGGCCTGATTATACTTTGCTTATCCTACTTTTCTGTGGTTGAGGGGTGGAGTATTTAGTAATTACCCCTACAACAATAATTAATAAACGATATGGCAAGTGGGTATTAATAAAAATAGTAATCCTTTATTAATGAAATATGCCAAAACTCGTTAAAAGGATCGTTGTACGGTTGGAAGATATATTTACAATGGAATTATGCAGTCTTAGGGCAAATATAAACTATTCTATGCAAATTAGGAGGCAACAACTTGGAAAGAGAAAGTCCCTGAGAGCAGATAGTGCTCAGTTACAGCGGGGGGAGGCTCGATAAGAACCTTTAAACCCAAAGGGCAGTGAATTAATTACTCACAGCTAGTTTCACCCACATGGGGGCTGCTGCTGCTGCTGTGTTAGCTTTGGGCACTCTTGTCAGGCGCAGCACGGCAGATTGCTGGCAGGAAAGCTTTACTGCATGGTCCCAGGCTGGTCTGGCTTCAGCGGACAGTTAATGACACTCTTCGTGATGGGCGCTTCCTTGGTTCCTGAGTAAACCGAGGCACGGCACGATTCTGGTGTCAAGGGGAAGCAGGCTAAGGTGGCTCTGGCTTCTAGGCTCGTGGCTTCTCCGGCTTGCACGTGTATGGCTCGTGGGTTTATCCCAGGTTCTGGACCAGGCACTCAAGGCAGGGCAGGATGACTCGAGGCGACAAGGCTTGAAACAAGGCAAGGGTTCAGCAAGGTTTGAGCAAGGCAAGGCTGACTACCTAGCCACTTGTATATATATAAATTGCCAGAGGTCAATTGGTCCAATGGGGCACTGAAGCTAACATGTAGCTGCCCAATAGAAAAGCATTCTGCCAGGCTATAATCTTAAAAGGCAGAAGTAAGGACCTTGTATCTGGGGGAGCAGTGGTCAGCTTACGTGCTCTCTCCCCATATAAACAGCTTCTTTACCAGACAGGCAGGAGTCCTGTCCCCTTTGTTCTTTTCCCGTGTTGTCCTGTTTTCCTGCAGGAAGGAAGGGACAGAAAGCGACTCTGTCTAGACATCTTATGGCCTGTCTGGATTTGTACTGGGCCATGTCATGGCCCTTCCACAACATACCTGAAGGACTGGACAAGTGGGATGATACTAAGCAAGAGCTGTTCAAACGAAAATGGATATTTGTCTAGGAGACCTACCTCAGACACATGTGCAGCCTGGGCAGCTCCTTGAAAATGAATAGGAGTAGGGTTTTCCTGAAACCAGCCTCACTCAGCATATACTGACTCTTCCTCCCAGAAAGGGGAATCTCAGCTTCCTCTCAGTGTTTTGTCTGCTTTCCACCCCTTGGGAAGGGAAGAAAGCAAAGAAAGCAAATGGGTTTGGAAAGCTCTGCCCTCTTTTTCCTCAGAGGAAAGCATGAAGGTCTGCCAAGAGAGAGGATGTGAAACACTTCCTCATCGTTTCCAAAAGGAAAGCTTCTTAGTGGTGCCAGCTGATAACTCCACCATTTGGCTCTATAAGGGGGGTTTGTTCTGAAGAAATGAACTGCAGTAGGATGACTTTACAGTCACATGCCAAGCTCCATGTCAAGGGTAATGGCAGTGTGGTTAGCTACTCCCTCACCACCTCCTTCTGCCTTTTGGTCCTGACGGATAAACAGTAGCACCACAACTGAAAGCTAAGACTTCATGTACAGGACAAAAGACAACAATGGTGGATGCAGAAATGCGATGTTTCAGACAAGCTTCTTTTCTCCTGAGGTATCCTCTTTGCTTCTGATGAGTGAGTAGGAGATGTATGTGAAATGCTGTCAGCTCTGTATGGGTCTGTTCCCTGTATCTGTACCACTTGCAGTCTGTGATTCATTTGCTGCTGAAACTGATTTATTTCACTGCATTACAAAGCAGTCATACTTTCTCAGAAGGGCAATAGAAATGTTTTGCCTTCAGAGATTTGCCTCAATGCCTTCGTAGTTAAAAGCAGACATTGTATAACATAACCCTACCTGCAGTCTCATTTTCCTAGCCAAACTGCCTAGTCTACTTTTGCTTGGATACAGGACAGGATGATTTTTTTAATTTTTTTTTTTTCTTCGGCAAACTGAAATACCTGAGGGTGGATGAATCATCTTATTTGCCTGAGAAGAATATATTTTATTGTAGGACACTAACATCTCCTTTCTTAAGGAAAATACAGAGGTTCAAGCAGCTAAAGACAAGGAAGTAATTTTGCTTTCCTCTTTCTCCCTAGTGGTTAGAGCTGGGTATTCAGAACACAGTTTTCAGGAGACTTGATTCTATCCTCTCCTGCTTTCTAACTTTGTGAGGAGATAGTCTCCTCTCATCTAGCAGTGGCTGTTCTAGTTTGTATTAATCAAATGAACATCCTTTGGGCAAAAGCAAGAGTGACTTCAGTTTTGCTTCTGTGAATGTGAAATAACGAGCACAATAGAATTTTGCTGCTAGAATGTGACAATCTCTTAGTGTAGCATGCGAGAAGGTGGAAGGAAAATGAAATATGCATGAAATGAGATTCTTTTCTGTCAGTGTGAGGGAATTTGAGTTGGCAAAACACGCCAAGTATGGAAGTGATATTTGAAAGTACTTTCTGAAGCGTTCCTTCTGATTTTCTTCTTATTAGAGAGTTTATTTGCAAATAAACCAAAGATGATGAACAAGATTTTTGGTAAGGTTTTATTTTCACATCTTCCCTCAGACTCCTGAGCTGAAATCTTTATGGAATTTTAGAAGGTAACTCACAGGACCTTGTCTTGACTGGAGGATTTAGAGTTTTAAGGACTGGGTTGTTTTAAATTAGCATGCAAGTGCATCTTGAGAAGGTATTAGAAGAACCATAGTGGGGTCTGCAAAATCAGTCTTGAAAATTTGGACAATCTCTAGACTAAAACTATGCATTGGAAGTGTCCTGTGCACATACATCATAAAATAATCTTAAATTACAAGGACATATACTGTTGTTTTAGGTGTGCTGGCTTGCCTTTTTTTTTTTTTTAAATCCTTTAGGATATAGGGCAGGTGATGCTTATTTAGTTTAGCTGCCTACCAATTAGGTATATAGGTTAAGCCAGATGCCTAATTATCCTCTAAAGTTAAAGGATAGATAGAAGAGGCTAAGTATGGTTATTCTTCATGCTCATCTTGGAAGACCATTTTGGGATTGGGTGAAGCTGTCTGGTGAGAAGAGAGTCTGCATGACTACTCTAGAGTTGGCCTTTTACACAGCTAAATATAGGTGAGATACATCCTGCCTTCAATGGACAGCTATTCAAAGTTATTTTTTTCCTCCGTGTTCAGTATGCAGTGCTGGTCTTTATTGCTATGTTGGGTAACATCCTATTCAAACCCAGCTCGGAAGACAGAATTATTCATTTCCTCTGACCTTTTCTACAGAAACTGTCAGTATTTTATCTGAGTGCTTCACAAACATAAGTTATTTTTATAGCCACTTTGGGAGATAAGGAGATACTATTATCCCTGTTTTATAGGTAACCTTTATTTTTGGCATTTCCTTGGATTTTGAATATATGACTTTGCAACTTCAACAATGTACCTTAAATGTCTTTCTGTTGTGTGTTTTTTCTGAAATCAAGCCAAGCAAAAAGAAGTCAGCCATGATAATCTGGTAGGGTTTCTGCTTGGCAGGGAAGATTTTCACTAAACTGTCCCTCACTGAAACAGATCCTTGCAATTCAGAAATTAAGACATTCTTTTCTTGCTTCTATGATATGAGTTTGGAATGCCCCAAACTCTGTTTGAGGGAAGGAGTGGTTACTGAAATAGCTCAGAACTTTTCTTGCGTTCATTTGTTTCCATTTTCAGTTTTCCATGTGTGATTTTAAATTATCCCCTAAATATCTGTAACTATGTCTTATAGATAGGTTTTGAAGAAAATATCTGGTGTGATGTTCCCACACCTTCTGATGCTTAGAAGTTTCTCTTAAGCGTTTAACATTACGAACTATGATAATTTGTGGTCCTGTGGAAAGAAGTCTGAAGGACTGCATGATGAAAAAGATGCCTGCATTTTAATCTAGATATCACTAATATGTTTCATCTTATTTGATGAGGTTGCAAAGATTATTTCTAAAAGTCAAAAAGATGTGGTTATTAATCTGTACAACTTTTACTGTCAGAAAATGGATCATGTGTTGTTAAGGATATGTAGAAAGTAATTTTAAGCCGGCAAAGTCAGATTTTTTTGTCAGAAATGCATTAATCTGCTGTGAGCATCATAGTTCCTTAAAAGTGTTACTGTATGTGCCTGCATGTGTGAAAACATTTCTTTCCAGCTTCCTTAGCAGCCTGTATTGCTGATGGCCTAGTCATCTTGAAATCCAGACAGGGTTTGATCTGTATCTTTTTTATAATGACGGGTCTCCTTGGCAAGAATTATAAAGCTTTGTATTGTAAGATTGTATGAACCTGGCTGTGGATTCTTTCACTGAGGACAACAGAAGGAATCAGTTTTGCACCTACCTTTTCTCTGAACTTAAACATGGAGCGGTGAGGCTGCTTGCTTTCTTGTACATTCCTCCTTATTGCAATAATCCACATAAATTATCCTTTGTGGATAAAAGATGCTCTGGGTGAGGTCAGAGTGACATAATGCTCCCATTTCCATCAGGATGCTGCGTGACACGTCCCTGCTTCTGGAAGATGTAGTGAAGTATACAGTTTATAAAATGGGATGGTAGATTTAACCAGACAGAACACGGTTACAACATACCAGAAAGCAATGGCCAAGATCAGTAACCTTTCGAAAAGTGGCATACATTTAAAGATGAGAGGCCAAGACCTTAATTTTACGTTTTCAACAGGTCTGGACAGAGTCTGTATGTAATTGCATATGATTTTCAGAGACAGTCTGATCACTTTCACTACCCAAGTTCACTCCACATAGTCGTACTTCCAACTGGCATAATCACAGCTGATTTGTGCTGTCACAGCTGATCTGTGTTGTCATTTGTCTGCAGCCTGGAAGAGGTGTAATTACCACAGGAAATGGACTGAAATAGCATTGCTGTCTGTTTATGTAAAGAGACAGAGCTCGTTCTCATATGTAATTATTTTCTTTACCATCATCTACTACACTCCCATTTTATGCATTAAATATATATTCATTCTGATGGTGTGGTTTCATGTAATTTTATATACATTTTGCATAGTATTTGAAAATATCTTCTGCCAAATTACAATATACGTTTACTTTTGAGTAAGGAACATAAGCATTATGTTGGACTGGAGCTGATAAATAGAACACAAATAAGCTGTAATGTAAGTAACTGCTGTTCAAGATGATGGTAGTCTCTCAAGTGGTCAGAATGAGTTGTGTTGGAGTAGTTAAGACACCAAGGCTGTACCTTACTCAAGGATACTCAAAGGCCACTGCTTTCTTCTACCTTTAGAACAAAGGGAACCTTTATATTGTTTTCTTTAGAAAAACACTTCCCTCCTTCATTAACACTTAACTCTTTACAAAAGGAGCCTAACTGGGTACATAGTAAATTTAGTGAAGCAGATGACAGAAGAGGAATATATCACATTCAGTTCTTGGGATTCTGGCTTATTCTAAACTTTTCAAAGACATGTTTAAAAGGGGAGCAGTGGAGAAAGTGGTTCCCCTACCACTGTAAATTCTGTTTCTTGAGAAACAGTTGTATAGAAAATCCAAGCAAATAATCCAGATATGATTTCTGTCTTAAGAACATTGGGTATGTTTCCTTGGAGAATTCTCTTAATTCCTAAAGCTTTCCTATGGGATAGTATTCTTCCTTCTTGGAGCTACCTAAGGGCATGTTCTGCCCTTACACCACTGTAGGCAAATTTAGCTGCCTCCCTGATTTTTTTGTGCAGTTCTTTTCTATAACATGTCCTTCCTTATCATAGAATTGTCAGGGTTGGAAGGGACCTCAATGATCATCCAGTTCCAGTCCTGCTGCCATGAGTGGGGACACCTTCCACTAGATCAGGTTGCTCAAAGTCACATCCAGCCTGGCCTTAAACACCTCCAGGAACTCCACTTGTCACTGGCCTCCACTTGGCCATGGACCAATTGACAGCCACTCTTTGGGTGAGGCCACCAAGCCAGTTCTTTGTCCACTAAATGGTCCATCCATCAATCCCAGACTGCACCAGCTTGGAGACCAGGATGTGGTGCAGAACAGTGTTGAAGGCTTTGCTCAGGTCCAGGTAAATGATGTCAGTTGCTCTCCACTTGTCTATTGATGTCCTGAGCTTTTCCTAGAAGACTAGGTTTCTCAGGCAGGATTTGCCCTTGGTGAAGCTGTGCTGGCTGTACCAAATCACCTCTTCATTATTCTTCTGTCTCAGCAGTGCCTCCAGGAGGATCTGCTCCATGATCTTAGCCAGCACAGAGGTGAGACTGCCTGGCCTATAGTTCCCTGGTTCTTCCTTCTCTCCACCTTGCTCCTATGTGTTTATTTTGACAGTGTTATATCAGTCTCTCTTTTTTTATTTAATAATAATTTTGAGATGGTGGTCATCAGTCAACATTGGTTTAAATGCTTAAGTGTTTTGGGCTTCAGAGCATTTATGCAGTCACAGAGTCACGGAATGCCAGATTGGAAGGCATCTGTTCCAACCTTTCTAGGTAATAGTACAGTTTAAATGAGATGGCCCAGCACCCTGTCAAGCCAAGTCTTAAAACCATCCAAGGTAGGAAAATCCATTACTTCCCCCAGGAGATTATTCCAATGTCTAACTGTTGTCATGGCAAAAAATTTTCTTCTGGAGTCCAATGGGAATCTCCCCAGGAGTAACATGTACCCATTACCCCTTCTGCCTCCTCATGGTACATAGTAATAAGGTCTCCCATAAGCCTTCTCTTCTCAAGGCTGGACAAACCCAGACCTCTCAGCCTTCGCTCGTACAGCGGGTCTTTAAGTCCTCTGATCACTCTTGTGGGCCTTCTCTGGATGCTTTCCAGCACATCCACGTTTTTTTTGTATAGCAGGGACCAAAGCTGTATGCAGTACTTCAGAGATGGCCTGACAAGTGCTGAGTGACTTCTTTACCTCTGCTGGTGATGCCCTTGTTGGTATAACACAGCAATGTCACAGAACTATGGCATTCTGTCTACTAAAGTTACAGAGAAGTGTTAAGACAGAGTGCTCTCCTTGATTTAGAAATTGCTCAGTTGTGGCTATCACTACCCTCCCACTCGTTGCTTGTACACATAATCAGTAACAGCAACACTATTTATTGAAGGGTTTGTTTATGCATGTTCTTTAGGTCTCAGATCATGGCTATAGTTCCAAAAGGAACTATAAAGGTGTCTTTAGTATGGGACAACGTTTTGAAAAGTAATATGGTCCATATCTTTGTTCAAGGCTGGGGCCAGAATCTTCAATGTCTAGTAGTTTTGGGTGTTTCTGCTTCTGATGCCCATCATTGGTGATTATTCATCCTGACTTGCTCATTCGTGCTCAGATGCTGTGCCAAGAGCATGGCATCTTGGCTGGGCCTGCCTGTGGTCACTTTGAGTACTGTCACAGAAAACGAGTGTCTGCTGCCTACATACCCGCAGAAGCAAGTAAGACAAGAAAAAGTGCATCTATTGGAAACACTCAATGAATTTTTAAAGGGCTATTCAGAAACAGCTCTGTCAGTTACAGCTCTCCTCCTTCCTTTTGCTCTTGTCCTTCCTTCCCTCCTTGTCCCCTCAGGGACACATAATTCAGATGCCAGCACATGGCAGAAAAGGAGACAGTGCTGTATTTCCAAAGCTAAATAGATTGCTGCCATTATTTGAAACCATTCCATAGCAAATTTCTTAAGTCAGGTATGGTATTGATTACTTTCTGAAGGGGCTAATGAATTTTGTCTAATGAATACATTAGACAGATGCAGAGATCAGTATTTTTGTCAGTAGCTCAGAGAACTGAAAATGTCCTTAAATTCTGTTTGTTAAAATATTGTTGTTTTGTGTTTCTGTGTAAAAAAGAGCATGTTAGGTAATTTAAAAATAAACATTTTCTTAGTCATTTTCCATAACTACAGGTTCCCTAACAACCTACCTTTCAAAGATACTCTGCTCTTACTAACATTTGCAGATGGCTCTTGTGGAAATTCATGTAAAGTCAGGACTCCTGATTTAGTAATTACACTTTACACATGTGCTAATGGCTAAGAATATTTCTGAATGGGCTACTGGCTATGTTCAGTAAAAACTGATGTGGGGTAGATGGAATGTCTGATTTGAAAATATGCCAGCTGTCTGGGCAGTTAGGGTGCCAAGTGTATTAGTGAAGTAAAAAATCCTTGTTTTATAAATGCAATGCTAAGTACTGAATCCTCTCTGAGCAGGTTCTTAGGCTCTTCAGTACCCTACAGAGGAGGATTTGGAACTGACTTGCAAAACCTGTTTAGGCAGCTAGCCTGCAGGGCCACCATTGTTCAACCTGTCCCTGCCACAGGAGCAGTGTGGCCTCCTTAGCTCAAGAAATGCTCCCAGAGGACACTTCAGGTTTAACCTCTCAGTCTGGGTTACTTGCAGGTTAGGGACAGAGCTTTTCCCAGTACTGGAAAGAAAATTAGACATGGTCATTATTGCTGGCTTTGATGGACAGTTACCTTAAGAAACAGAGTTTCAGCTCGTGGTCCAGTTAGTTTCAAGGCATGGAGACTAATTCTCATTCTCATAAGC
Source organism: Indicator indicator (assembly GCF_027791375.1). Classification (NCBI taxonomy): domain Eukaryota; kingdom Metazoa; phylum Chordata; class Aves; order Piciformes; family Indicatoridae; genus Indicator; species Indicator indicator. The sequence goes on from NC_072020.1 coordinate 34,468,328, forward strand.
TATTGTAAAAATATGTAATTGGTACATTTGCAAAGGGATCCACAGGGCTTTACCTACACAGTGCCCATTAATTTCAACTGAAAACTGAAGACCTTATCCTCTTACTGTACTGTGTCTTACTTAAGATATGTTTAGAAACATTGACTTCTATTTTAGACTTCTGCATTATGTGTTTACATTCTGTAATCTCATCTATGAATGCATTGTGGGGATAAACTGGGGAGAAGAGTATCCTTAATAATGTAATTAGTTTTTGTCTTGAGTAAACATTCATAAACAGTCTTGAAGCACTAACACCAATCTGGAATGAAAACAATCTCTGAGTTTTGTGCTTTCTCATAGTTGTGGAGCCTAAAGCAAGGTTTATTTGATCTCTTTCATCAATAGTGCTCTGGGACAATTTTTTGAGTACTTAACTGTTGACTCATTTGCATCTCTAAGGTACTACTTCAGAGAAAAAAAAAAAGAAAAAAAGATATTACCCAGTGGTACATAATCTGGCCTTTGTCTGACTTGGTGCTTCTGTTACGACTGTGATTCATGGCCAATTCATACAAAAGAAATTGGGTTATATATTAGTATTAGGAGATTAACATTTCATGAATTTAATAAACATTCCCATGACTACTTTGAAATCTAATACTCTAGCCTAAAACATCACCAATGTCTTCTTGTTTTAGGTAAACCAATTTATACCAGTTTAGTAGTGCTGGAGGAATATGTTAGCTGAGATTTATTTTGAGTGGAGTCACTGCCCTTTTCTTTCACCCTCTGCCCCATCCTGTCCACAAATCTGAAATGCTATAATGTGAGAACGATGCAGGAAAAAAGCCTGGCCTCATGCAGGAGAGCCTGACATAGCAGTTTGCATCATCAGGGATAGAAATGTCAGGTTCTTAACAATGAGACATACATGAAAAGTTAATTTACGGTATTATGTATAGCCACTGCTCATATTCTAGTAACTTAAGCATATGATCACTGTACTGCTCTTCATGACATAACATGATTTTCCTACAGGCCCTCAGCAGTCTTCACTGCAAAGTTAGAATGGGTAATATTAGAGGCCTTATTCAATTGTGGTAAATAGAAATATACAATATTATCCTCTCTCTCAGATCCAGAGTTACTCATTTTACCGATAAGACAATGATGTCTTCCTGTATTTGAGTATAAAGCTGGTTTGTTCTGTGTTGCGTTGTTCTGTGTTGTGTTGTTCCGTTTTGGTTTTGTTCCCCTGCATCGGAAGGATTCTGCAACCTGTGCTCAAATCTGAAATAAGATCCACTCTTTGCCCTGACTCCACAGCCTACCTGTAAAAAAATTTAGTAGTCATGGTAAAAGCAACCCTGTGGATAATTTTCTTCTTCCTCTGTCTCTGGAACAGTTAATTTATTTATTATTTCCCTTTCTCCCCAACCCAGCGGAAAGGAGCAGTAGGAATAAGGAGGAAGGAGAGGAGAGGGCTTCTTCTTAAGACCTGTACTTTGGTGCCTGGAGCACTCATGAAGGGTCTAGGAGAGCAGATTGAATCTTGTTCAGATCATGGAGAGGGATGAGCCTTGGCTGGAACTGAACTTAGGTCAGAAATCTACTTTAGTAACTGTTCCTTATAAGAAGACAATTGTCTGAAGAAAAGAGTGTTCTCCTATGTCATTCAACAGCAAATCCATTTGTCCTTCTTGGGGCACAGGAAATATTCTACAGAAAAGATTTCATATTCTTACTGAGGTTTAGTTTACAATATTTTGGACTGAGCCTACCAAGATGCTAAGGTGCTAAGTGTTTTTGATCTATAATCCTATTCAAAATGAAAACTTGTGTTCTAAACCAGGAATGCTCCTGACAAACTATCAGAAGTTTTTATGTTTACTTTTAGCATTTTTCATGGGCTACAGATTTGTTGATTACTTGTTGCTGAGAATGTCTTTTAAAAGTACTAATTACATTTTCCATATCTTAGTCAAAGAAAGTGACCTGAAAACATTTATTCATGTAACTACCAATCCTCAGTTATATCCTAAGGTAATATAGAAAAATTTTAAAGCTGTAAGCTTTCAGTCTTTGTGTTTGGTAACATTACCTGAATTTTAAAAAAATGCTCAGAAAGTTTTTCTTTCTTCCTTTTCTCCCCTCCCTCCCTCCCAACTGAACTGAAGGCATAATCTCAACAGGACTTGACCATGGTGCATGCCTGTGAGCTAACCTGTGTGTCTGAAGACTTTAATGGAAAGCTTTGCAAGGCTAAACAAACAAAATTCAAAGGACATAAAAACAAAGGAAGTTTGTGGGTAAAATTAATTCCTAAAATCCTCATCTGGGCCTTCTTGGAGAGGAGAAGCAAAATAGGCAACCTCAGCTTGTGAGCAGCCTTGCAGTCTCCCAGCTGTGTTACAGGAAGCACAGGAAGTGCTTTGCTCCCCAGGGCTGCCCTAGCACTTGATGTGTGGGAGGCCACAAAGACACCACCAGTCCTTGCATTTATGATTTCCTGATATCCTTAAATACATATTTTCAGTTTCATTTCATGTTTATCACTTGTGTTTTATTAGAATGTCCTGGCTTTAATTTTAGGCCATCAGTGAATTTGCATGTATGTGGGACTGTCTGAGCTTCTGTAAAAGTAGTGAAAGAATAAGGAAGAACATTTTCCCAAGGGAATATAGTTCTGAAAGCATGTTTTCATCATTTAGGCACTCTGCTGGAACTTGTAGGAGTTTTGGAACAGTACAACGTAAACTTGTGCCTACCAAAGAGCAACCTTCCCAGAAGAAAGCTTGAATGTCTTGAGATAACTCTGCCTCACTGCTGAGTGAATGCACTTGCTCTGCCTTCAGCAGGGGATTCAGTAAAATTGATTGCTAATTTCTAGAATATACAGATAGATTATTTTTTTGAAGCAATTTGGCTTTAACTCAATCTATAATTGGCTCTTAATACTTTGATATTAGATCCTAGCTTTGATTTTGCACTTGGCAACAGCATTGGTTTATTATTAATTTTAGTTTAAGTCAGTCATAATTAAACTATGGTCGTATTTTCCTATTTTTCTTGATTTATTTTGGTTTTTAGTTGTAATTCAGTTTCAGTGATTTTAGTAAAATTCTAATAAAGTCAAATTTCTTTCACTAAGTACTGTGGATCTTAAATCCTTTAAGATTAGCTCTGTTTCACTTGCCCCTGACTCACGGACTAAACCACAGGACAATATGATTACTAGGTTTTAAGTTTGATATTTTAGCTACAGATGTAAAGATTCAGGCATACTAATTCAGCTGAACTAGAGTGTACAGAAGGCAATACAAGCACTACACTGCTGATGTGTTTGTACAATAGATTCATACAGACCGCATTCGGCTGCTGGTAAAAGCATTTCTTCTACTTCAATTCTTTATCTTATTTTTAAACTAGTTGTGATCTTATGAACTGATTCCCATCTCTCATTTTAATGTGCTTTTAAATATAAGCATCAGACAAGCAGCTGCACTCCAGTGGTAGGCACATTTTCATATTCATCTATATTCTTACTAATATTTTTACTAAATATTGTATTTTGTTGTTATTTTGCTTTTGGTGGGACAGATGGAATCCAATGACTGGCTTCTGTTCCAGAAGTAGTATGGAGAAGCCACTGAGTAGGCAAATGGAGAGGAGTTCCCTTTTATTGCTGTTTATGTAGATGGACTAAATAAACATTATTCCTCACTTAATTTTTTCCCAACTTTCAATATGGAGAACAGAAGCTGTGAAAAACCTTTTGGGAAAGGGCTTCATTTCATGTTTGCATTTTGGAGAGGCTTTTCCTTGTAAGGAGGTAGATACAAAGTGCCTGGTCTAGCTTTCCTTACATATTTCTTGGTTTTTAATAAGAGTAAGAGTAAAAACAGCATGGAAAAGTCTCCAGGCTTGCTCTGTGCTGGGGTATTTTGTTGGTTTTGTGTTGATGTGGGTTTCTTCTGTTGTTGTTGTTGGGGTTGGTTTGTTTATCAGGGCAATGCCAATATCAGATAAAGAAACACCGTGTAGTGATTGAAGCTGCTTAGCATTGTAGACTAATAGAGAGGACAATGACTGTGACTGTGATCTTGCAGTGTTTATTCTTGCTCCATCACTAGCAGTGAGGTTTTTCATTGCTCTCTTGGTCTGCCATTCGACTCCATTGGCAGGATGTTAAGAGTCTCATTCCAGAGGAAGAAACAACTTGCACTTCTTACAGTTTATAAAAAAAAAAGAAATTTAGTCTATTCCAGGAGAGATGATGCCTGGCATCTTCTAGAAAATGCTCACATTTCCTTTGTAATCCATTCCTAGTTCTTTCTTGAATGAAGTCAGATATTGCTGTGTTTTTTAGAAAGAATATCCACTTTTCTAAAGCAGGCTTGAATGTTACTGAATATTAAAGGTGTATTTAATGTTTCAAACTGGCAAGGGATTTTGTCCTATGGACCAAAAAACTTGAAATCTGCAGAAAGTCTGCTGCAAAAGTTGGGAAGCAGAAACCAAAACCATCTTTAAAACTCCTGTTAATTATTTTTCTGCAGCGTATTTCAGCCTATAGCTTATTCTGTCTCAGAGATTTAACAGTATGGGAAGCCTTTTCATTAAGCAGCCCCAGGAGACTCTGAATTCTTTCCAAAACTGCAGAACCATGGAAGAAAGATTTGTCTGTATCCTTGACTGATCTGCAGTGCTGTTCAGTTATTATATGCCTCTGCTAAATGTGCGCAGTTCAAGGCAGGGTTACTCCCTGCTGAGAAAGAAATGCAGGCTGTCTGTGGGTGTATGAATATTTATGTCTGCAGTTTCTTTTCACATGCTGTTTAAGATTGACTGTGATGCAAAAACCCCATGACATCTGCAATATCTGGGTTTTGCTAGGGGACACATTTATAAATGTGTTAATTTCTAACTCCTTGGAACATTCTAACCTTTGCCACTGCCCTTTGGCAGCTTCTTACCCTCCTTTCTTAAAAAAAAAGCTGTGTTAATGTTTTATTGTCTGTTTTCTGTACTGAAAGTAATACTTGCAACATTGCCCATTGTAGCACCTTTCAGTTGGCATTTGAGCTGCTGTTTCGAAGTGGCTGCAAGTCTTTCCTTACAGCCAAACCAGCACCTCAGTTCTTATTTGGTTTGAAGTGGATCAGATGATGGTTATTAGGGATCAGAAACCACGGACTCGTGGAAGAGTGTCTGACTTATCCCCTGGAAGAGCTGCTGTTCTGCCACCTCATAGCTATTTTTTATTGTACAACATTTTGGCTACTGATTGCATTTTTCTCCAACAGATAAAAAGTTCACAAGATGTATTAGATATAATGTTGGTGGATTTTCTGTATGGTCATTATACACACTGGTTGTGAACTATATCTGGCAGTTTCTGTGCGTTGCCTGGGCACAGAAACATCCTGTTTCACAGGGTGCTTCTTGTTGCCCAGGTCTCATGGACCTCACCTTGCTCCGAGTTCTGTCTGTTGTGTAACAACTACCACTGGCAATTCCTGCCCATTTCCAGTCCTTCCAGTTCTGGGATCATCCTTACTGTGCCTTGCTCAGGTTTGAGGACTCAGCAGAGCATTTCCAACCAGTGTGAAGTGCTGGGTCAGAGATGAGAGGTGGTGTACCTGAGCCCAAGGGCCTCACCAGTCAAGAGCCCAGATATACCAAATTTAGCAATGTGATTCTTCTTTATGAGCACTGGATCAAGACCTTAGACACTATCTCCTTAGACTTCTCTCAGCAATTATCTTCCCTAATGTGTCCATCACAATGTGTCAAATTAGTTAATTAACTTATTCACTGAGCACAAACTCAGAGTTCTGCATTAGACATTCTTCACATGCAATGCAAGTTTAAATGCTGTCTCTGACTTTGTCTGTTAGCTTACTATCTATCTGCTCATCAGTCATATTCTCAACCTCTCCATTACTGCTGTTGCACAGCTAGTAGAGTTAAATGCAACATTTTCTTCAGGTCTGCAGCACATTAACTACATGGCTAAGAAAAAAGGCTTAACAATCTTCAAGAGAGGTTTTTTTTTCCCCAGAATTTCTCTTACAAGAGTCCTTTCATAGTCATTGACTCATTTAATCAACTAAATTCAATATTTAATCTATTTTCAGAGAAGATGCAATGTTATGAACATTTTTTTTAGAACTGAGAACATTTTACAGCTGTGGAACAATTCCAAAGAAATCTGTATGCCTGACATTTCTGCTATGGTTAGATGAAAAGCCTTGGAGAAAGGTAATTTAGTTGCTGTTATACCTAAAATTGTACCCCAAACCCCAGATCAAACCCAAGCATACCCAAAGCATCCAATTCAAAAGAAAAAGCTAAACAGAAACATGAGATTTTGAGTTCTTTTTCAACTCATGTACATATATCTGTAAATACGTGCCTTAAATATATACATACACATGTCACATTCATCTTTTTTAAAAGTTTTATCATCATTAGTTTATTCTGAAGTGAATCTATACTCACAACAATAATGCATATCTGATGTCTTTTTCTAGAGAGAGGCGTATGTGGTCCTGTGGCATAAACTGGTCTGACCTCAGTGCAGTTTAGTCCCTCGTGCTTACACACTGTAGTGAGCAACTCCTAAAATGAGCAGGCAGCTTTTGGGTTGGGGCCTTAAGGTCTCTCATCTTTCTTTGCTGCTGACCTGACAAGGATGTTTTAAGCTTCCTTTCACAGTACACAGATAAGTGTTTGCCTTGCATCACCTTAAGTTATGCTTTATTCATTCACATACCTTTGATATGTGTATTGGGTTTGGCTGGAGTTAATTCTCCTTGGAGCACCTTTCTAGTGCTGTACTTTGCAGTGTTGTAGCTGGGTTTTGATTAACACAGCAGTGTTTTGGCTACTGCTGAACAAGCACCCAGGCTGTGCTTTTCCAACATTTCCCTGTCTCAAGAGTATGCTAAGGGGTGGGCAAGATCCTGGGAGGGGACACAGCCAGGCCGGCTGACCCAAAATGGCCAAAGGGATATTCCATGCCAGATGACATCAGCTCAGATGTAAGAACTAAGTGAAAGAAGACAGAGTGGGAGATTGTTGATGGTATCTGTGCTTCAGAGCAACAGTTAACTCATAGAGCCCTGCTGCCCGAGACTGACCACCATCTGCTGATGGGCAGCAGTGTGCAGTCTTTTGCTTTTGCTTATTATTATTAAATTGCTTCTATCTTATCACTAGCTTTTGGTATGTTTTCCCCTCTTCCCTTTGAACAGATGAAACAAGAGATAGGTGTGCAGTGGCACTTGGACCTGTCCAGACAAGACCATCAGTGCAAAACCTCCTCTACACTGCAGCCTGGGAGCATGGTCTCACTTGGAGTCTCTGGCAGAAGACATCAGGTGAAACCCAAGGTTGGCCATTGGAGTTTTGGAGGAGACGATATTGAGGAGCAGAAACCCACTACACACCAACTGAGAAAGAGAGGGTAGCATCCTATGAATGAGTTGTAGCTGCTTCAGCTGCTTCAACTGCTTCAAGTACAGGAGCACCCTCCTCTTAGCACCCAGGTTGCCTGTGCTGCACTGGATGTTCAGAGGGAACATCCCTTATACACATCATGTGACCAGTACTACCTGGAGTAACTGGGCAGCACTGATTATGCAGCGTGCTCGTATGGGGAAACCAAACCACCCAGGAATTCTGGAAGAGATTATGGACTGGCCAGAAGGCAGAGATTTTGGAGTGTTGCCTAAGGAAGTGGTTCGTGCTCAGGAGGCACCACCAGACAAGGAGTTATCTGAAGATTAAGGGCATTACGCTTTGTTTGCTGATGGATCCTGTCATGTGGTAGGAAACCATCGGACGTGCTAAGCTGCTGTATGCAGTCCTACATGACAAGTTGTTGAGGCTACTGAAGGAGAAGGTGAATCGAGTCAATATGGAGAAGTGAAAGCCATCCAACTGGCTCTAGAAATTGCTGAGAGAGAAAAGTGGCCAGGACTTTATCTTTATACAGATTCCTGGATGGTGGCTAATGCCCTGTGGGGATGGCTACAACACTGGAAGAAGATCAGCTGGCTGTGCAGGGGTAAGCCCATTTGGACTGCCTCATTGTGGGAGGACATTGCTGCTCGGGTAGAAAACAGGACTCTGAAGTGTGATGGGTTGAAAATTCCCCCCAAAGTTAAATTGCCAGGCCAGCCCAGTTGGAAGCAAATGAAGCTGTATTTACAAGCAAAACTACAATCTACAATGAAATGCAATGAATGTGTACAAAATACACAGTATTTACAATATTTACAAGTATTTACAATTTATAAACAGCACAAGAAACCCCCTGGCCCAAAACCAGGGGAGCTAATAGCTTCCCCTTCCCTGCTCCCCTCTTTATCCCCCTGGACACAAAGGGACAAGAGAGAGCAGAGTTATTTTGTTAGGATACTCAGCCACAACAAAGAACATAGCCAAGGTCAGCAAAGCCAGCCAGAAGCAAGTTAGTGTCTCCCAGAACGAGGAAGTGAAAAGAGAGAAAAGTTAGTGTACACATCTAACTTTGTCTATTATCTGTCCAATGGGATTGTTTAGAACTTATCATTGTTTTCCTTTTTTACATCCAATGGTGATTTGTTTACATCCTACCATTTTCTGTTCAAGATCTGTGGAAAATTTTTTCAGGTACAGCCTGGTGTTGTAACTTACGAAAAGTAAGTCATGGTGATGCTCACGTACCTAGGAGCCGTACTAATGAAGAACACCAAAATGACGAGCAGGTAGCTTGACAGGATCTGTTTGCAGCTTGATGGGCCCATGAAATATCAGGACATTGAGGCAGAGATGTCCTGCCCATGGAAGCCATCTCACAAGTAACACATGGATGTGAAACCTGTGCTGCAATCAAGCAAGCCACCAGAGTTAAGTCCACCTGGAACTCAGAAATTAAACGAGCTTAAAGGGCCCTTAATGCATGTTTTGTCTCTTGCTTTTATTCTGTTATAGCTCTGAGACTTCCGGTTTTGCAGTAGCAGAGGTTGGAAGTTTTGTTGGGTGGGTGTTGTGGTTTAAGAGCTACCAGGTGGGCAGGTGGAAACCCGACCCCCCTAGGTGGGTGGGAGCCTGACCCCCAGGTGGAATCTGACTTCAGAGGGAGTCACTCTGACCCTGGGGGGTGGGAACTCAACCCTGGGGGTGTCACCTTCCCCTCCCCTTTGCTGCCTCTATAGAAGGGGAACGAATTTCTGGTTTGCTCTCTCTTGCCTTTGCCTGCCTGCCTGCCTGCCTGAGAGCTGCTGCCCATGTAGCAAGGCCTGCTATGTGGTCCTGGCTTACCTCCCTGTGTTGAGGCCTACATCTGTGGAATCCATTGCCATCTGCAGTCTGGTTCTGTATACATCTGTATTCATCCCTTTCCCCTATATCTATGTACATCCTTTTGCCGCTAAATACTTTTTTTTTTTTGTAAAATTACTTTCTTAACTTGTACTTTCTGTTCAAGTCTTTTGTTACCCCTCCTGCTTTCCCTGCCTACCTTTTCCCTATGTGGGGAGCGGGAAGGGGAAGCGGGGGTAGCCTATTTTCTGTCCCATGGGTTTGAGCCCTGGAAACCCAAATGGCGACAGCAGACACAAGATACATGCTAGCAATCGCATTCATCCTGGGATATTTTTCCACATGAATTGCAGGAAGTGCTATTACAAATTTAAAATAATTCTGAGTCCATGTCGTGAAGGGGATTATTAATTACCCTTACACCAATAATAAACGATATGGCAAATGGGTATTAATAAAAATATTAGTAACCCTTTATTAATGAAAATTGCCAAAACTTGTTAAATAGGATCAGTGTATGGTTGGAATATATATTTACAATGGGAATTATGCAGTCTTAGGGAAAGATACAAACTATTGTATGCAAATTAAGAGGCAATAACTTGGAAAGAGAAAGTCCCCGAGAGCAGATAGCGCTCAGTTACAGTGGGTGGAGGTTTGATGAGAACCTTTAAACCGAAAGGGCAATGAATTAATTACTCACAGATGATTTTACTGACACGGGGGATGCTGCATTAGCAATGCAGCTTTGGGGTGCTCTCGTACAGCGCTGGCACAGCAGATTGCCGGAAAGGAGAGTTTACCGTCTGGTCCCTGGCTTATCTGGCTGCAGCGGGCAATGGGCAGTTAACAATGCTCTCCGCAACAGGCGCTTGCTTGGTTTCTGGGTAAACTGAGGCACGGCATGATTCTGGTGGCAAAGGGAAGCAGGCTAGGTGGATCCGGTTTTAAGGCTTGTGGCACCTCCGGCTTGCTGTGTATGGCTTGTGGCTTTATCCCAGGCTCTGGACCAGGCACTCGAGGCAGGGCAAGGCAACTCAAGGCAGCTTCTACAGGACGGGTCCAAGTAGGCTTGAAAGCAAGACAAGGCTTAAACAAGGCTTAAAGCAAAGTTTGAAGCAAGGCTTAAGCAAGTTTTGAAGCAAGGCAAAGGCGACCACCAGATCAACCTCTATATATACATCTGGCCAGTGATCAAGTGTTCCAATGGGGCACTGAAGCTAGCATGTAGCTGCCCAATGGAAAGGCGTTCTGCCAGGCTATAACCATAAAGGGCAGAAACAAAGACCTTGTTTCTGGGGGAGCAGTGGTCAGCATATGTGCTCTTATCCCAGGTAAACCTCTTGTTTACCAGACAGGCAGGAGTCCTGTCCCCTTTGTTCTTTTTCCTGCATTGCCCTGTCTTTCTGCAGGAAGGAGGGGAGAGAAAGGGGCCCTGTCTAGACATCTTAAGGCTTGTCTAGGTTTGTGTTGGGCCATGTCATGGCCCTACCATGACAGAAGTAAAACCCTGTGAGATGATACATATGCTGGCTAGGTCTCTTTGCACTTAAAGTAGGCTCACCTCTACTTTTTGTTTTTGAAAGCTGATTTGTCATGTGTTGTCCATAAATCGATTTCTGGTTTTGCTATCATGATTTCGCACTAGCCGCTAATTTGAACCTGTGTATTAAACTCTAGGGATTCTTTGGGAACATTTTTTTGAGCAGATTCAGTAGCATCTTAAGAGGGGCCAATTAAACTATGAAACTGAAACCCAGAAGATTTTGAATTTATTTATTTGGATTTGTGGTGGGTTCAAATCACCCCCCAGCTAATTGGAAAATTACTCCGAGAGTAAATTCCCCCAAAAAACCCAAACTCAGAACTTGGAAGCAAAATGGAAAAGACAGGAGGCCAGCACCAAAACCTGCTAAACCAAAGTGAGTAGACATTTTGCAGTATAGGCCAGGATTTTTGCCAGATCAGTGTAATGAACAAAGGAGTGCAGGTGGGGAATTAATAAAAATATAAATTATTTTATTACTTTAGAAATCCCACCACCCACGTAACATATACAAATGTAGAAAAATATTCTTTACCGGTTGGTTGCTCAGTTGCACAGTATCTCCCAGGGTACAGGAACGGTACGAATGGTTAAAGATCAGTATTTGGGAAATGCTAGGACCCAAGAACAGTACATTGCCACGGAGACAGGCAGGTTCCAGATATACTCACAGTGCTGGTTCCAGTTGTGAGTAGTCCTCTTGGTGTCTCTGTTTCTCAAGGAATCCCTGTGGACTGCGATGTGTGGTCCCCACGCGTAGGGGAGAAAATCCCAAGAAGAACCTCTAGTGGTCTCTATCAGACCCATTGTATACCAGCTCAAGGCTCAATGTCCTGTGTCGCAAATGCCACAGATCATATTCCACGTGCCAAAAAAGGGCAAGAAACTGATCAGCATCAGGTTCGGTATTGTCCAGGCTTGTGCTGGCCCAGGGGTCTGCCCCTGACATGTGATTTGAGGAAAGGGGCCCAGGTGTCAGCTGACACAGCCTTGGAAGGGGGGAGCTGCCTTCCTCCTTACCCCTCTTCCCACATTTTCTGATCTTCACCCCTATCCTGACTCCATGGCAGGGAGGGGTTTTGGATGCGTTGTCCCAGTTAGAAACATAATTTCCCATGCATATGTTCCATATTAACTCCTCATGGTTGAAAGGTGGAAAGCCCACATGGTTGAAAGGTCTGGAAGCCCACATATTTTGCAGCATTTGAGCTCTGTAAGGGAGAAGAGAGGAAGGGAGTGATGGAGTGTGTGGATGGGTGAAATGGTAGTTATCTATTCACTGACATTGCCATTTTGTTATGAAATGGTAATTTGAATTGGTTGTCCCTCTCTTCCTCTCTTCCTCTTCCTCTCTTCCTCTCTTCCTCTCTTCCTCTCTTCCTCTCTTCCTCTCTTCCTCTCCTCTTCCTCTCTTCCTCTCTTCCTCTCTTCCTCTCCTCTCTTCCTCTCCTCTCTTCCTCTCCTCTCTTCCTCTCCTCTCTTCCTCTCCTCTCTTCCTCTCTTCTCTTCCTCTCCTCTCTTCCTCTCCTCTCTTCCTCTCTTCCTCTCTTCTCTCTCCTCTTCCTCTCTTCCTCTCTTCCTCTCTTCCTCTCTTCCTCTCTTCCTCTCTCTCTTCCTCTCTTCCTCTCTTCCTCTCTTCCTCTCTTCCTCTCTTCCTCTCTTCCTCTCTTCCTCTCTTCCTCTCTTCCTCTCTTCCTCTCTCTCCCCCCTCTTCCCTTCTCTTCCCCCCTCTCTCCCTCCCCACCTTTTTCCTCTCTGTATGCTCAGCTTTTTTTTGGTGTGTGGACCCTCAAGTGAAAAACAGAGTAAAGCTTACCTGTTGCTAAGGGTAAATTGGTTATCCATGTGATCTGGCTAAGAGATTCAAACAGCAAATTGGTGTAGATTTTGGAGGCCTCCTTTCAAAATCTCTATTTTTATGCTGTCCTCTGCAGAGCTATCCAAGCTGTAGATCAGCTTGTGGAACTGAAAAACCCAAAACCACAAACCACAACAAACTAGAGGACTTGTGTTTATATGGCAGTAACACAAGATTAGAGCACCTTTCTTTCCTGTTTGTGCTTTCTTACAAAGAAATAATAAAACATATAAAGAAATATGCTTTGAAGCCACAAGTCAGATATCTGTTTACAGAGTCCCAGCACATTGGGTTAGGAATCACAGAAAGTAAGGTTGTCAAGAGCTTTCCTGTAAATTTCCCCAGGGTACCTCACTGTGTCTTACTGTCTCCAGCAGATTTCCCAAAGGGGCAGAAACATTTTGACAAATGCTTTTGAATCTCCAAGACCTCGTTTGGGTTGTCATGGAACATCCTTACTGAAACCACACTGGTGCATTCCCACCTTGAAAAATGCACCCTGCCTTTGCAAATTTTGACAGAGCAACCTCACTAGGCTTTTACCCAAGCAGCAAGACTAGCAAAGCTGAGCCTAAACAAAATTCCAATACCTGCAGCACCTTCCCAGGTTTGCTAGGTTCTAGGGAAGACATGCTGTCAGCCATTCAAGCAGAACATAAACAGACTTAATTAGGACAGAACTGACAAGGGCTCATATTTCTTTTCAGCATGAGCTCTGTTTATGAGCAGTCACCTGAGGACTTTTCAAATTCCATTTATCCATAAGAAATCTTGAGTAAAAGTGAACTTTCTGGAAGCTGGTCTTTTATTGTAAGGTTATTATTAACATATGCTTCCAGGGTTGTTATTTCTCTTCCATGGTGAGTAGGTGCCTTGAGCCACACTGCTCAGTGCAACTGTAGGAAATGGTGGATCAGAATTCTTCTGGTTTTGAGCTTCAGCTTTCCTGCCTCTCACTTAAAAGATGACAGGGTTTAGTTCTTGCCTTCCGTCCCTCCTGAAGACAGCTCTTCCTAAGCTGCCAGTCTTGGGCAGCTACAATAGGTTGCTACAGAAGCCTGTACATTTTCAAGTTATGTCTTAAACCTGCTCTTAAAAGTACATTTGTTTAGTGGCCAATAGCTGACCATTTGTGATTTGGGGTCTCTTGCAGTTTCAGCATTCTGTCATCTGGTACTCTCAAGAGTTTCTGCCACCCTTCCTTAACAACCTTTAACACGTCACTTCTGCATAACACAGTTATTGTTTTGTTAGGGCAGCCTAGTCTCCCTACAAAAATACTGGTCCACTGGGAGATGGAGATATATGCAATATTATCACTGTGGTCAAAAAAATGATTTGCAACAGCCATGCTATTCTGTCACATGATACCGTTACTGCCAAAAAGAAGAAAACAGAAGAGAAGATATCGGATGTCTGTATAAAGATCAAGACTATATAGAGCTTTCAGTAATAAACAGCTGTAACTTTGTAAGGTCTGTCAAGCAATAGAGAAGGATAAATAACTTCAGTGGTTAAGCCAACATCTTCTTGAGGTTGGGAAATGACCTAATGTTACAATGGGCAGATTACTCCATGCTCCTTGAATCACATAAAAGCAGTCCCTGAAAGAGGCCTAGTACCACTTTCTGGATGTAACTCCAGTCTGGATCCTTGGGGCAGGTGCTGGGTGTGTTTCAGTGCTGTCTGCCAGAGCAAGCAAGGCTGGGGCCTCCTGTCAGGGTCTCCTGTTGCTCTGAGGTAGGAGAGGAAATAGGAGCCAATCTGGGGAGGACACCTGAGTTCAGTCCAAGAAGGGGAGAGCTTACAAAGAGGCTTAACCCATCTGTAAGCAGCTATATGGGACATGGAGGTCCAGCAGACTGAGTTATGTGTTTAAATAAATAAATAAATCCATCAGCTGGGAGGTGATACTAGATAGAGATCAAAAAGTACAAACCACTCTAAAAGCAGCAACAACCTGTCATTGGGCAGCTTGTGAACAGGTGGATTTTCCATCTCTGCATAGAGATTTCCTCAAAAATATGTTTTGCTTCACTCAGCCATTAACTAAGGATCTTGATTTATGTAGTTTAGACCAAGAAATCTCAGTGATCCCTGGGACCTCCACCTGCTGCTTTGACTCTTTAACTTCTCAGTAAAACTTAGGCAGGCAAAACCTGACTTCACCATTTCTCCTCTCCAGGAAGCAAATTTCTCTGACCTGTGGTCCTGGACAGACATGGCAGATTTTAAACTTGGGAAGAGAAAAGTCTGTGATTGAGCTTTCCTTTCTGCCCTCCAGGGTCAGGCTCTCTGCACTCACCATTTTACTTGATCATCAGTAAAGACAGAACAGATATATAAAGCCTTAAGCCTATGGCTAATTCTGCCCTCCTTCATCACAGGAAAACAAAGATGTAACTCCACATGTTGTAGAGACTGCTCCGTACAGAAAGTCCAATGGAATTTCTGCTAATGTGTCAAGGAAGAAGTCTTGCCTTGGGTAAAGGATTTGCACAACTGCTGCTGTCTCTTCACACAGAAGGGAATTCACATGGTCTGTGTGATGCTGCGGTGAAAGTTTTTTGTGCATTTGCTGCTGATTTCTGCTGCTTGATCCATCTACACTGCAGGAGGGAGGAGGCAGCATGTAGCACCTGAAAAAAAACAGCTTCCAAATGTACAAAGAGGAAAGTGGGGTCATTAGGAAGCCATTTCTTTTGGTGGCAGGGGTCTGTGAAAGAAAGCAGGATTTAGAATATAAACAGCACTTCCAGTGCACAGCCTATCAGTTCTGTTTCTGTTTGCAGGATTGGCAGACAGTCAGACCACGGGGTGGCAATGTTTAGACTCTGTGCTCTCTTGCCTTAAATTACCTTTAAGACTACAGATCAAAATGTAAATTCCTCTTTCATGTCAACCTTTGATTTTAGTAACCTAATGCCTATTGCTTAATTTAGTTGATGCGGAAAAATAAGGGTACAAGTAGATTTAAGTCCTGTCTAGTTTTGCTGTCTGCCCTGCATACACAGGACTATAACCTGGATGAAGAGAGGTTACCAATAGCAGTAAGTACCCTGACAGCTTTATTTCCACCCTGAAACGTGAATCTTTGCCTGCGCTACATACCTGAGGGAAGAGCTTAGTGTTGCTTAGTAAAGGCCAAAGTTTTATGACTTATTCAGGCTTCAAACAGTCTTTCACAGAGAATAAAATAAATGTTCTACAGAGCTAAACAGCAGAGAAGTTATTGTGGATAGTGACAGAGTTGAACTGTTCTGTGGAAATAAGCAGTATGTAAACAGAGGTTCATCCATTTTTATTTACGCACTTGGTCTTTCCTCCCTTGGTTAGAACCTGGCCACAGAACAAGGGTTTCACCTGAGAATGAGAGGTCAGCTCTCAGCTAGCTGGCTGCGTCGGGCATCCTGTGAAAACTTAGCACAGTCACTGAAGTGGAAAGATGATCTGTTTCTTAAAGCTGAGAGAGCTGGTGAGCTGGTTGAGTTTCACTGGAAATCCCATGCCTAATTGTGACTGGCATTGTGGCGTAGTTAATCTTTCTTTTGTCTCCAGTGAGTTTCTGTAGTTTCTGAGAAGCACTGTGTGTCATGAAGTAATAAAAGGCTTTGATATTCAAGTAGAATAGGCTACTTCCTTGAAGAATGATGCTGTAAACCTGGACAAATTGGCACAGTGGGGCATGAATGCAACTCAACATGAGTATGGACTGATCAGCAATTATTTGGAATCTCTCGTCTTCTGTTTGAAATGGCCAGCACAGTATTTCTTCAGCAGCCATTATACTGGCAAGGACTAATATGTTGAGTTTACACTAGAATTTATCATGTGGATTTACAGAAGAACAGTCCTTGCCCTTTCCATGTGATCTGACTTAAAACTTTACATTGCTGGAGTTTTGCTGGTTTACTATTGAACTAACAGAGTGAGAATTTAATAAAAGAGGCTTTCAGGCTGAACTCTAAAGGTACATTGAAAACTGAATTAAGCCTTGCAATGAGGACAATCATTAACTAGGGTATAAGGGTATTGAGCAGGTGCTATCGACTTAATTGGATATAATATGAAAGTCTCTCAAGGTCCTTGTTATCTAGACATTTATGGAAGACTTCAGGCCAGTATCTCTCACAGCTCTGAGAATGTACCCTGGTTGTCCAGCCAGAGGCATCAATGCTTGAAGGATGACTCCTGCTCATGGGGGCACGCCTCCATTGGCAGAAGGAAAATACGGAAAATATAAATGGTACTAGGTCAGAGCTCTTGCTCTTAGCACTAGGAATGTCATAATTTTTTATCATTGCAGGCTGAGATGTAGCTCAAACACAAAATAGTTTTTCCTATATAAAAAACAACCATGATAAACTAGATCTGAAATGGGACTTCTGGTTTATTTTCTTCTGGAAAGCTGCCAGTTCATGCTTGTCAAAACTAGGTAACAAAGCAACATGCACTTAGTAGGCAGTAAGAAGGGACCAATCAGGAACTTGCATTAAACCCACACTGCTGCTCAGAACAAACACTAATACATATGCAGCCTGAGATGGACACCCCTGCATATGGCAACTGTGGGTTTTAGTCTGGAGAAGAGAAGACTGAGAGGGGATTTAATAAATGCTTATAAATACCTGAGGGCTGGGTGTCAAGAGGGAGGGGACAGGCTCTGCTCAGTGGCAGCCTGTGATAGGACAAGGAGAAATGGATACAAACTACAGCACCTCAACAGGAGGAGGAACTTCTTCACTGTGAGGGTCCCAGAGCACTGCAACAGGCTACCCAGAGAGGTTGTGGAGTCTCCTTCTCTGGAGAGTTTCAAGACCCATCTGGATGCATTCCTGTGTGACCTGCACTAGATTGTATGGTCCTGCTCTGGCAGGGGGGATTGGACTCAATGATCTCCGGAGGTCCCTTCCAACCCCTGAAATCCTGTGAGCCTATGATCCTGTGGTTAGGGAGGTGCTGCCCAAATCATCTAGCAGTGGAGAGATCAAGTGGCTGCATCCAGAGAGAGAGACGCAAAATTGATCTCATTAACATGACAGATCCAACTGAGCTTGCCACTTGCAAGCGTTTTGGTCTGGGAACCTGTAACAGTGGCTGACTAAAGAGATCGAGACTTCTTCAGACACATGCAATCATTATTCACTCAGAGGCACGTGGTATGCAGAGGTAGGAGGACACTTAAAGAGGACACAAAGTATCTATATACCTTTTGTAGGTTGGGCTTGCCTCTACAGCTCCTTTAATGCTAGTCTTTCATTGTTCTCCTTGGTATATGCCTCTCAGATGAGTTACTGCTTATCTTCCATACTTCCTGATTATTTTTATCCTTTTATAGTGATAATTTGATCCCTTGCAGTGCAACATTGTGTGGCTTCTAGCATGCAGAAGTTCCCCATCACATAGCCCAGCCTTTTAAAAATTTGTCTCCAGAAGTCTAAAATAAGATGTCTTTTTTTTCTCAGATGTCTTATTTGTTATTGTTTTGTTTTCTGTCTACAAACAGATAAAACTTCAGAGTCTAGCCTTCCTAAAAGCAAATGGTACAGCTAGTTTCATTTGCTTACTGTGCTGCTACAATCTTCCTCCATGCTGATTTCCAGTTGCTGTCCTTGCCCTAGGAGGCAGGGCCTGAACAGGGCAGGGCAGCCTGCTCTAGTTTGTCTCCACAGCCTTGCCATGCTGTTTCCAGTACAAGAAGAATTCTTAAGTGAGCTTCTAGACAACATTGTACTCTGTAACTGCCCCCAAGCCCTGCTGGGTGTAGCTGTCAGTGGATTGAAAAGTGTGCTTTGTGGTACTGGTATAAAGAGGAAGTCTGTGTTTCTTTGTCGCTGGATCTCCCTCTTGGATACTGCTTAGCAGGGTTATTCAGTTTCTGTTTCCAGCTTTCATGTTGCCTGATTGGCTTTTAGGACTCCGAAGTAATTTGTGTTTAAAGAGCACCCTGGTTTTATTTACATATAAAACTGCAAGCTTCTCATATAACTGAAAAATGCTGTAGATAGATCTGAATAAACTCAGATCCCTGGGGATTTTTTCTTCATCTGCTATTTTAGTCTTGTTTTCCATCATTTGCAAAGTGTGGAATCACAGCAGAAAACAAAGCACCACCACTCACACTCAGACAGGTAGTCCACAAGGACACATGGCAGAACTGCCAGTTCCTTGGTTTCCTCAGATGTGCTGAGATTCCCCAGAGGCTTTCTTTGCTGCTGAAGAAGGCAGGCTCCAGAGAAGTCAAGACATTTGTATTTTAAATTTAGGAAGAAATGAGTGAATTATGAATTCAAGAGATGATTCCTAGAGAATTTCTTTTTTTGCACCTTGTAACTTGCCTATTAGCTCAGCCATGGCGATACTGGTATGTTGTTACAGTAGAGTTCCATGGAGTAACCATGTATCAAGTAAAGATGCCCAAACCCGGATGTGAAGTATTTGAGAGGGAAGGATACCATTTTCAGCTCACAGCACAGCTGGCTTCTCTCCATGACCAGGTTGCTAGGTAAGAGATCTGACAACCACAAACCACAAAAATCTCTGAGCAAGGAACCATCTTGTCTGTGTAGCAGCTAACATGAAAGTAGTGACCTGCAGTTAAAGCAAACGTGTGTTTAGCTGAATTTCTGTTCCCAAGGAAAGGGATTTTCAAACAAGTTTCCATGCTCTGCTGAGCCTTACCAAGTATAGTGATGAACGGAGGCTCCAGCCCCAGTGTTTCTTGAATGTGTGTGTACTCTATGTAGTCTGAGCATTCTGTGGTGCACAGATTGGGCTTTTTAAAAGGAAGTATTTCATATAATCTGATATCCTGTTAATTAAGTAGCTCAGATCTCTCAGTACCAAATTCTTCATCAATGATGATTTAAATTCTTGTTTATCCCTTTCGCTAGAAGGCAGCAAACAAGATTGGTCTGTCTGGTATTCCATTTCCCATTACATGGACTTTGCATTTTGCCTACTAAACTTAGGTACACTTACTTCACAGTTTTTCAATTTTCTTCTGTGGTTACGAAGACTTAAAAGTGTATTTAGAAAAAAAAATTAATGTTTGAATGCTTTTTGTTGGTGTTGGTGAATGGTTATACCATTCAATCTAAGTATTTAATATTCAATATTTTAAATTAAATTTGCAAAGTATGGGGTGAAAACTTTTGTATTATTGTCTCTGCACACTGACTGATTTTTATCTCCCACTTAGGTGAGAATAGATTTTTTTTAAAGAATGCAAAGACAGAAACTTCATTCTTCTATATGTAATCAGGGTAGCAGATTACGAATTTAACTAAGGGAAAACAAAAAAATAAAAAAGAGCATGATCAAAAGAAGTCAGAGATCTATTCCCATAAACACTTGACTATATTGGGCTTAATCATTAGGGCACTTGTTATTTAAGAGGTTAGGTAAAACGGATATATTAACCTGCTCTTAATTTTGTTCACATGCATTGAATATCAGAGGTAATTCAAGAAACAGTCTTGTGGATATGAATGGTCAGCATCTTCATTTTTAACTGTGCCTTCATAGTAGAAAACTTGTTTATCACTGTTCTTGAGATGATTCCATGACAGTACTCCAATTTTTTTGTGGTTTAATGTTTCCCATGGGTGTGCTGCTGGGTTTGCTCTGTGCAATTATTCAGCTCGATTGCAGCTTTTTTCTGGATGCAGTATGTGTAGAATCAGAGACCATTCAGTATTACAGTCCACAAAATAAACTATTTTTCCATGGAGTGTCCCAAAATGGCAGAATAGGTTAACAGTGGAAATGAATCTGCAAAGCTCCTCTTGCTGCTTTCTTGTTCTTGTGTGAAAATGTCCACAACTTATTGATATGGCCAGCCTGTGGCCTATGTTCTCATTTACTTCAACATTTATTTGCAAGGCATTCATCACATTTCTGCCTCAGGTTTTTCTGTTCCTTATTAGCTGTTATTACATTATATAGTTTATAGCATTTTCTATTGCATTCAAGTTATTAGTAGAATGTAAAAAATCACTGTGAACTGTAGAAGTAACCATTATAACAACCTGTCATTTTTTTTCAGCTGCTCCCACTATGTTATGAATTCTCTGATGGGGTTCCTAAAGGGCAATGCTGTTTCTGTTTGCATCTATTGTACAGCAAATTGCATCTTCATCAACCGGCATGCATTCAGCTTGTAATTTTGTTATATTTTGTGTGTAATTCCATAGTTATTTTCAAGTCAGAGATACTCAGATGTGTTCACACAGACAATGCAGGCCTCTCTAATACCATGTCTTCCATGATGAATCTATTTTTGCAATTAAGCATGGTTTCTAATACTTGATTCAAAGAAAGCATGAGACGTCTGAATTGAAATAGTTCCTTTGGAAATCCACAATCCATGCTAAACAAGTGACTGTTAAAACTTGGTTGCTTAACTTAAATAACTGCTAAAACTCCCCTTGATCATCAATAAATAAGTATTAATCTCTGGGTTCCTAAAGTATTCTACATTTTGTTACCAAAAATGACAAAGAGACTTTCTTCTGGCATGTAGGACTTAATAAACCTGCTCTATTATTTGAACGCTGCAGGTTTAAACAAGCATGAAAGTATTTGTTTTGTACTATGATTATGATATTTGATTTTTTTTTTGTGAATAACTTGCAAAAGCATTATCTAGTTTCCCAAAGGCTTGTAAAATATAAATATAAATACAAGATGGCAGGGATATTGAACCTGAGTATCTCTAAGGCTCTGTCCAACCTAAGCTGTTCTATGATTCTATCAATAAAAGATCAAATATAAAATAAAGTATCAAATGAAAGAAAATAAATATTGTCTTTAGCATCCATCTGTTCCACTGACATAAGTGTCTTATGTAACATAAATGCATTTTGGTTTTATTTTCACTAGAACTGAGATGTGTCAAGTAACTACCAAATGACTTGATGATATTATGGAGTGTTTGAGTGGTGTGGCGACTCATAAATAAAAAGGACCCTCAATAACAAAGGTAGCAAATACTGGCTGGACAAAGGCCATGACTAAATTTTTGCTCTGGGGTTAGTGCCTGCTTCACTTTCTGACCACACTCAGCAGTCTGAGAAATAAAGGGGAGAAGAGGGAAAGGCAGTCTCTCACTCTCCATTTGGACTCAGTGTGGCTCTGGCCGTGGTCACAGGGTATTTTCTCCCTCTTGTATTTATCAGATTTGCTATACCTAAAAGTGCTCCTGCAGCCATATTCAGTTTTTTTTTCCCTGTTTTGATGGCCACAGACCTTGATACCCAGGCCAGTGAAACAGCCAAGCTGTTTCCAGGAAGGAATTTTCCTGGAGTTGTCTCTCAGGGGATCTAATCTGGGAGGATGCTGCTTGAGGAGAACACTTCCTCCCATGAAGCCCTCGGCTGCTCATGCATTTCACGTCATGCAACAGAAATTAGAAAAAAATATTATTCACTGCTATGCTCAAATTCAATTCATGTATAGTCTTTCAGAATGGGAACCAAGGCTGTATTTTCCTCATGGGTAACATCTACCATTTCTCCCCACCCACTGTGTTTCAGAAAATGCCTGTTCTAATGGACTTTGCTGCTGGACAAGTGTCACTAATTGCTACAAGTCATACTGTTTACAAAAGATCAATACAAAAAGAAACAGCAACTGAAATGGTAATGGAGAAATCTTGAAAACAAAGTCCCTTCTTAGGTAAAATCAACTGAAAAAAATAATTACTTCTGGAATAGAGATGTCTTTTATTTAGTCTTTATTTTTATTTATTCTTTACTCAGAACATTTTTTCTTTTCTGCTTTGGACAAGAAGTGATATTTACACGAGATGTGATTTGGAAAACACAACAGAATCAGAATATATACAGCCTTACAAACAATCAATTGTCTTGTGGTGAAAGAAACCTATGCCCAAGGCTATATCCTTAAAGTGGTGGGACATGGCCTAAGTGTTCAGGTGGAACCCCCTCTCCCCTCTGGAGTGTGGGGGGGAAGGCTGGGCGCCACTCTGTCTGAGTAGACCATCTCCTGGGTCACTTGGGACAATGGCACTCCGACGACATGCCCATTGCCCTTTGTTCACAAGTTATGTTCACATTATATTTGGTGAAACACCAGTTCATTGGTCAATTTCTTGTTTAACAAGGATGCTCACTGGACCAGTGTCCATGCGGCAAATGTTAAATAGGGGTTGTTTCGGTAAATTCGTGTTCTGTGTTCCGTGCCCGGTATCCGTGTTCGGTGCTCCGTGTTAGTAGTACCCGCGCCTGTTCCCGTGTGCGTGCCCGTGTTCGCCTCGTGCCTTCTGCCGCCGAGAGATCCGCCTTGCCCGGGACTCGAACCGGCAGTATTCCAGTACATTGCCGCAAGTCGCCGCTTCTGCCCAAAGGACCGGCGGCGGAAAGAATCGCTCCAGCTTGGCCGTATCCTGGCGACCGCAGCGACAAAGGTTTTCCCCTGGAGCGGCAAGCTTGTTTACACAGCGCACTCGGCGAACTGACTTGCAAAGCCTCCGGGAATCCCCGGTAATCTTCCAGGACCCTTTGTTGCGAGAGAAGCCGCTACCACGCGGCACGGCACCACGCGGTCGGCACCATTTGTATCACGTTATTACGATACATCCGTGCTACGATTTCCGGGACTATAAAACAGTATCAAGAAAAGAACCTCGAGAACTTTCTTCAGTTAGTGAGTAAACTGAACATTTCTTCATAGAGTTCTGGGGCAGTTTATGCAAACTGCCTGTTTGTGGGCTTGCCAATTCCCGACAAGCACTCACCCCCTCTCTCTACCTCACTCCAATTTAGTTTCGCTTTCTAAACATACAGATTTCCTCAAACTATTCAAAGTGCCTGCATATATACATTCTGCAGAATTGATTCTTTCCGACTGAATACTAGAACCTGTAAATACCAATTGCATATCACTTGTAATATAGTGTTAATAAATATTTATTAAACTTTTATAAATATCTCCGCCGCTTATTTTCGGCGAGAATTTACATTTCATAACATGTCTGCAGATCAAGTAGAGAATTAGAGAAAAAGAGATTTGTGTACCACAAAACAGGGAGAAAAGTCCACCCTCCATCTTTATGTTTTGGTCAGCAGCAATGACAAAAGTCCAGGAAAAAAATGTCTGCATGTAACCTGTGGATCACCATCTAAACATTTGCATTTGAAATATTTGGCTGAGGTTGTTCCTGGCACCAACAGATGCTGCCAGACATTAGACATGAGCCACTTCTCAGCACAACCCTGCAGTGCAGTAGAAGAGAGCAGCCCTTCCCAGCTATCCTTCCTCCTTCCCAGTGAAGGAGATGGATGCTCTTTGTCTTTTGTTTCTCCTCCGTGCGTCTCATCCCACACATGGTAACAAGAGGTGAGCAAAGC
Organism: Indicator indicator; assembly: GCF_027791375.1. Taxonomy (NCBI): domain Eukaryota; kingdom Metazoa; phylum Chordata; class Aves; order Piciformes; family Indicatoridae; genus Indicator; species Indicator indicator. Next base: position 34,492,398 of record NC_072020.1, read on the forward strand.
CTGATGAGCTTTAACTGTTTGGTAAGTCCTCCTTGATGGCAGCAGTGGCCCCAGGAGAAGCCTAATGGAAGGATCAGGGGAAGGCAGATCAGTAAAAGTGAAATGCTTGAGACTGATGCACACCTACCCCAGGCACAGCGAGGCTCCTCTCCACTGGCAACGCTTTGTCCACAAGAAATCTTTGCCTGTTTTCTGCTGTGTTCTTAATTTCAACAGACAGAAGCCTCTCAAAATAGCAAGTGCCAGAAACTTCATTGCCATGTTTGTGCCATTATCATCTTGTTAAAGAAACTGCTGAAGGTCCTTGATTTATTTTGCAGTTAGATCAGCCCTGTGAAGACAAAACTGAACTGAGAAATAAATATCTGTTGAACCCTCTTTCTGTTTACAAGTTTTCTGCAAACAGATTACAAACCTGTGCACAATACAGGGTTTATACTGTGTGTATTTCTACACATCTATATATGCCCAGATTATAGAGCTCAGATATTCCGTCTGGGTCTCTACATCAGACAGCACTCTTCAGGTTCCTACTTGGACAAAAGTTAGGCTTTTGGGGAAGACCTTTCAGCAGAAGACAGTGATCATTACTGTCAGGACCTTAGCTTGCTAGAATATTTATGGAACATGTGATTACATAAGTATTATGGGCTTATTTTAATTAAACCTTAAATAAAACAAGCCAGCATTCAGTTTGGATACTTTCCCATGTTCTATATTAGAGACCTTGTACAGGAAACAAAATGTAAATAAATAGCTTTTAAATTTTGCATTATAGTAAGTCTTAAGGAACATGAATTATGTCCTCCTTAGCAAGAGAATTGGTTTCAGAAAACAAATAACTTTGCAATATATTTTTTACTTGCCTCGGCACCTAGATGGTGTGTTTCTGCTTCTCTCTGGGCTCATGAGGGCAGAGTTGTGTGATAAATGGTGAGATTCCCAAGTGATCAAATGATTCGAGAAGTACTGATTAAAGACACCACATAGCCTCAGACTGGACATAAAATCATAAGAATTGACAACATCAGCCTGGTGCAAGTGTTCAGGTCCTTGGGCCTGGTGTATACATGTAAATAGGGCCTGATGTTGAGAGCTCAGAGATCATCTTCAGTGCAGGTAAAAATGCGATGGGCAGCGGATCTGTAGCCAAAAGAGACATTGAAAAGTTCTTTTTAGGACTACTTGAAGCTGGCAAAAGCAACTTTACTGTGCTAGGGGCTGGCAGCTTGTGGGCTGGCTGCTGAGCTAGAGTGGGCAGAACCAGCACCTCCCTGGAAATCCAAATGAGTCATTAACACAGCAAACGACCACCTGCTGTGGAGAGCAGCACCGCCCACCACCCACTGCCCACCACCCACCAGGGCAGAACTGGTACCAACCATCCTTGATCAGGTGATAAGAAGTCTCTGGGAGCACACAGCACAGTGTGATCAAACTGTGATTGTGGGTGCCCCAGCTGTTTGATGCTCATTGGGGTTTGTGACCCCTGTACACTGAGCGAGGACATTCAACAAGCAAGGTAAGTTATCTGGGTATGCCCCAGCAGCCCGTGAAGTCACCATAGTTACAATCAGGCTGAGGGCTGTTGTCAGTAGAACTGTGGGTACCCAGACAGAGCAGACATGTAGGTGTCCAGGCCCCTGGCTGTGGTGAGTGCCGGAGCCTGGTACTTGTAATGGAGGGTGGCAGAGACAACACATGAATTGGATGTGAGCAGGTGAAGGATCTGCTCACCCTGGTGTCTGAGCTCAAGGAAGAAGTTGCAAGGCTAAGGACTATAAGGGGTTATGGAGAAGAAATAGACTTGGGGAGTCAGACTCTGCCATCCCTGGGGGAGGGCAAACAGGTGTGGGTGGCACAAGAAGCAGGGGATCCCATTCCTTCTTATCACCTGGAAATAGGAAGAAGCCTAAGAGATGGGGAGGAATGGAGGCAGGTCCCTCTTTGGCGAGGCAGGAGAGGCAGGTGAGTTCCCTCCCAATCCCCCCAGTCTTTCCAGTTGCCCACACACACAGGTATGGGGCTCCTGAAACAGGGGGTCAGACAAACAGGGACGGAGATGATTGTCCATGCACACAGCCACCCAAGACTTGTCAGTCAGTCTCATGACTTAGGACCAGTGCAAACAAGAGAAAAAGAAAGGTGGTAGTAGTAGGAGATTCCCTTCTCAGGGGAGCTGAGGGCCCAATTTACAGGCCACATCCATCCCATAGGGAGGTCTGCTGCCTGCCTGGGGACCAGGTTAGGGACATTCTAAGAGACTCCCAGATCTGGTGTGGTCATCAGACTATTACCCACTGCTGGTTATGTGGATTGGGAGTGATGAGGCATAGGAGTACAAAAGCAATTTAAAAAGACTTCAGGGCCTTGGCCTTTAGCTCTGGATCCAGCAGTTCCCTGGACACCCAGCGTCATGAGCTAGGAGTCAGGGAGGGGAATCAGAATGAGGTCATCACAATAAATGAGGCAGTGGTTCCTGACCTGCTTAGACACACACAAGTCTATGGGGCCAGATAGGCTACACCCAACAGTGCTGAGGGAGTTGGCAGATGTGCTCACCAAGCCATTGTTTACCTGAAGTCCTGGTTAACTGGGGAGGTCCTAATGGACTGGAGAGTAGCAAAGGTAACTCCCATCTACAAGAAAGGAAGAAAGGAGGATCCAGGAAACTACAGATCTGGCAGTGTGACCTCAGTACTAGGGAAGGTCATGGAGCAGATCACCTCAAGCACCATTACATACCATATAGAGAACAACCAGTGGATCAGGCCCAGTCAGCATGGGTTTATGAAGGGCAGGTCCTGCCTGACCAACCTGATCTCCTTCTATGACAGGACGATGTAGTGAAGGCACCACATGCCCAGAATTACGCCCCCACATACCAGAAAACTTGTCCCAACATGTTTTGGTAAGTCCCCCCTTCCACCCTCCTTTCAGGAGAGGAAGACAAAAGCCCAGGCACCAACCTGTCTCCTAAGGGGTAAACAACTGCATGCATCCATCGCATGGCATGCTCATGCTCTTGCCATCTAAGGGCATAATTCTAGCTTCACCCTTTCTATAGGTAGAAGCAGGTTGTTGACAAGTGTGCCCATTGGCCAGATCCAGCCTCGAGAAATCTATAAGTACTACTCCATTTGTTTACTACCTTGCTCTCTCCTTTTGCCTTCACTCGCTATGTAAGCTCATGCTGCATAAGCTGTAAGCCTTCTCACACATAAGCGTACTAGAAGCCTCTGTGATACAGAAAGAAGCCAGCCGACCAAGCTACTCAAAGAACCTACAAATAAGATGATCCTTTCGCTGAGAACCGGCATCGTAAGCCCAGTCGAAAGGACTACGGAACACCCCGAGAAGGGTAAGCCTTAGCCCAGAAGGACTAGCTCCAAGCATGGCAGTCCAGATCTGCTGCAACCATAAGCAGCCATAAGCAGAAACTCATCTTGCGTGACCCCCACCATTTGCGGGAGAGAAAGGGAGCTGCCTACTGTTGCCACTCCACAGCCCTGTGCCGTCAGGGTAAAGCAACCGGGAAAAACCCTGAGAGAGATGGAGAGAGAGAGAAGATATCCTCTCCCTTGAGATCAAGTCAAGCCCAAGACTGCTGCATTGTAACCTAAATGAGTAGCAGTCGCCGAGATTCGACATAGTCAGCTCACTTCGAGCCAAGCCGAGGGGAAAGCGCCACTTTACTGCACCCCTCCCCAGAAACTCTCATCTCGATCGTGAGGGCTGACCCTGCCTACCGGGAACTGTCACCTGACCCTGTCGCAGAAGACCACTCCCCTGGATCGGCCCTGCTGGGCCGACTATCTGTTCAGGGAGCCACTCCAACCCTGCTAAAGAAAGTCACCTCCCCGCGACTGTGGGAGGAGAAAGCAAGCTGCCCCTCCCTGCGGATGCGGGAGGAGAAAGAAAGCCTTGCCCCCACCCGCAGAAGTGGGGGGGGAGAAAGAAGGGCACTGGCCAGATGGGACCAGCCCGGGCAGATAAGCAGCAAGTAGCCAGCATAACCCAGCAACTTGCTTTGCTACAAAGAAAGAATACATCTTTCCATGTGTGCAACATTCAGTAACATTCTATTCAAAGCACCCGCATGTAGCCATGTGATATTTCTAGCTTAACGTGCCTCGTGATAACATTATAAATATCTCTGTACATAGCCGCAGCCGCAAGTGTCTTGTCGAGTCTCCATTTAGGGGACAAGTGGTGGAACTGCATCTTTTTGTTCCCTTAATTAGAAATTGATTCTGTAAATATTCTAATCGGACCAAATTGTATATACTGAACCAGTTACAGACTATAGTTTTACAACCGTGCATTTTAATCAATATATATACAGTGATTAATCATTATTAATAATGTTAATAATTAATAAATAATACATTTCATATTTCATATTTCATAATTAATAACCATCATCCTCCATCCCTAATAATCACCCCCTTCCATGACAGATGAGGGAAAGGCTGTGGATGTTGCCTACCCAGACTTCTGAAAAGCCTTTGACACTGGTCCCCACAGAATTCTCATGGACAAACTGGCTGCTGATAGCTTGGCTGAGCAATGCTCTGCTGGATAAAGCCCTGACTGGGTGAAAGGGCCCAGAGAGTGGTGCTCAACGGAGTTAAATCCAGCTGGCAGCCAGTCACAAGTGGTGTTCCTCAGGGCTCAGTGTTGGGACCACTTCTGTTTAACATCTTTATTGATGACCTTGATGAAGACCAAGAGTGTGTCAGCAGTAGCCTTACAGATGACACTGAATTAGGTGTCAGTGTTGATCTGCACCAGGGGAGGGAGGCTCTATAGAGGGACTTGGATAGATTGGATCCATGCCCAGCATTAAAAGGAGGAACTTCAACAAGGCTAAGTGCCAGGTCCTGCGCTTGGGTCACAACAACCCCAAGCAGTGCTACAAGCTTGGGTCAGGGTGGCTGGAAAGCTGCTAGCAGAAAGGAACCTGGGGAGTCTAATTGACAAGCAGCTGAATAGGAGCCAGCAGTGTGCCCAGGTGGCCAACAAAGCCAAAGGCATCCTGGCTGGGATTAGAAATGCTGTGTCCAGCAGGAGCAAGGAGGGGATTGTCCCCTGGGACTCAGCTCTGGGGATGCCACACCTTGGGTGTTGTGTTCAGTTTTGGGCACCTCAATACAGGGGAGATGTGGAGGTGCTGGAGCCAGTGCAGAGGAGGGCAAGGAAGCTGTGAAGGGCCTGGAAAATAAATCTTATGAAGAGCAACTGAAGGAGCTGGGAGCTGGGGCTGGTTAGTTTGGAAAAGAGGCTGAGGGGAGACCTCATTGCTGCCTACAACTCCCTGAAAGGAGGTTGTGGAGAGGTTGGTGCTGGTCTCTTCTCACAGGTAATTAGTGATAGAACAAGAGGGAATGGCCTGAAGCCACGACTGGGTAGATTTAGACTGGCCAGCAGTTTTAGGGCAAATATAAACTATTCTATGTGAATTAGGAGGCAACAACTTGGAAAGAGAAGGTCCCTGAAAGCAGATAGCACTCAGTTACAGAGGGGGGAGGCTCGATAAGAACCTTTAAACCCAAAGGGCAGTGAATTAGTTACTCACAGCTGGTTTTATCCGCACGGGGGGATGCTCCTGCTGCTGTGTTAGCTTTGCGGCGCTCTTGTAAGGCGCAGCACGGCAGACTGCTGGCAAGAAAGGTTCACCGCCTGGTCCCAGGCTGATCTGGCTCAGTGGACAGCAGGCAGTTAACAACACTCTTGGTGACGGGCGCTTGCTTGGTTCCTGGGTAAACTGAGGCACAGCACGATTCTGGTGGCAAGGGGAAGCAGATTAAGTGACTTTGGCTTCTAGGCTTATGGCCTCTCTTGCTTGCATGCGTATGGCTTGTGGCTATATCCCAGGCTCTGGACCAGGCACTTGAGGCAGGACAGGGCAACCTGAGGCAGCTTCTACAAGACGGGGTCGAAGTAGGCTGGAAGCAAGACAAGGTGTCAGCAGGCTTCAGCAAGGCAAGGCAGGGCAAGGCTGACTACCAAGTCACTTGTATATTACAAAATGCCAGAGATTGATTGGTCCAATGGGACACTGAAGCTAACATATAGCTGCCCAATGGCAAGGCGTTCTGCCAGGCTATAACCATAAAAGGCAGAAACAAGACCTTATTTCTGGGGGAGCAGTGGTCAGCTTACGTGCTCTCACCGCAGATAAACCTCTTGTTTACCAGACAGACAGGAGTCCTGTCCCCTTCGTTCTTTTTCCTGCATTGCCCTGTTTTTCTGCAGGAAGGAGGGGAGAGAAAGGCACCCTGTCTAGACAACTTAAGGCCTGTCTGGGTTTGTATTGGGCCATGTCATGGCCCTACCATGACACACCACACCCTGACCCAATGGGGCAATTGATCTTGGGCCAATAAATGCCTTTTAGTGAGGGTACACTGTGAACCCTAGCTTAAACAAGCATCATGGCTTACATATCAAATACAGTGGTTTACATATCAAATACAGTGGTTTACACATTTAAGCACAGTGACTTACAATACCATATGCACTATACGAGCAGTGTATACAACCCAAACCAGGTAGCCATAAACAAGTGTTACACAAAACACCATAGAGAGCAGCATATGCTCTGAGCCCAATATTGTGGTGCTCTTTCACCTATCCACCCCCTGACTGGTGATGGTTGTATCTCTGGTATGACACTGAATTAATCAAAATGTCCATGGGGCTTTTAAATCCTTTATTTCCCACCCCCTGGATGCAAATGTGTCTCCACTGCTGAGAGACATGTTTCCTCAATATCGAGGTGAGGGAGTTTCTTCTCCCGTGTCAAGCATGGGTAGTGGAGCTGAAACAGGAGAGCAAACTCGGCTCTGGCTTCCACCAAGGCTGCTTCTACAAAGTTGTTTTTCTTGGTTGCCGTTTTGATTCAACATTCGAAGAATTGTTTTCTTAACTTGAGACTCCTTTAATAATCTTGCGAACCGCTCTGGCATTCCCAAGACAATGAATAGCTGGTACCAGTCCACCAGTGGGGTATCAGAGCTTTCAGAATGGCTCTGTGAATTTGTTGCAGATGGGCTCTGGTTTGCAGCATGGATTGGCGTTGGATTTCAGGAATGCTTTTAACATTGTGGCAATTTCACAGACTAAATTCACGTGGTGCTGGGCTAGATTCATACACTGAATCAGAGGAGGCGTCATTCAGGAGTGGCTTATTCCTCGGTGCGTGGCGGTTGGGCTCTGCATGGGCTGCATGCACGCTTTTTCCCTTTGAAACACACGGCATGGAGGATTTCACAGCTGTTGCAGTAGATGTCCTTGCTTTCTCCAATCAGCGGGCGAGTTGATTTGCTTTGGTGTGATGGGTAAGACTGCTTTTCACATTTCATTTTCTGCAGTGCCTTGCACGAATGAATTTCATGCATTGTTGGCAAAGTCGCTTTAAAGGGTTGGTCGACCGCAGGGACCAGTGATTGTGGAGCAGCTTCCCTCGGAGTGGTCTCTGTGCTGCTATTGCTTTCAGTTTCAGGCAGCGTGGTCTGAGGCGAAAGTGGTTTGAAATCTTTTTCTCATGGCTGCTCTGCTGGAGCAGGGACAAATTTTCTTTCTGCCTCTGTGCATCCTCTTGATGATGCATTCACCTTAATTTGCAGCTCAAATCATTTGAAAAGCCTTTGGTTCTGAGTCTCCATAATTTCTCGTTCTCTTTCCAGATGAAAAATCTTTTTGTCATAATTTTAAAATTTCTCCAGCATCTCTATCATGCATGTACCCATTATTACAGCATGTACCCTGCCAGATTCACTCACGTTCTTGGTGAGTTTCTGAGAGACGTGTTCCATGTTTTTGCAATTATTCTTTGCCCAATCTAATCCCAAGACTTTTGGTGTATATCCCAATTTTCGTAAAATATTTCTCATTGTACAATCCTGACGACTATGCCAATTGTCGTGGTCGAGGGGAGGAATATTTATTAATTATCTTCACAACAATAAGTAATAAAGGATACAGCAAATGGGTATATTAATATAAATATGCCAAAACTCATTAAAATGATCGTTGTACGGTTGGAAGATATGTTTACAATGGGAATTATGCAGTCTTAGGGCAAATATAAACTATTCTATGCAAATTAGAAAGCAACAACTTGGAAAGAGAAAGTCCCCGAGAGCGGATAGCACTGAGTTACAGCGGGGGAAGGCTCAATAAGAACTGCTAAACCCAAAGGGCAATGAATTAATTACTCACAGCTGGGTTTACCCACATGGGGGGATGCTGCTGCTGCTGTGTTAGCTTTGTGGCGCTCTTGTAAGGTGCAGCACGGCAGATTGCCAGCAAGGAGAGTTTACCTCCTGGTCCCAGGCTGATCTGGCTTCAGTGGATGGCAGGAACTTAACGACGCTCTTGGTGATGGGCGCTTGCTTGGTTTCTGAGTAAACAGAGGCATGGCACGATTCTGGTGGCAAGGGAAAGCAGATTAGGCGACTTCGGCTTCTAGGCTTATGGCTTCTCCAGTTTGCATGTGTATGTCTTGTGGCTATATCCCAGGCTCTGGACCAGGCACTCGAGGCAGGACAGGGCAACTTGAGGCAGTTTCTACGAGACAGGTCCAAGTAGGCTTGAAGCAAGACAAGGCTTCAGCAGGCTTGAGCAAGGCAAGGCAGGGCAAGGCTGACTACCAAGTCACTTGTATATATACAGAATGCCAGAGATTGATTGGTCCAATGGGACACTGAAGCTAACATATAGCTGCCCAATGGCAAGGCGTTCTGCCAGGCTATAACCATAAAAGGCAGAAGCAATGAACTTTTATCTGGGGGGGCAGTGGTCAGCTTACGAGCTCTCAGCCCAGATAAACAGCTTGTTTACCAGACAGGCAGGAGTCTGTTTTTCTGCAGGAAGGAGGGGAGAGAAAGGGACCTTGTCTAGATATCTTAAGGCCTGTCTGGGTTTGTACTGGGCCACGTCATGGCCCTACCATGACACTGTCTTTGGAGGTTGCATGCCCAAAATAGTTGTTCTTCTGGTATTTTCCCCATATTTAATTTCTTCATAGGGATTTGAAGGTTATCTTGTCTTCCCATTCTTTTGTGGATAGCTGTGGAAAGATAAATAAAGATACACAAAAAGTGGACAGCTGTGGAAAGATAAATAAAGATACACAAAAAGTGTAAATTTTCCCTCAGTCTGAATGCACATAAAACATTGTAACTTATCAGATATCACCTGTCATAGCTTAATACTATTTCTTTTTTTTAGGAGGGCAGTATTTTAAATAACTACTTCGGAGCATTTTAGCTCAGTGGAGATATTACACCTAATTTATAGATTCTTGAAACTCAGTGCTTGCAACAGAAACTACCAGCCAGTTAATTTTTGTGCCATGAACAACACTACAACTAATTCAGGCAAATTCACAGATGTGAACATCACCACAGAAGCAGCTGTTTACTAAAGACTTGATGTGTTGGTCCTGCTTAATAACCTTGTGCTTCGTTCTCTACAACTCTAAGAAGGGCTAGTAAACATAAAAGCTGCAGAAGGTATGCTCAATTATATTACTAGCATCCCACCATATACTAGCAACTCCAGACAGAGTGAAACATAAAATGGGCAACTAACATCCCTAGGTAAATTAGAGTTTTTAATTAAAAAAATATGGAAAAAATATCATTGTAGTAGTTTATTGTATTAGACATCTCTCTTTCTGCTTTACCGACAGGATGGGGGGGAGACCTTACTTCTCTCTACAACTGCCTGAACCGAGGTCACAGGGAGGTAGACACTAGTCTCTTCTCACAAGTAACTAACAATAGAACAACAGGGAATGGCCTCAAGCTGCACCAGTGAAGGTTTAGGCTGGACATTAGGAAAAAAAAATTCACAGAAAGGGTTGTCAGGCACTGGAACAGGATGCCTAGGGAGGTGGTTGAGTCAGAATCCCTGGATGTATTTAAAAGCCATACAGTTCTGTTGCCTGGGGACTTGGCATAGTGACAGACTTGGTGGAATGGGAGAAATGGCTGTACTTGATGATATCAGAGGTCCTTTCCAGCCTGGATGATTCTGTGAGACGCTGAACACCTGCTGCTCATGCTATTTTGTGTATGGTATTCACTATTAGTTGTTCACTAAAAATTGGTCCCAAATGCTTCTCCTAAGGTAGAGAGGGTGTGGGACGAACAGCAATATAGGGAAGGCAAAGACATTAGCAACTCCATGTATCTGAACACAAAATGATTGGGGAGGAGGAAGAAGCACTGCTTGAAAGGGTAATGATCAAGGGGAAATAGACCTTAGAAGTAAGACAAATCATGATGCTAAAGCCTTGGGAAAATTGTGGTTTTACAAGCACAGAACAAAAGAAAGGTTGGAATATGATGCAACATCGTGGACATATTCAGGGGATCACAGCCACTCTGTCTTTTGATGGTGTGTGGATCTGATGAAAATTCAGATTCCATTTTCTAACTGCTGCAGTGACCAAAGCAGGGACATAGCCAAACAAAACAAAAAAAACCCACACAACAACCCTAATCCCCTTCTTCAACCCACCCAATGAAGAAGAAAATGAAACACAGAGGAAAAATGAAGTGACATGAATTTTAAAGCTCCCAAAATAGCAAGAGACAAAATCCCTTTCTAGGTTTGTGCAAAGCCTATACAAGGTGAATAACTAAAAATGCAGTCAAATATTCCTTTGACAAGTTAACCATAGGTGATTTGTGCATCCCAGCTCTAAAGCCTTGTAAATAATGAAGTTTTCAATTGCTTTCAAAAGCCTCCAAGTATCCTGCAGGCCTATCAGCTGTCAAAATAGCACTCCCCAGCTTGTGCACAGCATAAAAAAATGTTCTTGCACCTGCCAAATTCAATTGCACAAGAGAAACCACTAGTAGACCAGTGAGAAAAAACAGGAGGAAGCAGATCCTCGAGAAGGGGTAAGCATGTCTTCTAGCTACAGATGCACACCATGGCGAGATGGAAAATGTGACTCAAAAACTCCCCAACACCCCCAAAAAACTCAGACGTTGACTTTCTTCCATTGGCACTGTTGCAGCCACTCTTCTGAGGGCAGCTGCTGGACACATGCAGAGCGCAGGCCTTAGCTGACCGATTCTGTAGTACACTGTGCAGAGCAAAACAATCACATTCCATGTATGCCTGGAACAACAGTCTCACCTTGGCACCCTTGGATTCGAACATGCTTCAGAAGCCACCTCCTTGACATGCTGGCACCTCTCACTGGGAAAAGATTTTAGATTATGGATGCGGTTGTATTTTACTGGTTAAGGGATTGATAACAAAGAGTATAAAAAAGCCACTCTGAGCAATAGGCAGTCTGTTCAGGGCTTCTCAAGGATCTTTGGTTAGGAACTTCAGTTAGGGCTTTGGTTAGGGCTGCTAGGGACTTCTGCTTCTGTTAGTTAGCTTCTTCTAGGTAGGGCTTTGGTGTAGGGATGCTGCAAGGGATATGCTCACGGCTTCTGTTAGCTGCTTCATCTGTTAAGGGCTTCCAGGACTTCTGCTGTAAGTGGGACTCTGAGACTTCGTAATGCAAGGGTTCGTGCCTTCATTCATCACCCAATGGCTCCTGAAGTGGGTAGCAAAACAACAGACACAATCCCCTTGACTTCAGTGCATTTGTGTTATTTGGTGCAGTCTTCTGCCATTGTGGGAATGAAGAGGTTTAAATACTGATTTTTTCTAAGATTGTGTTGGTGAGATGGAATAAATGAAAATTATCAATACTCTTGATGGACTAGGACAGTTGAGTTCAATCCCAGATTCAAAACCAACCAAAGATCAAGAGCTGCTCAAAGCTGGGATTTTCATTCAGATTCTCATAGGTATCAGATTGCATAGCAGGGTTTGTCAAAGCTGGGAGCGTACACTCTGAGAGAGGGGGAAGAACGCATGAAATATGAAAATTCAGCCATTCTCTTCTTCTTAAATAATAAGAATGCAAAATATAGTCTAAGTTGCAACAGGGAAAGGAAGTTCACATGAGTGATTTTTGCTGTTAGCTTTACAAACACCTTTTCAGAATGCTGTGCCATGAGAAATTGCAGTGTTGAACTTCCCCTTGTAGCTAGGCCTGGACTAGTAACGTTTCACATGGGCTCCTTTTCTTTGTGTTGTCTGACTGTTCAGAGACTTTGGTATTAGAACAGAGAAATTATCTGCTTTTCAAAAGCATTCTTGGACACTTTTCCAGATTTTTCCAGGGCTCCATGTAGCTAAATCCGACCTTTGGCAATACTCCTGAGAATTATCGACCACATGAGCTGTTTCAAAACCAGAGTGCCCTGGATATCTGGTATCTCCAAATAGAATCATAGAATCATAGAATCAACCAGGTTGGAAGAGACCTCCAAGATCATCCAGTCCAACCTATCACCCAGCCCTAAGCAATCAACTAGACCATGGCACTAAGTGCCTCATCCAGTCTCCTCTTGAACGTCTCCAGCGATGGCGACTCCACCATCTCCCTGGGCAGCCCATTCCAATGGGCAATCACCCTCTCTGTGAAGAACTTCCTCCTAACATCCAGCCTAAACCTCCCTCAGCACAACTTGAGACTGTGTCTTCTTGTTCTGCTGCTGGTTGCCTGGGAGAAGAGACCAACCCCCACCTGCCTACAACCTCCCCTCAGGAGTTGTAGACAGCAATGAGGTCACCCCTGAGCCTCTTCTCCAGGCTAAACAACCCCAGCTCCCTCAGCCTCTCCTCATAGGGGTTGTGTTCCAGACCCCTCACCAGCTTCGTTGCCCTTCTCTGGACACGTTCTATACCTCAACAACTCTCTTAAATTGAGGAGCCCAGAACTGGACACAATACTCAAAGTGTGGCCTGACCAGGGCTGAGTACAGGGGAAGAATAACCTCCCTTGTCCTGCTGGCTACACTATTCCCGATACAGGCCAGGATGCCATTGGCCTTCCTGGCCACCTGGGCACACTGCTGGCTCATGTTCAGCCTACTATCAACCAGCACCCCCAGGTCCCTCTCTGCCTGGCTGCTCTCCAGCCACTCTGTCCCCAGCCTGTAGCGCTGCTTGGGGTTGTTGTGGCCAAACTGTAGAACTGTGCACTTAGTCTTCTTAAATTTCATCCCATTGGCCTCTGCCCACCCATCCAGCCTGTTCAGGTCCCTCTGCAGGGCCCTTCTACCCTCCAACAGATCAACACCTGCTCCTAACTTGGTGTCATCTGCAAACTTACTGATGACAGACTCAATTCCTTCATCTACATCATCAATAAAGATATTGAATAGGATGGGGCCCAGCACTGATCCCCGGGGACACCACTAGTGACTGGCTGCCAACTGGATGTGGCACCGTTCACCACCACTCTCTGGGCCCGGTCCTCCAGCCAGTTCTTGACCCATTTCAGAGTGAATCTGTCCAAACCACAAGCTGCCAGCTTTGCCAGGAGCTTCTTGTGGCAGACAGTGTCAAAGGCTTTGCTGAAGTCCAGGTAGACTACATCCACAGCCTTCCCCACATTCACCAGACAGTAACCTGATCATAAAAGCAGATCAGGTTGGTCAGGCAGGACCTGTCCCTCCTGAATCCATGCTGGCTGGGCCTGATCCCTTGACCTTCTTGCAGGTTCTGCGTGATTGGACTCACGATGACCTGTTCCATAACCTTGCCTGGCACCGAGGTCAGGCTGACAGGTCTGGAATTTCCTGGTTCCTCCTTCAGGCCCTTTTTGTGGATGGGCATCACATTGGCCAGCCTCCAGTCATCAGGGACCTCACCTGTGAGCCAGGACTGCTGATAAATGATGGAGAGTGGCTTGGCCAGCTCATCTGCCAGCTCTCTCAGCACCCTAGGATGGATCCCATCAGGTCCCATGGACTTGTGAGGATCCAAGTGGGTCCACAGGTCCTTTACTGCTTCCTCCTGGATTACAGGGGGACTATACTGGTCTCCGACTCCATCTGCCAGTTCAGGAGGCCAGTTGTCCTGCAGACAGCCTGTCCCACTGTTGAAGACTGAGGCAAAGAAGGTGTTAAGTACCTCTGCCTTTTCCTCGTCTTTTGTTACTATATTCCCCTCCACATCCAATAAAGAGTGGAGGTTGTCCTTGCCTCTTCTTTTACCATTAATATATTTATAGAAATATTTTTTATTGTCTTTTATGGCCATGGCCAGTCTAAGTTCTAAATGGGCTTTTGCCTCTCTAATTTTTTTCCTACAAGACTTAGCAATGTCCTTAAACTCATCCTGGGATACCTCCCCTTTTTTCCAAAGGTGATACACCCTCTTTTTTCCCCTTAATTCCTTTAGAAGCTCCTTGCTTGTCCAGTCTGGTTGTCTCCCTCATTGGTTCCTCTTCCGGCACATGGGCACAGCCTGTTCCTGTGCCTTCAGGAGTTCTTTCTTGAAGTAAGTCCAGCCTTCCTGGACCCCTTTGTTTTTAAGGGCTGTTTCCCAAGGAACTTTCCAAGTTAGTTCCTTGAATAAGCCAAAGTCTGCCCCTTGGAAGTCCAGGGTGGAGGTTTTGGTGCTGCCCTTCCTGGTTTCACCATATATTGAAAACTCAATTATTTCGTGGTCACTGGACCCCAGGCAGCCTCCCACCACCACAACTCCAACCAGCCCTTCTCTATTTGTAAACAGCAAATCGAGCAGGGCTGAACCCCTGGTAGGCTTGTGTAACAGCTGGGATAAGAAGCTATCCTCCATACACTCCAGGAACCTTCTAGACTGCCTCTTCTCTGCAGTGTTCCGTTCCCAGCAGATGTCTGGCAGGTTAAAGTCCCCCACAAGAAGAAGGGGAAGTGATCTTGAGGCAGCCTCCAGCTGCTTGAAGAAAATTAAATCAACCTCTTCTTCCTGACTAGGTGGTCTATAACAGACTCCAACCAGGATGTCAGGCTTCTTGGCCTTCCCCCTAATTCTTACCCATAGGAACTCAACCTGATCATCCTTAGTCTCAACCTCCACGATGTCCAGAGTCTTCCTAATATACAGGGCCACTCCTCCACCCCTTCTCCCTCTCCTGTCTCTCCTGAAGAGTCTGTAGCCCTTGATTACGTTTCTGTGATGGCAACAACATCATAATTTTCCTCCTGTACTAAGACTTCCAGCTCCTCTTGTTTGTTACCCATGCTGCGTGCATTAGTGTACATACACTTCAGCTGGTCTGCTGGTTTTGCCCCTGTCTGTGGCTTACCACCCTCAGCCTCCTTTGGTTCATCTCTAGTACTGTTGTGCTCACTCCCCTCCCCGTTCAAGCCTAGTTTAAAGCCCTTTGTACAAGCCCATACACACATAGATAAACACTGAAGAATTTGAAAAAAAGGCCTTCATCCACAGTTAGGGAATTTTCCTTCATCTACAATCTGCATGTTTCCAGGGAGACAAGGAAAAAGATTAACCTAGGTTAGGTATCCTCAAGGTGAAACCTTGCTAGGGGCCAGTACAAAAAAGACTGTCTGAACAGCTACACCATGGAAAATAAAATTGGTCTAGTTGACAGGGACATGTTTAAAATGAGCAGAAAAGAGATTAAACAACAATAGAAAGCCATATACTACACTTACAGCTTGCTAGAGTACAATGGTTCATACTTGACATAGGGGTGACCTAAAAAGCCCTATTTTGGTCTTAAAATCTTAATCTTGAACTCTGGAAATATAATCTTCCATTCAGGTGCCAGTAATTGTGTGAAAAGAAAAAGGTTTTACTGCAAAGATTGGTATTCCAGTAGAGCCTAGATGTTAGACTTCTGTTATGCAAGTTAAGAGGAGAGCACACAAAATGAGACAGCATCTGTCCAAAAGATCTGACCTTCTGAGCAGATGCACAGAAGTGAGGAAAATGGGAACACCAAGGTTTAAATGAACATAATCTCAGTCAGTGGTAAAGTCGATAGTATAAGCCATGGTCTGCTGAGATCTGGTCTGGTGTACTTTCATTTGGACTACTATGTGTCTAAAAGAGAACTCAGAGCATTGCTCAAATATTAGTAATCCAAATAAATTCACTAGAGTAACTGTAGAGTTACTGATTAGTGGATATGTGGTAGGAACAGCAGCATATTTCTTAAGAGGGGAAAAAAAGATCTCACTGAGAACATGCACCACTGAATCTGCAATGGCCTTTTCAGTCTTTTAAGGTTCTATTGCTAATTGGTGGCATAACAGAATATTTAAACTGATGTGATAAAGATTTATTAAATGTTATTGAAGGAAATACTTTTCAGGTTTATCCTATTGGCCACTGAGATAGGGGTTTAGAAATTTCTTTTATGCTATGTGTTCATTAGACAGAGATTTTTGCCAGATCATTTATCGAATTCATTTCAGCAGTACTTCGTTCACATGGCAGTAATCCTTCCAAAGCCTAGAACTGCTGAAATGTAGCTCAATTTATGTGCCTGCCAGCTTAGAGAGGGTCTGAATCAACTTCTTTGCCTCCTGACTTTACTGATACTAAACAGTAGCAGCCTTGAAGTAAAACGTTTAGATACTCAAGCTAGAAGCGTGACTGATGAAAAATGTAACAAAAGAGGGGAAACTTTTGTGTTAGTTTCAGATAAACACTACTGGAATACAGGGGAGCTATTCTTTAATGTGGTTGCTGAGTTTGAACAATTTGAACAATTCCACTTCTACATATGAATTAGTATAAATATGAATGAGGAGCTGCAGGCACCCAGTAGGCTGGGGATATTTAAATAATTGAGCTTCTTAGGTAGGATGAAAGCTATGTGTAGCTTATGTTTGATCAGTTTGAGTGAGTTGCCATAGACAGCAAAGGAGCATTTTGGTCTGTTATTGTCAGGAACTTGTCAGGGACAGCCCACGGCGAGGACGGTGAGGGAAACCCGCACAATCAATATGATTGATAAGCAAGTCTCAACTTTATTGTTCAAAAGCACAGCTTATATAGCATCTTTGGCTAAATATGCAAAAGTGGCATAATTCTATTGGTACATCTTAGCTAAATATGCACAAGTGTCATAATTTAATTGGTTTAAGGTAAAAGCTCGATTATAACGTTACGCCTACTTGCAATTAATTCTACGTACAGTTCCACAAACTTCTCTCTCATTACCTCCTTGTTTTCATCCTGTTAAACATAGCTGCAAGGACAACCACAAGGACATAATAACCTTGGTACATCCTGTAGTTCGATAACACAGCTGCAACACATCCGCAACACATCCGTCTAAAAGCTATCAGTGAGCAATAAGCAACAAGATGGAGTACAGCCTACACATTTTGCTCAAACAGTTGTTCCATAGACCCATGTCCTTTAGATTCGAGCCATTCTCCAACATGTTATCTTTTGGGTGCCAATGTTGCCTATAGTGTGTTAATAAAATGTAGGATGAAATCCATAGCCTTGAGGAGTATCCTTCATTTTTTGTATGCTAAGCAATGATGTAATTCTCTCCTTCTTAAAAGCCAATTACAAGATCTTTTGTTCTATACTGCTACAAGAAGTTTTTGGAGTGTAAAATTATGGAGGATGTTATTGTCTGATAAGAGGACATATGAAGGGCAAGTATTTCTGAACCTTTTCAAAGAATGCAGGAGATCTTTGAGCAGACTCTAATCACTGTCTGTCTCATCTAATGATTTTAACTGGCACTTTGCCATGTGGAAAGTGTACTGATGAATACCAGAAGGTGGCTGAATACACATGGAAAATTGAATGTAATGAAAGGCTTTTGAGGTGGGGGAGCTGGCATCAACTGTTTGAAAGCACTCGCTGAAGAGTACAGGTTTAAACATCTCCTGAAGGATGAGCATCTGCTAGAAACTGTCCTATATTTCTCATCTGTCCTATATTTCTCATCCTCAAGCATCTTTGTCAGTGGGTTAGCACTGGTATCAATACAATGATATGTGCAGGCTTAAAATAGCTGTTCCTAAGGTGCTTCTGAAATGAAATTACTGAAAGGAAAATTAAAAGCTAAGTACACTCTGTGAGAATTCAGAGAACAAGGTTTAAATAAACTGCATGACTGTGAATCTTTCCCTCTATCCATTTATCATGTCAAAATTCTTTAAAGTATTTAATAGTTAGTGGCCAGCTCTGGGAAATTTATAGTCTTTATCTGAGTTAGATATTTGAATCACCTTTTTAATTTTTATTTAATTTTTTTTCCAATACAAGTTGCTCAGAATTACAAATGGCTAATACAGCAGCATGATTTTTCATGTCCTAAACACTATCAACAAAAAAGTGAGCAACTAATCATTTGGATAAAGTGGACCCATGGCCTTGGGTTATACATTGTCTATCTTAATGCCGAAACTGCGTCTGGTACTAATCTTTATTATTTCTCCTGTAGTTTTATATCACAGGTGACTCTTACTAGATTTATTTTCATTTAGAGCTCACACAGTAAAGATGCTGATTCAAAAGGAGATCAAAGATGAGTAGATACAGCACTTCTGTGGCACATCTTGACATACTTACATCTGACATCATGCTTACTCTGACATCGCTTTTGTGTTCAGCACTGAAATGGAAAAGTGCTGTGCTCACCTGGTGGAGGCTTTCAAAGAGAACTGGTGCTAGAATGGAGAAAGTTCCTAGAGGTTTCCAGCTCCTTCTAAATATATCTAAGGAATGATTAAATAAGACAAAATGTAATGCAATCCATATATGTGAAATTTTCAGGTGGGAACAGTACTTCGTTTGCATTTTTGAAAGTCTAAAAGCTGAAAATGCTGAGGGCTGCCAACAAGAAGAGCTGGTTTTTAGAGACTAATCATGTCTTGATATCAAGTCATACCCACTGTGTGGAGAGGACTCCTGATTCCATTAACCTTACTGAGATGAAATTTCACTTCAGGAAAGGAAAATATGGTCACTGTTACACCAATAGCTTTTATTAGCCTTTGAAGTTTTCTGTTCTTGTCTTTCTCCATACTTAAGAAGTTTCATAATTACTCTTTAACATCCTTTGATCAGGCTCCTACATTCTGAAAACTATGGCTACATATTGCTGATTTCAGCTCAAAATGTTAGAGAGAAAAAAACCCAACCCAAACCATAAAAAGCTCCTGCTCCTAATGCTGCGAGGAAATTGCTTTTAATTTCACAGGCTGACTTGTGTGTTTGAACTCGGGATTAGTTAAATACTACAGAGAGTAGAAATGTCTAAGAATAAGAGGATCATATCCGAGTAAAAATAGAAAAGGCTTGGCATTCACACACTGTACCTCAAAAGGCTTTTTTTTCTGAAGTGTGCACTCTCCCTGGACATGGAAGGCAGCATTTCACTGAGCTAGAGAAACAGACTGCACTTAAAGGATGAAACCAAAAAACTACAACAAACTGGGTAGAATAAAAGCAACATCAAGAGAGCGAAGTGCATACAGCTGGGAGTCGATGGCAGCACAACAGGTAACCCAACGCCATTCTTCTGAGAAATTACTGCTCTGAGGAGGCTAACAGAAGTGGAGGCTCCACAAGAGGGGCTACATAGACTCACACTAGAGCTGGAAGAACAACCTCATGGACCAGTATAAGTTGGGGACTGACCTGTTGCAGAACAGCAGAGAGGGATTTGAGGGTCCTGGTGGATATAAGGATGACCATGAGCCAGCAATGTGCTCTTCTGGCCAAGAAGGCCAATGGTATCCTGGAATGCATTAGAAGGGCTGTGGTTAGTAGGTTGAGGGAGGTTCTCCTTCCCTTCTACTCTGCCCTGGTGATGCCATATCTGGAGTATTGTGTCCAGTTCTGGGCTCCTCAGTTCAAGGACAGAGAACTGCTTCAAAGAGTCCACAGCAGAGCCACAAAGATGATTACGGAGTGGAACATCTTCCTTACGAGGACAGACTGAGGGAGCTGAGGACTCTGTAGCTTGGAGAGGAGGAGCCTGAGAGGTGACCTCATTAGTGTTTATAAATATGTGAAGGGTGAGCGACAAGAGGACTGAGCCAGAGGCTCAGTGATGCCCAGTGACAGGACAAGCAGCAACGGGAGCAAGCTGGAGCATAGGAGGCTCCATGGGAACATAAGGAAAAACTTTTTCACTGTGAGGATGACAAAACACTGGAACAGGCTGCCCAGAGAGGTTGTGGAGTCTCCTTCTCTGGAGACAGTCAAAACCTGTCTGGATGTGTTCCTGCATGACCTTCTCTAGGTGATCCTGCTCTGGCAGGGGGGGTTGGACTGGATGAGCTTTTGAGGTCCCTTCCAACCCCTAATGTTCTGTGATTCTGGAAGGCCAGCACAGGTTGCTTTTCGCCATTGAAAGGCTGTGTTCCCATTACCTGCTTCTGATCAGTCAATGATAGCAAATTAAAGACCAAGGAACAAAAAATTAACACAGAAAACAGAACATAGAGACAAAGAATGACCTGATGAAGGTCAGCCACACTTACTGGGTTGGGACACAAACCTGTTTCGGCACAGGGTAATGTATTGGTCTGATGTCCTTGTGAGTGCGTTATCCTGTTGGGGGAGAAGGAAGGCAAACGTTCAATGTGTTGAAGCCCACAACAATTGCAGTTTGCCACACTACCCAATGTGGCCCAGGACTCCTTTGAGAACAGCCACTCCAAACTCTCTAATTCCTTTTTGCTTTACATGCTTTTGAGGTGCAGTCGCTATGTGGAGATAAAATACAGTAATTTGACGTGGATCTCAGACTTCCTCTTTTGAGACCCTGATCCTGGCTCTTGATTTGTGTAGTTAGGATCTAAAAGTGGCATTTTAGTGAACCTGGGATTTTAAAAATCAGCTTTTAATATCAATTATAAACATGTTAAATATAACTTAATGCTATTGCAAAAATAAGTAATTTGTAATTTGGAGGATGTTTCCTTATGTTAATAATGATAGCAAATTGATCTGGTTTTATGTATTAATATTTATGACAATACATTATTATGATTTTTATTAAAGAAACTTATGATTGTAAATTAAGGTGTTTGTGAGATACATTATGTATATATATGTAACATGTAAGCTACAAGGCACACTAGTGTATTTATAAAATACCTAAGACATTTTGCAGGCAAATGGTATTGTTTGTTTGCAAGCGTGAGCAGGGAAGTGAGACTAATTGCTATGCCATAAACCCTACTCTGTGAGTGATTATTAAAAGCTTTCATTTAACGATTAGAAATGGATAATCTCTCTTTAAAAGGAAATGTACTGGATAACTGCTCTGTCCTACTTACAGATTATTCTAAAACATTGTCAGGGATGATACAGAAAAGCCTGCCTAATTAACAGGATGACTTGGCTGCTTGGTACCTCTAGGCAGTTATTCATAGTTCTTAACTAATATTCAAGTCTTTTGGAGAGTAACTGACTTACAATATTACTGACTAACATTAAAAATTCATCAGAAAATGTCCACTATAGAAATTAATTGTTTGGAATTGTTTGACTCTGTAATGAAGCTAGATCAATTTTTAAATCTCTGCTTATTATGACAAAGTTCCTTTTGGAGTCCATGGCTGAATACATTTAAATGGGACATGAGTGAAGCTCTCACAGTCTGACAGTGCCTAGTTTTGAGATAATGTATGTTAGGCTGCCTTGGTCTGAGCAAAACTGTATTTTCTGTTTACCTTTGGTAAGTCGCAGTATGAAGGGTAGTAGAAAGAGTTTTATTTCCACTTGGGGTTTTCATTAAATGTTTCTGCATTTTGGAATCTCTGTTTCAGCTTGCAGTTATAAATAGATTTCAGAGCACATCTGATATGAAATAAATATCTGAGAGAGGTGTCAGAATTGGTTCAAGTTTTGGTGAATGCTCATGCATTTTTATTAGGTTCTGATACCAGGCTGCATTTATTAAATTACTTATTTACTTTCAAAGATACTTGAATCAGTAGTAGCAATCATGGTTACAAGGTGCAGATGTCTTACAGTACTGGAGAAATAAATCAGGTTCTCCCCATACAATCAAACTTTATTATGGTTTCAGTGTCTGAACTGACAGTGATCACCATGGGCTTTTGCAGCTGACTCTGTGCTGTCATATGTTAGGTGGAAACAATCCATCTGGAAAGGTAATGCCACTTCAGTGCTACATGACAAGGACAGTGTTAATAAGGCAGCAGTAGATACGATAGCTGATGACTTCTTGTCATGACATGGGGAAGGCTGTCAAGAAGCGTGGCTGGAGCTGGGCACAAAACTTACTGAAATCTGTTGCTCTGTTAAAAAAGATCTTTCAAATAAATAATCTGATACTGATAAAATTCCAAGGGAAACAAAGTTAGATGGTGGCAAAAAAGATGTTCACTTGCAAAGGATAAATTGTTTGCCTTCCTCTTGTGAGGGTTGGAAAAAGCTAACATCTAAACTGTTTTATAGATGATGGTGTCTGGTGAAGGGACAGTCATCTGAAGCAGTTTGTATTAGACCCTGGTGGCTTTGGGTTGTACTAGGCTTGAGTACAGCATTCTTCCCCTGGACCGTCTCTTTAGGTTGCGTGTCTTTTTGTCTTAAAGACTCACATAATTTAACAATGTTATTCCCCAAATTCATATTGGTCTTTCCTTACAGATCCACTCTACTAACTTGCTTTGTCTGTAGTCCTCTTCAAAGAGATGCCATCACATGCAGAGTGAAAAAAACCTTGCAAAGCTCATCCTAAGTAATGAGGATAAACCTTCCCACAACTGTGACAGGACAAAGGTTTCCAGAAAAGATGCTGTGTCTCCTACCAGTGTCCCTTTTAGCTGGAAAATTACTAACCCGCCTTCTTCTTAAAGAAGTACAGGTACTAGGTCCCCATGTTTGCTCTGTAGGATTTTAGGAGCATTAGAGACAGTGACTGAAGCTCTTTGCTTTCCTCCCAGCACATTGCTGTGAGTAGGTTACTCTTGCTTTGGAAACTACGAACTAGATCTTCTGTCTTCAAGGTCAAAGTGCTTCTAGCACATGTGTTAAATGTGTACACATCCTGTCATGATAAAAATTAACCAGCAATTAACAAGTAATTTAGCTTTCCTATAAGTCATGACTACATAATAGTTTTTTCCCATTAGCTTAGTGTTTTTAAGGTCTTCTCCCACCTCTAGCTGTGACTTATTCAGGATTTGTTGATTTGTTCTGAATTTTTCATTGTAGCTTTTACAGTAACACAAAGATGATAATTTGGGAATGTGCTCAGAAATGTTCATCTCAGGTTAGTCAGAGGTTACTTAATTACTGTGAAACTAAAACTGGGGAACATCTTCCCATCTGTGATGGTGTTTTTGTGATGAACTGTTGCATCCAAATGCTTGATTTTTGGAGGCATAAGTTTAAGATGATCACACAGAATCACAGTTGTCAGGGTTGGAAGGGACCTCAAGGATCATCCAGTTCCAATCTCCCTGCCATGGGCAAGGGACGCCTCATAGTAGATCAGATAGCCCACAGACACATCCAGCCTGGCCTTAAAAACCTCCAGGGATGAGGCTTCCACCACCTCACTGGGCAGCCTGTTCCAGTGTCTCACCACCCTCATGAGGAAGAAGTTCTTCCTAACATCCAACCTGAATCAAGCCATTTCTAGTTTTGTTCCATTCCCCCAAAGTCTTATCACTCCCTGACACCCTAAAAAGTCCTTCCCCAGCTTTCTCGTAGCCCCCTTCAGATACTGCAAGGCCACAAGAAGGTCTCCTCAGAGCCTTCTCTTCTCCAGACTGAACAGCCACAACTCTCTGTCTGTGCTCACAGGAGAGCAGCTCCAGCCCTCTGCTCATCCTCATGGCCCTTCTCTGGACACCTTCCAGCACCTCCAGATCCTTCTTGTAACAGAGGCTCCAGAACTGCATGCAGGACTCCAGGTGTGGTCTCACCAGAGCAGAGTACAGAGGGAGAATCACCTCCCTGGCCCTGCTGGCCACATTTCTCTTGCTGCAGCCCAGGCTCTGCTTGGTTCTCTGAGCTGCAAGTGCTCATTGCTGGCTCATGTTGAGTTTCTCATCCACAGCACTCCCAAGGCCTTTTCTTCAGGGCTGCTCTCAAGCCAGTCCCTACCCAGCCTATATCAGTGCTTGGATTGCCCCAACACAGCTGCAGGACCTTGCATTTGGTCTTGGTGAACCTCATGAGGTTGTCATGGGCTGACCTTTCCAGCCTGTCAAGGTCCCTCTGGATGGATCCCTTCCCTCCAGCATGTCTGCTGCACCACACAGCTTGGTGCTGAGGGTGCCTCAGTGCCACTGTCCAAGTCACCAACAAAGATGTTGAACAAGACTGGTCCCAGTACTGGTCCCCTGAGGGACTCCACTTGTCACTGGCCACCACTTGGCCATGGAGCCATTGACAGCCACTCTTTGGGTGTTGCCATCAAGCCAGTTCCTTATCCACTGAATGGTCCATCCATCAAACCCAGACTGCACCAGCTTGGAGATCAGGATGTGGTGTGGGACAGTGTTGAAGGCTTTGCTCATGTCATTGGCTGCTCTCCCCTTGTCTATTAATGTTGTGACCTTGTCACAGAAGGCTACTAGATTTGTCAGGCAGGATTTGCCCTTGGTGAAGCCATGTTGATTGTACCCAATCATGATTTCATGAGGTTTCATTTTTATGTTTTCATTCCTTTCCCTAAATGTTGATCTCACCCCATTTTTTTTTTTCCAGTGCCATGTCTCAAAAGCAGTTCTTGGTGTTTTGAAAGTCAACCTGAATATCCCAGTAAAATAATAAATACCTTCTTTGTGACTTTTTTTAAAATTACTGCTGCTAGATTTTAACTCTTGGAGGTAATGAGGACAGACATTGCAGTGATGTGGAGGTCAAGATTGGTTTTGTGACCCACAGCAGATGGAAAGAGACCAGGATGAACACTCTGATCGCATTGCACTTACTGCCCAGGATGTATCTGCTTCTGTGATGCAGAAGGATTCTGTTCTGAGCAGTGTCACACCAGGTTTTCTCTTAGAAAGGAACTGGTTGGAAAATTTCAGCTAGAACATTTTATGTAGGGTTTTATAAAAGGAAAATTATTAAAACATTATGGCTTCTCTGACACGTGTAACAACAGATATTTTTATTGAAGAGGTTGATATAGGTGTTACAAAATAGCTCAGGGGTTATTGAAGATTTTTATTTTACTTTTAATTGACAATTTTCAGAAAAAGGTTTGTCAAAACAAATATTTCAGTGAACTTAAGTGATGCCTTTCTCTGAGTTTTGTATTGTTATTGCATCCTGTTTAAATGACACATTACAACTTCTTGCAGTGTTTTCTCTGAAAGCATGTGCTGTTTAGAAAACTCACATCCCACTCTAGCCTCACTGAAGATTTGTTTAGCACTGAGAAAAAACCCCAATCTTGTGGAGCACTGCCTTGCTCTTCATCAAACACAGTTTAGAGAGTCTGATGACTAGGATGAAGCCAGAAGAGAACAGCAAAATGATGAGGGAGGCTTGGTGGGATTTGTTTTTGAGGAAGACTTAGAACTGAGAGACATTTTTTGTGCAGTGATAACTGCTGGAGATGAAAGGAGAGCATGCAGCCAACCTACAGACTCTGAAGGAGCACAAGGATACTACCACTTTACATGGTAAAAGAAGAATTCTTTTAAGCAGTAGAAAATTTAAGCAATGGAAAACATCAGGAGATCTAGAAGATCTCAGCTGAATACATCCTTCTGAAAATATTGTCACTGTCTTGTTTACAGCACTTACAGTGAAAGCAGGTAAACACTCAGTCGCATGCCAGGGTGAGAGCCTGTATCTGCGTGGATGAAAGGTGCACAGTGCCCATCTATGGCACCACAAACTGCTCAGGTCTTGACGGTGTTTTGCCAGGGGTGCTCTTCCCATCTTTTCTGTGAGTTTCAGTGTGTGTTGTGTCTTTGAACTCAGGTGCTGTGTGTCACCTGTAAGCCACTGTCAGGATAATCCTGGCAAACACTGACTTATTGTTGGCTAAGCTAATGTGATTTACTGCATGTTAGCAGTTCCCCGTTGCACTGAGGCAATGAGGACAGAAGATCAGAAACAAATTCCTTACTTAACTGTTGGCTATTGGAGGAGAAAACACAAGGCTCCTTGCCCTTTTTATCTTGGATTGCTTTCAAGTAGATCTCGAAGTTTTTATGGGGACCTGAGAAAAAATTCTTTTTAAAAAGAAGTTTTTGAATACTCAAAAGTATTTATCTTTCTTTATCTATACAAAGGAAATAAAAGTGAACCATCAAGATTCCTTTTGACTTTCTTTGTCTTTTCCTCAGCTTCATCATCTTTCTGTTTCACTGGTTTGGATTTATTTAAAGGTGGTCATGTCAATGATATGTATATTTATTGCTTATTTTTGCTTTTCATTGTATCCTCTCTGTGTGAATTTGCAGCATCATTGCCTGGAAAGCATGATGACAGGGACAATTCTGTCTAAAATAAGAGGCAAATAGTGCTAGCCAATGGGTGTAGCTCTGCCTGTTCTCCTGATATTCCTAAAACCCAGCTGCTGTCATAATTACTCTATAACTGCTGGTCCTCACATCTAAGAAGAGAAGAGGATGTTCTAGATGCAGAAGCTCCCTGAACTTTAGGGAAGGTGTTGTAACAGTGTGTTCTGCTAGGGAACCAGGAGGATGTGTATTGCGGGTGTAGGAGACCTTGACTTACCTGTACAGCTCCAGCTGTGAGTTTCCATGGCATGAATGATGTCATCCCATGGCTTTACAAAAAAAGGTCACATTGGTTTTGTGGCATGAAAATTCAGGCACCTAAGCATGACAGCTAGATGACAAGAAATTTCAGAGCTTTGCTGTTCTGTGTCACTTCCATGATTATAGGTGAACTCTCCTCCTGAAATACTGATTAATTCACAAGGGTATCACTACAAAAAGAGACTTTTCCCTTTAGAATGAAAGTTTTAGTTATGATCTTATATTAAATTTTATTACTTCTTCAACAATAGTGAAATGAGAATTGGCTTTGCTTAATCATTTACTTGGCTTGAAGACTGAATACATACACTTATCAAATTTAAATCTCTAGTCTAAAGTACTCTAGTTTATATCCTTGGATTAGCACTGTTTTCATGCATTTGGAATATTGAAGAAATATAATGCAGTCTGTTTAATGGAAAATATATATAGGCAAGTTAAAGAGGATGAATTTTGGTTACAGATTTCATAATTTCAAGACTGATTTAATTTCATAGAACTAAAATTTTAGAATTTATTTATAAAGAATGTGGCTTAAAATTTGATCTCCAGTATAAAGTCACAGTTTCAATTAAAATCCTCTAATCTTGATTCTTTGCAAAATATGTATGTATGTATATGTCTACAAATATAAATTATAATTACAGTTCTAGCATTTTGTAATCTCATCTCTTTCTGGGTGAATTCTGTCCACTGATTTGCTGGACATCATCTAGCGCAGCTTGCACTTTGCTGTGTTGAAGTCACAAATCTTTCTCTGTGGAATGTAATTGAGTTGTGGCCACTGTGTTGGCCAAGGGGACTAATGCTAAGCAGGTAGAGTCATTACAGCAATATTTATCTGTGATAAAATAATATAGTCACGACCCTTCAGTAATTTGTTTCTAAATAATCAGTATTTTTGAGCTGTATTTCAAGCCCTTTGTAACCTGCAACCTCCACCCCCAGAAACCATAGTTGTAGGTAATGTTTGCTTTCCAACCAATCACTATCTTATTATGGAAGAAAAGGATTAATTTCTTTTCTTTACAGGTTCCTTTGCATTGATTTCCTACTCTGGCCAGCAGAAAGTCTTCAGGTTTCCTAGTCAGTCATTGATAATGCAGTCCTTGGGAGTAACACAAGTGTTAAGTAAAGCCTTAGGTTTGAGATTTGTTGTGGGTTTTTGTTTTGTTTGTTTTATTTTTCCCCCAGGACATGTAATAACTGTAAAATAGCACAGCTTTATTTGATCATTTGCCAGAAGATGTTTTGAGTCTGGTTCCCAAATGTACCTGTGTGCTACATACAGAATGAAAACACAAAATTCTGCCACTATGTTTTTATTAGGTGCAGTGTCAAGGAATAAACCAGAATTAATAGTACTTTTTCTGGTTATGGAATTAAATCCTATTTTAACCTAAGGGTTCAGGAGAAAAAGTAATGCTCTTTGTTCTGAAATACATAGTAATGCTCTTTGTTCTGTTCTATACATAGCTGGGGACAGACTGGAAGTTTCCTCTTTCTGAAAAATAGTTTGCTTATTACATTTTATCAACATTAATTTAATTTGCAGAATAGCTGTAGTTCTAGAAGAGTACAATATCCAAAATAATAGCTTTCTTCTCTTCTCTTGCCAATCTCCACACCAGCTCATGCTGGTACATTACAATGTTGTGGTGCAAAGCTTCCTCCTTGCTGTACTGGTGTGGAGCATTTCACCTATAAATGACAACGAACAATCTGTGCTTCCTAACATCCTCCTTGAGCTGGGTGTTGCTCTAACTGTGAGGTGCTATGATTTGCTGTCTGTCACACAGGTGTCAAAGAGGTCTGTATAGTACCTCCAAGCTTAATAAACCCACGCTTGTTTGAGTGGGTCTGTCTCATGGATAGGGACCTTGATATCACTAGCTATATCCTAAAGACAAAGCTGTATGACACCCAGGCAGCTCCTGCAATGTCAAATCCTGTGCCTTAAGTCAGGTGATGACAGGGTCTCTGCCTTTCTAATTGCTGTCATTAGAGTGGAGTGAGGTACTGCCACGATGTGAGAGACGGGACGCTACTTGGTGAAAGCAAGGTGTCACTTTATTGTACAAAGCCTTTTCTTTATATAGGTTAACATAATATCAGAAGGCAGCTTGTAATTGGTCATTAGTATGTCCAAGCTACAGTTGTAAATTCATGATTGGCTACAGAGAGAAAGTATCACGCGAATGCATGTATTTTTCCAAGGCTTAAGCAAGTGTCAGGCAAGAGATAAAGGATTCCATAATTCTACATTCCTCTAACCTAGCTTTTGCTTTGTTCTTGTTATCAGGTAACTGCATAATCCCCACAGGTCACAGTGACCACTAGGGAGTCGACCTATCTATGTTTTCCTTTTACACAGCTGCACTCTGTTCCCAGGGTTTGCCACCCATCAGAGACACAATATCTCCAGTGTCTGGGGTGGTAGTCCCTAAATCAATTCCTTCAAGGTACGTGACCAGCATCTTGGAAACCTTGCTTGCTTGTGAGTTATGGTACAGCACTTTGAAATTCTGGCATGGGTTAGAGAAGAAGCATCTCCTGACAAGTGCTTCCTCATCCACAGAGAAATCTGAATACCACACAGCTGGGGCAGGATGTCATCTCGCTCTGCTCATGGACCATTCACCTCTTCTTCTCCTTCAATTCCTGTCAAAGTCCTGTTCTGCTGAGCTCAGGCCAACAAAACCTTTCCTAAGTGGGTTGCTTTTCTTTCTAGATCCTAACAATCCTTTGTGATTTCTGGAAATTATTTACCTTTCCCTTATTCTTCTTTCACATTAAAGCTTATTATTTGTAGTGGCCTTTTGTTTTTTGTGTGTTGTTTTCTGTTTGTTTATTTTTGTTATTTTGGGTTTTAAAAAAAATCCTATCCTCTCAGAACTACAGCTTTTCCATTTTCTTCCTGAGTTAGTTTTCCACTCCTTTTCCATCCAGGTCTTTTTCAGATATATTTCATTGACAAAGTCTTCTTCTGTGGAGTGCCTCAAATACCTCTTTGGATTCATACATTTATTATTTCTGACATGCTGAATTTACTTGCTCTAATGTCCATATTCTGCTGTCAGTTAGTGATGTAAACCTGGAAGGATTCTGTTGTTTCTTATCCATAGCTATGCAGCTGAAAGATGGGTACTTTAAAGCAGAAAAGCTTCATGTCATTCTGTAGTAAGATTAAAACTCTGTTGCTCTGCATCTACCACGCTTTTTGCTAGGAGATCTGAGAGCCTGATTAGGAGATGAACAATTTTCTTCTGCAGTGTACCACTGCTCACTCAGATGATGATGACACATGATGTCTGTGCATCTGCTTCCCTGTCTTGATGGTCTGGTCTAGCTTGATCTGAACTCACAGGTTTAAAACATAATTCAACTGTATTTTTGCTGATGTGTTCACTGATATAGGTTAAACCAATTACCAATTAATAGCTAACAGAGTTTTCCTAATCCTAGTGATACACCTGACTGAATTGAGTTTAGTATTAATAGCAGTGCACCTTTACAGATACTCTTTCAATGAAACACTACTAAATTTATTTCTTGCTTTATTTTCTGAACAGTGTAAGAAATTATGTTTTGAAGCTAAATCACTTGGCTGGCACATACATTGTCAGGCTGAATACTAATTCAGTAAGTCCAAAATAGAAACGGGCTGTAAACTTTAAATTGAGCCCTGATATAGCTAGTCTTTGCAAAGCTTTCACCTCAACTCCTTTGTTCTCCTACTCTATTAATTTGTTCTCTTACTTTATTAGTTAAGGTCACTTCCATCCTTGACCATCACATCTTGGTCAGCAGGGTTTGGCACAAGAATGCACATCTGTCCCATTTTTGAGCAGTCAGATCCCTGCACAGATCCCATTACAGTCTGTAACAAGCCCTTCCACAATCTTCACATGCCACAAGTGCGGAAGCATTCCTGAGTGTTGTGTATTGCTTGCACTTTTCCTTTTAAAAGCCCTTCCAAACAGAGAGAGTTTGAAACCTGCTAGTTTGCAGCCTGAATTAGTCATCCTTGTTTTACATCCTTTTGCTCTTGGGCCAGTATAGCCTTGGAGGTCCATTAGATTTCTAATTGCTGATGTTTATTCATCTCTTGTGCCCTTGCCCAGTCTTCTTTTTACTGGTATCTGTGCCAAGTACTTCTGTCTTCTTCTAATGGTCCTACTAGCTTACTGCTGCACCTCTTACAGTTGAAGTTTATCCTTACTATCTAGTCTTCCACTTCTATGAGAGAGATGAAGCAAAAAATAGTATTGCAGCTGATAGGTATTCATATGTGTAGCTTTGTGCAAGTGAGTAGTGTACAGGTCTGTAGTCACTGTCCTTGTCTACCTTGCAAAGTTAGGAATGGCTTGTGAACAAACTTTAGCAAGCCAAGCTCTACGTCTGCTGCTTGTTTTTAATCTTAGTATTACAGTTGCTTAGACTGAGAACAGCCCTGCTGCACACAGGCTTGGAATGTCTGGAGTTAGGCCACTAGACAAATATGAATTTTAGCATCTCAAGTTCCAGATTCAGAGGCCTTCTGGGCGACTGTTCTCCAAGCTCCTTGCTGTGATTTCAGTCCCTGTGTACCTGCCCTTGCCTGCCATAGTGGTGGGTGGTCTCCTCTGCTCCCTAACAAGCCCAAGCAAGGGTGATGCTGGGGCCTTGTGCCTGGGTCAGGAGGTGTAGAATCTGATTCAGATAGCATAAGCATTAATGCTTTTTTTTCACACAGTACTATTGCTATCTGATCTGCTTGCTTTTCCTGATATATGTGTTGCAGCTACAGATTTATTTCTACCAATACATGGTTTAGTACTTTGTTAATAAATTCTTTTCATAGAGTGACTCCCCAGAACCAAGACCTTCTGATCTTATTGATTTAAAGCCTGTATGAGACTGTGCTTTTTCTGTCTGGCAAAAAGGATGATATAAATTTGACTTTGGCAAATAAATTGGAGAATTGTGCTAAATTGTACTAAAGAGGGAAAATGGATCACAAAACAAGCCACTCTAACAAGTAATGCATACTTAGAGTGTAAAATATAAAAATACTTAAATCTTCATGAACATAGGAATCTTGGGAAGGAGTTTCATCTGCTTGTGCTGTCATGGTAGGGCCATGATATGGCCCAGTACAAACTCAGACAAGCCTTAAGATGTCTAGACAGGGTCCCTTTCTCTCCCCTCCTTCCTGCAGAAAAACAAGGCAACACGGGAAAAAGAACAAAGGGGACAGGACTCCTGCCTGTCTGGTAAACAAGAGGTTTATCTGAGGTGAGAGCACGTAAGCTGACCACTGCTCCCCCAGATATAAGGTCTTGCTTCTGTCTTTTATGGTTATAGCCTGCAGAACACCTTTCCACTGGGCAGCTACACATTAGCTTCAGTGCCCCATTGTACCAACCGATGTATATATACAAGTGACTTGGTAGTCAGCCTTGCCTTGCCTTGCTGAAACTTTGCTTTAAGCCTTGCTTCAAACCTTGCTTCAAGCCTACTTGGACCAGTCTTGTATGAAGCTGTCTTGAGTTGCCCTGCCCTGCCTCAAGTGCCTGGTCCAGAGCCTGGGATAAAGCCATGAGCCATACACCGCAAGCCAGATCTGCCTAGCCTGCTTCCCCTTGCCCCCAGAATCGTGCTGTGCCTCAGTTTCCCCAGGAACCAAGCAAGCGTCTGTCGCGTAGAGCATCATTAACTGCCTGCTGTCCACTGCAGCCAGATCAGCCTGGGACCATGCGGTAAACTCTCCTTGCTGGAAATCTGCCGTGCCAGCGCCATATGAGAGCACCACAAGGCTAACACAGCAGCAGCAGATGCATCCCTCCATGTGGTTAAAACCAGCTGTAATTAATTCATTGTCCTTTGGGTTTAAAAGTTCTTATCTAGCCTCCCCCCCCGCTGTAATTGAGCGCTATCTGCTGTCAGGGACTTTCTCTTTCCAAGTTGTTGCCTCCTAATTTGCATAGAATAGTTTGTATCTTGCCCAGAGACTGCATATTCCCATTGTAAATATATATTCCAACCATACAACGATCCTATTCAACGAGTTTGTCCTGGAAGAGGCATTAATGAACCAGCTAAACTGTTTGGCCACTGCCCTTTCTCCTCCCTCTCTGTTGCAGCAGTCCAGGTTTGAGGTCGAGGAGCCAATAGGCAGGCGCTGTTGAGGCTGTCTGGAGGGAGTGGAAGCCGGACCCCGTGCCTCACGTTTTGCGTAGACAATCTCACATGTCAGAGGCTAGTCGAGAAGGCGTGTGCCAATTTGCCCGCCATACAGCATTTTGACCTGATTGGTGATATTTGAATAGGTGATCTGCATTAGGCCCTTCAGTTTTCAAAAGGGGAATTTCTAGGAGATGATTGGAAAGCCCACACCCTGTTCGTTAACGGATTCGAGGCGGCGACAAGCACCCACTTCATGGCTGTCTTCAGGGTGATTACGTGCTTTGTCCTAGTAACAGCGTGTTGAGTCCCGGGCCACACCACAGCAGCGTGCTCTCTTTCTCTCCCTCTTTCTTCCAATTTTGGGATTTGTTTTAGGATTATCCCTGCCCTTTGGACAACAAGTTGCAGATCCGTGTATCTCTCCAGTTGGCAAAGTTTTGGTGACTAGAAGCTCAGCGGTTCATGAGTAACTAAAGCTAATTTACTTGGTTATTTTTAAAGTTCACAGAGTGTTTCTCTGTGGCTTAACTCCACAGTGAGGCTGGGAGGGTCTGTCCTGCCTCCCGAGGCGGCATAGCTGTTTGTTTTCGCATTATAAGAGATTCCAGTTTGTTCTTCTGTATTCCAAGTTGCTGACTTTTCTAGCCTGTTATTCCATTGTTCATTAACGTTCTACCATGTGTAATCAAGCTATGATCAACCAGGCAAATGAACCTGGATCAAATTAGCTCAGAAAAATATTTTTATATTTAATAAATCATATTCATATTTCATCAGATTTCTGGCTTATAAATTTGATCCTAAACCATATCAGAGTTTTGGCATATTTCATTAAAAAAGGCTTACTAATATTTTTATTAATACCCATTTGCCATAATGTTTATTATTGTTGTGAGGGTAATTAATTAATAATTTCCCCCCTTGACCACAACAGAAGGCTTTACAGAGGGATCTGAAAAGGCTGGATTGATGGGCTGAGGCCAGTGATATAAGATTCAAGGCCAGGTCCTGCACTTGGATCAAAACAACCCCATGCTGTGGGCAGTAGGACCTGGCGTGGGTAGTTAGGGCCTGGCGGTCGGAAGATATCGTGCTGTATGGAAAGATGCGCTGTACGGAAAGATAAGACACCTCTCCACCTCTCCAGATAGCCAATAGCACTAACCTTTGATGTAAGCAGACGGAAGCTATGTTGTAAACCTAAGCTATATAATGCGGTGTTGCATACCAATAAATGCCATTTGCCATCCACCACATTGGTGTCAGTAGGCTAATGACCCAAGCGACCTGCAATTGGTCGTCGTGCTGTGCCTGAACCAGGTCACCGTTGCTGTGAGAAAGGCAACACCATGCAATGCTACAGGCTTGGGCAAGAATGTCTGGAAAACTACCCAGTAATAAAAGACATGGAGGTGTTGATCAATAGCTGGCTAAATATGAGCCAGCAGGTGTGTCCAGGTGGCCAACGACAACAGCATCCTGGCCTCTGTCAAGAGCAATGTGACGAGCAAGACCAGGGAATTGATTGTCCCCTTGTACTCTGCATTGGTGATGCCACACCTTGAGTACTGAGTTCAGTTTTTTGGCCCCTAACTCCAAGAAAAACATTGAGGTGCTGGAGCAAACCCAGAGAAGGGCTGCAAGGGTGGTAAAGGGTCTGGAGAACAGGTTTTTTGAGGAGTAGCTGAGGGAACTGAGGTGTTTTCTTTAGAGCTGCACAGCACTCAGGCCCTTCCATGGCAGTGATTGCTATCCAAGTGAAGAACCTTGTAGGACATCCTATCAGAACAGCTGAAAACTGAATGCATTGCACTGAGCTGGTTACTGTTTTGTCTGGAGACATTGCTCCTTAGCAGGTTGCATGTGCAGAGGATTAGATCCCTTTCTGGGGCTGTTAATCTTCTTTGAATTAAGTGTCGTAGTCAGATGTGAGATGAAATGTGAAACAAGCTGTAAATAAAAAAGGGAATATGAACTTGCTCAATTGCAACTTTTTATTCTCTTGAAATGTTGACTGAAAAAAAAGTTAAGATATTGTATCCAGTAAATCTGGTTTAAAAAGTCAGAAATCCAATGAAATATAGGTATGGTACTTGTCTTTCAATCTACTTTTCACTTCCTTGTTTTTTTCAGTGCTGATAAAGCACCAGAAATAGTCTATAGTTTCTGTCTTTGGTGTATTCTTATTGCTGGATAATGCTTGCATCTTCTATAAGGAAACAGGTGATCACAATCCTTAGAGTCTAAGCTAAAAGCCACTAAGGAAGATATAAAAGAGGGGTTTATGTCATGTGTGAACAACAGACAGTAGGATCTGTATTGCTCCAGAGAGGGTGTTTCCATCACAGGAGAGGAGCTAATCCCTTTAGTTTGTGGATGTGCTGAGACATATTTGCATCTTTTAACCACAAATGACTGTTGGTTCTTTGCAGATGCGGCAATCCACCCTGGTGGTTACCTGAAGCATGTTGCTCTGCAGGAGCAGAAGTCTACAACAGACCAACAGGAGTGGTGGTTTTATTGGAAAAGAGTTAGGAAGGTGTTTTTTTTCTTGTCCCTCAATACTGCTACACAGTAGGATTGCAGTAATGTCATGGTATAGCCGTGGCAGTGCAGTTCAGTGTCTTCTGCTAAATGTGACTATTATCTGAAACACTGAGACCAAACTCTTCAGGAACATCAGTCTCTGTGCTGGTTGGTCTGCTTGGTTGATGCCAAAAATCTAGCCAGGGGAAGGAAGGGATTGTGTGGGAGGATGGAGGTTTTAAAGAGAAGGCAATATTTAAAGAATATGAGGAGTATAAAGCCATGGAGTTGGATGAATGCAGTCAGAAGGCAGTTTGCTATGGAGTTCAAGGCTTTACTGCTTTGTTCTTCTGGCCTGACCCTGTGCTCTGGAGCATCTCAACTTCTGCTGTCAGGTAAGATTTTATCTGTAGGAGGAGCTAGACAAAGAAGCCTAAGATACCTGCTCTGTTTTGAGGATGACATTTTGATTTTTACATTTAGTGCTGAAAAAGGTTTATTGGGAAAGGAAAGAAGATGCTGGGCTTGTTGGAGATCCGCAGGGATGTCAATTTGAGAGTTGCTAGTTGTTTTGGCAACTGTTATTAGATGTGGGCCATGATTACTTCTGTAGCTATAGAAGAGTGTAATTTGCTTTTAGTTATTGTATTAGGGAATACCTCAGTAAGGAAACCAACAGAATAAAAAGTTGCTGAATTTCTTTCAGTCTTGTTCTTTGTGACTCTAGGAAGGCAAAAATATTTGGACATAAATTATGCTCTAACACATTCTGAGACCTGGAAAAATAACTATTCTAGATAACAGAAAGCTGATTTCTATCATAATCCTACAAAGTCAAAAGAATAACCTCTTTCCATTGTAATTTAAAAATTGTTATTCAGTGCTATTCTTCTGATGCTTTGTGAAAGATTCTGGCAGTGGAGACTGCTCTGCTCCAATTGTGAGTCAGATAATAAAGCAATTTTTGAGCTGTAGCAGCATTGCACCTTTGTTTTGTTTTTTCTTGGAAGCATACTATAAGGCTGCATTATCAAGATTGACCCTTGCAGTCGAATATTTTATTTTTAAATTGTCTTTTAAAAGAATTTCTGAGTCCTGAAGGCAACATCTTATCTCCTGTCAGGGGCAAGTCCCCTCAAGATTCTGTACAACAAAATGCTGCACACATTTTCTTGCTTTATGACTCAAACAAAGAAAATAAATTCCTGACCTCTTAATTTTCTCAATTAGAGACTGCTCTAAACACTAAAGAACATTAAATCACTATTGCTCTGTTGTCAGCAGTCTTTCCAAAATCAGTAACAGCGGGCAATCTACTGCAGTTTGTCTGGTGTTTATTTTCAAAGATAATGCTTGCAATGCTTGAAAAAATGGAAACATTTCATTTTGAAGGTGGCAGAGCTGTAAAAGCACTACAGAATGCTTTTACATCATGAGAAAGGGACAAACTGTTTGAATTTAATTTTTGCCTCCCAGCTGCATAATCAGTTGCTGAGCCACGGGGGGTGGTGGTCCCTGCTGGCTTCCCCCATTAGTGAAGCACAGGAGATTGTGCAAGTACAGCTTCCCACAGGAATCACCAGAGGAGGAAACGGGGCAACTAAAATGAGGGTAGGCAGTAAACCATGATAAAATCCCCATATTTTGGTTTAAGGGGAAACATTCACACAGCCTTCTACTGCAGTAGAAAAAAAAATTTTGGTTGTGCATGTATCTCTAGCCATAACATCCAGGTAAAAGGGAGCATTATGGCAGCTCAAAAGGTTTTCCCAAACATATTTGCCGTTGTGGCTGACTTAAGGCTATAGACAACTACGTATTAGCCTACTTGCTGGCAGTTTCTAACTTCTGAATATTTGGTTTTACAGCCACAGCAGTGGTACTTCACATCATTTTATGTGAAGTATTATAGACTGTCTTGTCTATCAGTAGTGCCTTTGCCTGACTAACCATTCCAGATGAAGTCTCTTCCATGTCCCTCAGAGAACTGGTCTTTTTTTTTTCCTGTCTGGCAAATTTCATCCAAAATGCTTTTGTCTGATTCCCAGAGGGAGTTCGAGGGAAGACACGTTATTCTCTAATGTTAAAACAAAAATTACCATGAGGAACTGTACTTTCACTGAAGTTTACATTGAAAGCTACTGAGAGCAGTGTGGAAAGAGGGAATTGGAAGGCAGTCACAGAGGTGCAATGTCATAGCTAGAGAGATCTGGAACATTTGGTGGAGAAGAAAGCCAGTCAAGACAGGCACTAGTCTATGTCAAGTAGCTGTAGCTCTACATTTTTTCACAGTGAACATGCCTGTATTTCTATGTCGCTTACCTCCTTACTCAAACTATGCAGGTGAAGAGAAGCAGTGATTGTGGAAAAATAAAACTATGGAGGCCAAAGAACCTGTCTGGCACTGGGGAGGCTCATAAAGCCTGTAAGTGGGATGTTATCATTTTTGCTCAGAAGGGTGCCATGAAGATACAGGCATTCAAATTTTGTCGTTTTGCCATTTTAAGGGGCAGAATTTTATTATTCAGTACAGAGTTTGTACGTGAGGTTTAAATAAGGCCTGCAGGCCATAGGCTGAATGTTGTGGATAAAAAAAGTCTTCACTGAACAGGGGGGACACCCTTTGGAAGAAATACAAGAGCTTGTAATTAAATGCGTACACAAAATGGTCTGAATCAAGACCTCTTGTGTATTAACAATCCTGGCATGTCCTAACTGTGCAGCACTTGATTTTGAACCAAAGTGTTCATTTAAAGCTGCTTTTCTATATATGAACTATAAGGAAGGCACATGCAAGCACACGAGGAGGGCAGAAGAAAAGAAAAATGCATTCACTTCTATCAAGTAGGAGGATAGCATGGGTCTTAAACCATTGGGCAACATGAAGCAGAAGAGAAAAGCCTTTGGGCAAAATAACCAGTTTTTAACTTCTTGAAAATGTTCAGAGACTTTCCCTCAGTTGCATTTCCAGCACTTTGATATTTCATTTACTTTTTCTCTCAGAGACCTTGATTTATTTCTTTCAATAGACAGACACTGATGCACACCTTCTCCCTCACCTTACAGAGATAAGGATCCTGCAGTCTCTCTGCTCCTGCTAAAAGAGAGATGAAAAGGCAGCATTGGGTCTTGAATCCACTACAAAAACCCCACAAAACCAAAGACCAAAACTGGTGCAGTAAGAAGAAAAAAAGTGGGCAGAAAATCCTTTAAGAGTTTGTATTTCTTCTCTGCTCTATATCCAAGCTAACAGAGGAAAAAAATGTTTTTTTCCTGATGCCTGTTTCTTCTAGATATGCTTGCTGGATATTAGACATTGCAGCACAGGAAAGGCAACATTCTACAGACAGTGAACATACAGCTGCCCTAAACAAGGAAAAGTGTTGAACTTTGAGCTGAAATGGTTAATGGGTCTGCCCTGCTACCGCTCTGCAAAGTTGTGAGCAGTTTTTGTGCGTATTTAGGTGGCTCAGATTGCTTATGTGTTCATCTATGACCCTTCTAATCAAAGCCTGCAAGAGCAGCAAGCCTTTGGAAAGCTTAAGATTTGAGGCTTTTCAGCGATGTAGGCACAACTGGGCCAGGGCAGTAGGAAAGGCAGTTTAATTAGAAGAGAGAGGGAGCAGTGCAGTGTGCATAGGTGTGATTTTATTTTACACACTGAAGTTTGCTTAAAATTATTAGCAGAGTATCTATCAAGTGGGACATTTGGGTTTTAAATACATATTTAAGCACCTCTTTAAACACACTGCTATTAAAAAACCAAAGATGCTCCCATTACAGACCAAGATTGTGAAAATTATGTTTTTGCTGACTATATTGATCCAGACTTTATTACAATGAGGCCTAGATTCTCATTTTTGAAAAATGCTTTTGCTATATTGTATTACTTTGGGTTAAATTAACAAGGCGGGAATTATAAGATACATTTATTTTCCCAAAACCCCGCCCCAAAACTATGTACAAAACTGATAACAATTATTTACAGGTTCTATTCGGACGTGAATTCTTCCAGGATGCTTATGGCAATTTTGACACAATTTAGATAGTTCAGAGACTGGAAAAGGCTAAGCCACAAATAGCTTCACCCATTTATAAATCAAAGGCCAACCAATAACCCTTAGGGAGATTTTTACTCACGAAAATTGGAGTAGGAATTTGGAGACAGTCCCTAGCTCGCTTTCTCTGCTGACAGGCTCCAGAAACTGTCTAGTTGTGATCCGATCGAGGCTCAGGCTTTACAGGATCGGTCCCAGGGAAAAGCGGAAACGGCAGGCAGGTCCCAGGCAGGCAGACTCACGGCTTTGCTGGCAGGCTCCCGAGCAGGATCGGTCCCAGGCTGGCAGTGGCAGGCAGGACCCACGCTGGTGGTGGCAGGCGGGTCCCAGGCTGGCGGTGGCAGCAGGTCCCAGGCTGGCGGTGGCAGGCGGGTCCCACGGCTGGGCCGGTCTGGGGAGAAGTGAGGAAGAGAGGCGACAGATGAGCGCCCAAAATGGCAGAGATGAAATGTGCGGGCCCTGAAACACCGTGTGAAATTGAGAGTCCTGACTGCTCTCTGTTCACCCTTTTATATATTCCTAGACGATCTGTCCAGGCCAAGATGTGAACTATCCCGCTTATCACAGTTCCGAAGCCCAGCAGGCTTCTCCTCACACTGGTGGGGCCTCCACCCGGCAGGGACAATAGGTGGTTATTGCTGTCATCAGGGCACGGGAAGAGCGTTTCACACCTTGTCTCCTCTATTCAGACCTCTGCTGATAGACAATGAGGGAACGTGGGGGGATTTGAAGCACCCTGCAACATATATCTACAGATGGTAATAAAGTATTAACTGCAGAGAGGGGTTGGAGATAAAACTCTTTTCACATTTACTGCTAACAGAAACCATACTGTGCCTCAATAACAGAAAATTTAAACTATCTTTTGGATCTTCTACTTTTCAGATGGGTAGGCTGGTGAAAAACCAAAGAATATGCTGACTTAAAAGGGCTCAGGATCATATTCACAAAATATCCATCACCACAAACACTGAATGGCCATAGATAAGTA
Source organism: Indicator indicator (assembly GCF_027791375.1). Lineage (NCBI taxonomy): Eukaryota > Metazoa > Chordata > Aves > Piciformes > Indicatoridae > Indicator > Indicator indicator. The sequence continues at coordinate 34,532,729 of NC_072020.1, forward strand.
TCTGGCAGAGAACTGAAAAATAATTTCCTCAGGGTGATGCTTTAAGGAGGGAATATTGGAAGAGATGCCAGGTCCTAGAAAAAATACTCCTCTCTTGTGGGTAGTAACAGCAGTTAGCAAGATGTTACAGAAAGAATAAGAGCAAAAATGACAACCCAATGAATGCTGAGGAACATACCTTTGGTTTTTGAAAACGCCTAGTAATTGAAAACAGATTTGGTATTCAATAGCTGCAAGAGAAAATGTTTGACCTGTCTGCTTCTGCAGCCAGGTTCAATGAAAGGTTCTGCTTCTGCACCCAGGTTCAATGAAAGGATCATTAAGCATGAAAAAGGTCAGTGAAAAGCCTCCCACTTCTCTCAAAAGTCTGTAGTAATGGTCATTTCTTCTCAGGCTGGGTCATGGTTTAATGAGTGGACAGACCGCTCTATTGCTCCAGAAGGGGCAAAAGAATAAGGCTCACACGATGGAGTTGTTTATTGATGGAACTTTAAATGGGAAGGCTTTTCACAAACTACAGTGCTACAGTTATATAGTGGTGAGCATAGCAAAGCATATAAAACACACACAAATCCACAGCAAGCCAAAACCTCACACACTGCTCCCTTTACACCAGGGCAACCAACCTGGGCTACCAAGACCTCTCTGCCCTGCATACAACAAAGCCATTCATGACGCAGCACAAATTCAGCTTGGCACCTCCAGGCCCCAGTTAAGCTGCTCCAGGCTTAATTAGCAGCATTGCCAAGGCCGACCAGGCCTTATCTTCCCTCCAGGGAGATAAGAACCTGCCTGTCCTTCCTGGGAGGAGAGAGAGAGGGGAAAAGGGAAGATACTGACTTGTCAGCCAGCTCTGCAGGGATCCGGGATTTATAGGAAGAAATACAAAAATTACACCTTCCAGTACACCTACTGGACACTCTAACTCCTGGAGGTCTCAACTCTGTGGCCCTCTTAAAGGCATCTAGGCTCAAATGGCCACAGGTACACAACTGTATAAGGACTTCAGGGTATCTCACATAAAGACTGCTGCTCTACATCATTTTTTTCATTCAGAAATATGAATCCAAATGCTAGTTTCCTGTTAATGCTTTCCTTGTAGTACTCTATCAAATAGCAGGACTGTATGCTGATCCTGAGGGCAAGCTACTGAACTGAATCGTTCCTGCAGTGTGCCATTTTCCACTTCTGTGAATGCTGCTCACCTAGTGTT